>NC_064816.1:87284067-87431691 GCF_023721935.1 Panthera uncia | reverse complement strand
TCAAATAAGGCTTCAGTTAGTGTAAGTATTGTTTTTAGACATGTATTTTATTTGAGTTATTCCAACATGCATGTTTTGATAATTAAATGTGCTTGATACAAGTGAATAACTGTCAACACTGCATGAGATAGTTTATCTATAATAATGCCTATAATCTGACAATGGGATCATTAATATAAGGGTCTTAGCCTGTAGAAAAGCACTTTATGTGTGGTTCTTATAAAGAATTTCTGAATATCTGAAGTCTGTTTTGCCTTTTACTTCATAACCTGATACCATTGTTGAAATAAATATCACCCCTATTTTACACAGGAGGAGTCCTTAGGGCAGAGAGCATAAGCGAATTGTTTAAGTTAGTAATTTGCTGGTTGCATAGGGGAGCAGTCTTTTCTTCTTGGCTGTGATTTCTATAATTAAGGTGGGTAGCCACCAGATGGCAGTAATGCTTTGATTTGTGCTTCCAACTATCCTGGCAATTGGGCAAATATTTACTTCGGCCCTTGCTATGTACCAATTACTGTGTTTATGCACCAACTCATCACATTCTTAGAGTAATTCTATGAAGCAAGCACTAACGTTATCCCGATTTTATAAATGAGGAACTTGAGAAACTAGATAAAGGCGTTGGCTGGGATTCAAGTTCTGGTCTAATTTCAAAGCCCTTTAGTATGTGGTCCCTATGTATTGAAATGTATCTAAATCTACATCTAAACATTTTACTCACATGTATATGCTTTTAAATATTTAAATATAGATTATAGCCAGGAATATTTTTATTTATGTCAGTATTATCCTCTGTTGAAACATGAGGAGGGGAAACAGATAATAAGTAGAAATTGTGATCTAGTTTCTACAGCACCACACTTTACACAGCCCTTTCAACCATGTTACTGCGACTGGCTTTCACTCTGGTTATGCAAGGGGGGTAAATAGTATGGCCATGTTACAGGGAAGAAAGTATTCAGAGGGTCAGTGACTTGTTCCAGATGTATGTCACCTAAGGTATGAGATTAAAATTCCATGCAAGCATGTTTGCACTAACCCACTAATGTCCAAGGAAACCATTTCTGTTTGTCTCTTAACCCACATCGGCTGTAGCTCAGTGTCAGGTTGACATCACCCCTGGGTCTCCTTCAGAATGCTTCATTCTTGTCTTCAGCCCACATCCTCTCCTGGAGCCAGTAAGGACATTTTATAGTTCTGAGACTTGAGAAGCCCTGGGTGTTGCTTGAAAGATTCTCTTGAAGTGCTTGAAGATTCTCTTGGCTGCTGCCTGTGTATATTTTAAGGCATCACCTCCTGGACTTGTGTTTGGCACAACTAACTGCTGAAAAAAACTCTGTAGTTTTTATTTCCCTTTTCCCCGAACCCTGTTTCTTCCATGTTTCAGAAGGGAAAATTGTCAGTAGATAGAATGAAGGTCAAATTTTCTTAGACTAGTTACATGAAAGAAAACATCTCGAATCTAGTTAAGATAATAGTTTTCACTCTATTGAAAATGACTAGGAACACTGAAAGGTATCAGGAGGAGGGCAGTTAGAAATGACCTTATGGCAAATGAAAGATAACCTCTTGGATTATTAGTCTCCGTCTTGGTAGTCACTGTGTATGATACAGGAGAAGATCCCCAACTTCTCTGGTCCTCACTTTATACTTTAATGAACTGAGAAATTTGATCCAATAATGTCCCTTCTTTCTTCCAGCTAATACTCTCATTCTAGGAACCAGAGAATAACCTGGAGTGGCCAGTCTGAAATTATTTTTAATAACCACTTAAACCTAATAAGGTTTTTTTTTATATATATATATAGTGTGAGTGGGGCACCTGGGGGGCTCTGTCGGTTGAGCATCAGACTCTTGATTTCTATGCAGGTAATGATTTCGTGGTTGTGGGATTGAGCCCTGTGTCAGGCTCCGCACTAAACATAGAGCCTGCTTAAGACTCTCTCTCCTTCTCCCTCTCCATCTGCCCCTAGCTCTCTCTCTCAAAAAAAACAAAAAACAAAAACAAAAAACAAAAACAAAACAAAACAGCTGTGTGTGTGTGTGTATTTATAATGTCAGAAACTAGAAATTTTAGATGTTGTTAACAATGAGTCATAATTCAATTTTGTTTACTTAGTTAACTCAACACAGAATGAGGGTTAGAAAAAAGGTCCTGGAACACCCCCGCTCCCCACCCCCATCACAGTTTTTTGGTTGTGGGTTGTTTTTGGGTTTTTTTCCCCCACAAAAATAAAAGCTCTTACTAACCTGGGTATAGATTAATCATGGTTAAGTACATCAGGATTTGGGATCCATTTCCATTTTCATTTTTCGAAAAGGGCTTGGTAATGAGGATGTTGACTCTTTGGCTGGTAAAGAGGTGGGGAGAGGCTGCATTTAATCCTCCTGACAAGGGCCCTGCCTAATGACTGAAATTATAACCCCGCTGAACCAAGCCTAGCCCATGACCAGAAAATCAAGAGGTGAGTGTGAAGTCTTTAACAACTAGCTTCTCCTTGTGTAAATTACAAAGCAGGGCAAGCAGTAAGCATAATGGGTTACGAATGCAGACGCGGAATTCTTGCCTACTTTTCTACTCTGGAGCCTCAGCAAGTTAGTAACTTCTCTGTGCCTCAGTTCCCACATCTACAAAAACAGGAAAATACTGATCTCACAGGGTTGGTGTGAAGCTAACTGGGAGCCTGTCAGTTAAGTGAAGGAATACCTGGCACATAGCAAAAGCTCACAAAGCAAGTATTCTCTAGTCTGGCTATCATTACCATTAGATTTTTCATTTCTTTTTTTTTTTTTTTTTTTGTGACCTGTGATTTTATTTTATTTTATTTTATTTTTAATGTTTATTTATTTATTTATTTTTTAATATATGAAATTTACTGTCAAACTGGTTTCCATACAACACCCAGTGCTCATCCCAAAAGGTGCCCTCCTCAATACCCATCACCCACCCTACCCTCCCTCCCACCCCCCATCAACCCTCAGTTTGTTCTCCGTTTTTAACAGTCTCTTATGCTTTGGCTCTCTCTCACTCTAACCTCTTTTTTTTTTTTTCCTTCCCCTCCCCCATGGGTTTCTGTTACCTTTCTCAGGATCCACATAAGAGTGAAACCATATGGTATCTGTCTTTCTCTGTATGGCTTATTTCACTTAGCATCACACTCTCCAGTTCCCTCCACGTTGCTACAAAAGGCCATATTTCATTCTTTGTTATTGCCACGTAGTATTCCATTGTGTATATAAACCACAATTTCTTTATCCATTCATCAGTTGATGGACATTTAGGTTCTTTCCATAATTTGGCTATTGTTGAGAGTGCTGCTATAAACATTGGGGTACAAGTGCCCCTATGCATCAGTATTCCTGTATCCCTTGGATAAATTCCTAGCAGTGCTATTGCTGGGTCATAGGGTAGGTCTATTTTTAATTTTCTGAGGAACCTCCACACTGCTTTCCAGAGCGGCTACACCAATTTGCATTCCCACCAACAGTGCAAGAGGGTTCCCTTTTCTCCACATCCTCTCCAGCATCTGTAGTCTCCTGATTTCTTCATTTTGGCCACTCTGACTGGCATGAGGCGATATCTGAGTGTGGTTTTGATTTGTATTTCCCTGATAAGGAGCGACGTTGAACATCTTTTCATGTGCCTGTTGGCCATCCGGATGTCTTCTTTAGAGAAGTGTCTATTCATGTTTTCTGCCCATTTCTTCACTGGGTTATTTGTTTTTTGGGTGTGGAGTTTGGTGAGCTCTTTATAGATTTTGGATACTAGCCCTTTGTCCAATATGTCATTTGCAAATATCTTTTCCCATTCCGTTGGTTGCCTTTTAGTTTTCTTGGTTGTTTCCTTTGCTGTGCAGAAGCTTTTTATCTTCATAAGGTCCCAGTAATTCACTTTTGCTTTTAATTCCCTTGCCTTTGGGGACGTGTTGAGTAAGAGATTGCTACGGCTGAGGTCAGAGAGGTCTTTTCCTGCTTTCTCCTCTAAGGTTTTGATGGTTTCCTGTCTCACATTCAGGTCCTTTATCCATTTTGAGTTTATTTTTGTGAATGGTGTGAGAAAGTGGTCTAGTTTCAACCTTCTGCATGTTGCTGTCCAGTTCTCCCAGCACCATTTGTTAAAGAGACTGTCTTTTTTCCATTGGATGTTCTTTCCTGCTTTGTCAAAGATGAGTTGGCCATATGTTTGTGGGTCAGTTCTGGGGTTTCTATTCTATTCCATTGGTCTATGTGTCTGTTTTTATGCCAATACCATGCTGTCTTGATGATTACAGCTTTTTAGTAGAGGCTAAAGTCTGGGATTGTGATGCCTCCTGCTTTGGTCTTCTTCTTCAAAATTACTTTGGCTATTCGGGGCCTTTTGTGGTTCCATATGAATTTTAGGATGGCTTGTTCTAGTTTCGAGAAGAATGCTGGTGCAATTTTGATTGGGATTGCATTGAATGTGTAGATAGCTTTGGGTAGTATTGACATTTTGACAATATTTATTCTTCCAATCCATGAGCACAGAATGTCCTTCCATTTCTTTATATCTTCTTCAATTTCCTTCATAAGCTTTCTATAGTTTTCAGCATACAGATCTTTTACATCTTGGGTTAGATTTATTCCTAGGTATTTTATGCTTCTTGGTGCAATTGTGAATGGGATCAGTTTCTTTATTTGTCTTTCTGTTGCTTCATTGTTAGTGTATAAGAATGCAACTGATTTCTGTACATTGATTTTGTATCCTGCAACTTTGCTGAATTCATGTATCAGTTCTAGCAGACTTTTGGTGGAGTCTGTTGGATTTTCCATGTATAATATCATGTCATCTGCAAAAAGTGAAAGCTTGACTTCATCTTTGCCAATTTTGATGCCTTTGATTTCCTTTTGTTGTCTGATTGCTGAAGCTAGAACTTCCAGCACTATGTTAAACAACAGCGGTGAGAGTGGGCATCCCTGTCGTGTTCCTGATCTCAGGGAAAAAAAACTCAGTTTTTCCCCGTTGAGGATGATGTTAGCTGTGGGCTTTTCATAAATGGCTTTTATGATCTTTAAGTATGTTCCTTCTATCCCGACTTTCTCAAGGGTTTTTATTAAGAAGGGGTGCTGGATTTTGTCAAAGGCCTTTTCTGCATCGATTGACAGGATCATATAGTTCTTTTCTTTTTTTTTGTTAATGTGATGTATCACGTTGATCGATTTGCGAATGTTGAACCAGCCATGCATCCCAGGAATGAATCCCACTTGATCATGGTGAATAATTCTTTTTATATGCCGTTGAATTCGATTTGCTAGTATCTTATTGAGAATTTTTGCATCCATATTCATCAGGGATATTGGCCTGTAGTTCTCTTTTTTTGCTGGGTCTCTGTCTGGTTTAGGAATCAAAGTAATACTGGCTTCATAGAATGAGTCTGGAAGTTTTCCTTCCCTTTCTATTTCTTGGAATAGCTTGAGAAGGATAGGTATTATCCCTGCTTTAAACGTCTGGTAGAACTCCCCTGGGAAGCCATCTGGTCCTGGACTCTTATTTGTTGGGAGATTTTTGATAACCGATTCAATTTCTTCACTGGTTATGGGTCTGTTCAAGCTTTCTATTTCCTCCTGATTGAGTTTTGGAAGAGTGTGGGTGTTTAGAAATTTGTCCATTTCTTCCAGGTTGTCCAATTTGTTGGCATATAATTTTTCATAGTATTCCCTGATAATTGTTTGTATCTCTGAGGGATTGGTTGTAATAATTCCATTTTCATTCATGATTTTATCTATTTGGGTCATCTCCCTTTTCTTTTTGAGAAGCCTGGCTAGAGGTTTGTCAATTTTGTTTATTTTTTCAAAAAACCAACTCTTGGTTTCGTTGATCTGCTCTACAGTTTTTTTAGATTCTATATTGTTTGTTTCTGCTCTGATCTTTATTATTTCTCTTCTTCTGCTGGGTTTAGGCTGCTTTTGCTGTTCTGCTTCTATTTCCTTTAGGTGTGCTGTTAGATTTTGTATTTGGGATTTTTCTTGTTTCTTGAGATAGGCCTGGATTGTAATGTATTTTCCTCTCAGGACTGCCTTTGCTGCGTCCCAAAGCGTTTGGATTGTTGTATTTTCATTTTCATTTGTTTCCATATATTTTTTAATTTCTTCTCTAATTGCCTGGTTGACCCACTCATTCGTTAGTAGGGTGTTCTTTAACCTCCATGCTTTTGGAGGTTTTCCAGACTTTTTCCTGTGGTTGATTTCAAGCTTCATAGCATTGTGGTCTGAAAGTATGCATGGTATAATTTCAATTCTTGTAAACTTATGAAGGGCTGTTTTGTGACCCAGTATATGATCTATCTTGGAGAATGTTCCATGTGCACTCGAGAAGAAAGTATATTCTGTTGCTTTGGGATGCAGAGTTCTAAATAGATCTGTCAAGTCCATCTGATCCAATGTATCATTCAGGGCCCTTGTTTCTTTACTGACCATGTGTCTAGATGATCTATCCATTTCTGTAAGTGGGGTGTTAAAGTCCCCTGCAATGACCACATTCTTATCAATAAGGTTGCTTATGTTTATGAGTAATTGTTTTATATATTTGGGGGCTCCGGTATTCGGCGCATAGACATTTATAACTGTTAGCTCTTCCTGATGGATAGACCCTGTGATTATTATATAATGCCCTTCTTCATCTCTTGTTACAGCCTTTAATTTAAAGTCTAGTTTGTCTGATAGAAGTATGGCTACTCCAGCTTTCTTTTGGCTTCCAGTAGCATGATAAATAGTTCTCCATCCCCTCACTCTCAATCTAAAGGTGTCCTCAGATCTAAAATGAGTCTCTTGTAGACAGCAAATAGATGGGTCATGTTTTTTTATCCATTCTGATACCCTCTGTCTTTTGGTTGGCGCATTTAATCCATTTACATTCAGTGTTATTATAGAAAGATACGGGTTTAGAGTCATTGTGATGTCTGTATGTTTTATGCTTGTAGTGATGTCTCTGTTACTTTGTCTCACAGGGTCCCCCTTAGGATCTCTTGTAGGGCTGGTTTAGTGGTGACAAATTCCTTCAGTTTTTGTTTGTTTGGGAAGACCTTTATCTCTCCTTCTATTCTAAATGACAGACTTGCTGGATAAAGGATTCTCAGCTGCATATTTTTTCTGTTTAGCACACTGAAGATCTCCTGCCAATCCTTTCTGGCCTGCCAAGTTTCAAAAGAGAGATCGGTCACGAGTCTTATAGGTCTCCCTTTATATGTGAGGGCACGTTTATCCCTTGCTGCTTTCAGAATTTTCTCTTTATCCTTGTATTTTGCCAGTTTCACTGTGATATGTCGTGCAGAAGATCGATTCAAGTTACATCTGAAGGGAGTTCTCTGTGCCTCTTGGATTTCAATGCCTTTTTCCTTCCCCAGTTCAGGGAAGTTCTCAGCTATAATTTCTTCAAGTACCCCTTCAGCACCTTTCCCTCTCTCTTCCTCCTCTGGGATACCAATTATGCGTATATTATTTCTTTTTAGTGTATCACTTAGTTCTGTAATTTTCCCCTCATACTCCTGGATTTTTTTATCTCTCTTTCTCTCAGTTTCCTCTTTTTCCATAACTTTATCTTCTAGTTCACCTATTCTCTCCTCTGCCTCTTGAATCCGAGCCGTTGTCGTTTCCATTTTGTTTTGCATTTCGTTTAAAGTGCTTTTCAGCTCCTCGTGACTGTTCCTTAGTCCCTTGATCTCTGTGGCAAGAGATTCTCTGCTGTCCTCTATACTGTTTTCAAGCCCAGTGATTAATTTTATGACTATTATTCTAAATTCACTTTCTGTTATATTATTTAAATCCTTTTTGATCAGTTCATTAGCTGTTGTTATTTCCTGGAGATTCTTCTGAGGGGAACTCTTCCGTTTGGTCATTTTGGATAGTCCCTGGAGTGGTGAGGACCTGCAGGGCACTTCCCCTGTGCTGTGGTGTATAACTGGAGTTGGTGGGCGGGGCCGCAGTCCGACCTGATGTCTGCCCCCAGCCCACCGCTGGGGCCACAGTCAGACTGGTGTGTGCCCTCTCTTCCCCTCTCCTAGGGGTGAGATTCACTGTGGGGTGGCGTGGCCCGTCTGGGCTACTTGCACACTGCCAGGCTTGTGGTGCTGGGGATCTGGCGTATTAGCTGGGGTGGGTAGGCAAGGTGCACGGGGGCAGGAGGGGCAGGCTTAGCTCGCTTCTCCTTTGGTGATCCACTTCAGGAGGGGCCCTGTGGCAGCGGGAGGGAGTCAGATCCGCTGCCGGAGGTTTGGCTCCGCAGAAGCACAGAGTTGGGTGTTTGCGCAGAGCGAGCAAGTTCCCTGGCAGGAACTGGTTCCCTTTGGGATTTTGGCTGGGGGATGGGCGGGGGAGATGGCGCTGGCGCCTTTGTTCCCCGCCAAGCTGAGCTCTGCCGTCCGGGGGCTCAGCAGCTCTCCCTCCCTTTGTCCTCCAGCCTTCCCGCTTTCCGAGCAGAGCTGTTAACTTATGACCTCCCAGACGCTAAGTCGCGCTTGCTGTCGGAACACAGTCCGTCCGGCCCCTCCGCTTTTGCCAGCCAGACTCGGGGGCTCCGCTTGGCCGGCGAGCCGCCCCTCCGCCCCGGCTCCCTCCCGCCAGTCCGTGGATCGCGCACCGCCTCGCCGCCCTTCCTACCCTCTTCCGTGGGCCTCTCGTCTGCGCTTGGCTCCGGAGACTCCGTTCTGCTAATCCTCTGGCGGTTTTCTGGGTTCTTTAGGCAGGTGTAGGTGGAATCTAAGTGATCAGCAGGATGCGCGGTGAGCCCAGCGTCCTCCTACGCCGCCATCTTCCCTCCCCTCTAGATTTTTCATTTCTAATTAAAGATAAAAGGTCATTCAGCCTAAAATATCGAATATCTTGCCTTCATCTGGTTGCAGAGAACTGATGTAAAAATCTTAAATCTGATCAAACAAAAACATAAACTTTTATGCTCTTTGTGTTAATAGTTTAGATGAGCCGCCTATGGAACTATGCTTTATTTATTTGTTTTTAAATGTTTCTTTGTTTTTGAGAGAGAGAGAGCAGGAGGAGGAGGGGCAGACAGAGAGGGAGACAGAGGATCTGAAGCAGGCTCTGCACTGACAGCAGAGAGCCCAATAGAGGACTCAGACTCAGGAACCGTGAGATTGTAACCTGAGTCCAGGTCAGACCCTTAGACCTTTAATGGGCTAAGCCACCCAGGTGTCCCTGGAACTATGCTTTAAACTAAGTCACAGACCATTAACATTAGTCAAGGGTGGTTTGGCTATAAAAGTCAAAAAACTGCTTTGACTGGCTTGGGTAGAAAGGTTTTGAGATAAAGACACAGGGAAGTGCAGGGAATACAGATGGATTATATTACTATAAAATCACCACCAGGTGCTCTGTTAGAGCCACAAGCTCCATGGTGTCTGAGTCTCTTTACACCTTTGTTCCCTTCCTCCCCTGCTGAATATTCAGACCAGCTTCCTCCATATACCCAGTGTGGCTCCCCACATGGAGACCTTCATCTCTGAATCCACAGGACATCCTGGGTCAAGCAGTGGCCTCCAAGTCTAGTAAACCTATCCATCTGGTGTCTGTCCCTAGTTTAAGCAGGGACTTAAGGCAGAGTTACGTTGTTTACAATCGGGATCTTCGTTCCAGTTGTGAGTGACCAGTTTCTCTAGGGATATGTGCATGGAGGAAATGACCGGCCCCTTCAGTGGGCCCTTATAAATTCCGTAGCGTAATGCTAGGACCCTCTCTTTTAGGGCCCTACCCTGTAAAGAAAGCAAAGCCACAAAAGGCTGTGACTAAAACCAGTCAAGTAACTGACTGCTGGCAGGGCTGCAAATAAAAACCGGTTTCTGGTGTCGAGACCAGTATGTTTGCTCTAAGCTTGTCAGTCTCCCTGGACATCTGAAGACTTGCCCACCAAGTCTTACAAGATTTGCTTTTAAGATGTCCAGTTTTGTCACAGAGTTCATCTTGAAGAACACATTATGCCATTGCTGTCAAAATGAAGAAATTAAAAACCTGTCAACAAAATGTTGAGGATTCTTTTGACAGAGCCCTAAAGTGTATATTTTTCATTATCCAAAAATGAAAGCCCCACTTCTCATCAAGATCTGTTCTACGTTACAGATTGCAACGGAAGCAATAGAAAATATTAGGACAGTAGTGTCCTTAACCCAGGAAAGAAAATTTGAGTCGATGTACGTTGAAAAATTGTATGGAGCTTACAGGTAATGAGCATATGTGATTGTTGCTAAGAAACTACTGCTTTCCTGAGGTTTAATTATTCCCAAAAGATAATAAAAATTGTGCTCAAACAACAATAGAACTGGAAGAATGATATTTTCTCAGTATCTCACTGAAAATAAGTAGCTTTTTGATTGCACTATAGGATTGGATTTTTACATCTCTTGTAGAAAAAATAGGTGTGTTCTCCAAGACCTAAAAGACACAGAGGTCTGTGCAAACAAATGTTCCTTTGTGTAGGCAACTCAGACACCCAGTGTGGGCGTTTAAGGATAAATATTATTTCAGGGAATTCTTCAAACTTTTATTTTCTTGGAACTGTGTAGACTGAACTAAAGATGAGACTTACTTGGTTAGACTATTCCATTTGTTCTCTGGATGAGGACCAGACCCAACCTACTCTGAAAACACACGTCTCCTGCCTCACTAGTTCTTACTCGAGCAGTTTAAGAAACTCAGTGGCACTATTTGCCACTGGTTTCCAGCCAGGCAAGGCCTAGTTTTATAAATGAATATATTTTAAAACTAACAAAAATGAAAACAACTTACAGTACAACTTTGTAGACGAGAACAATAGTTCGAACGCTTATAAATTTGAAATGGGAGAATTGAAATTCTCATTCTATCTCCTTAGTTATGTACACTTCATGAAGTAATTTTTCTCTCCATTTGATGCTTGACATATACGTATATGTGCCATTACCTAAGACTTCTGGTTAATTTGAATTGCAAGGGAATTAAGGAAGAATTCATTTTCAATTTGATTATAATTTAAAGATTGAATAGAATTGTAAATTGTTGAGTAATTTTACATATTGACCGTGCTCACAGGATATAAGTTAAAATATCCAAATCAGTAATATTTTGAATTTTCCCGTCTTTCCAAATGCCTTCCTATTTTAATCTAGGAGAAAATAAATGACTGTTCTTTTGGAGGATTTAGAATACTGAAGTATATATAATAAAGTAGCTATACTGATAAAGGATAGCATGTGGTCTAATTAGAAATGGTGTGAAACACATTGTATTGGGGCTGGTGGATCTAGCTCAGGGAGGAGCTTCTGATGGGTGTCCGCATAAACCTCAGTGACCCTACTTGTCTGAATCTGACATGTGAATTTTGACGTACGAGGCTATACCTTGTCCTTATTAGAAGGCAAGATAGTAATGAAGAAATTGCATTGAGACCATTCAAACTTTAGTCCTAACTTTGACATCCTACACATTTTTGATAAGTCATATTTATATCATAGGGGCTGAATATCTGATTGACTAGATACCAACATTTAATAATATCAGCACCTCTCATTTGAACAACCAATAATGAGATGCTTTGCTAGACATTTATATTGTTTAATCCTCAAAAGAATTCTGCATCATGCTGTTTATTCCCATTATACAAATTGGAAAACGTGATGATAGAGAGATTGTCACTCACTCAAACTAATAAAACTGGAGTCAGAATATAAGCCCAGCCTTAGAAGCTGTTGCTCTTTCTATGACAAAGTGCTAAGAGAGGCCAAAGAGAAGGTTATGAATATACTAACTTGCCTTTCAGGAATTCTGTGCAGAAGGCACACATCTATGGTATTACTTTTAGTATTTCACAAGCATTTATGTATTTTTCCTACGCCGGTTGTTTTCGATTTGGTGCGTATCTCATCGTGAACGGACACATGCGCTTCAGAGATGTTATTCTGTAAGTAAACTTAAAAATAGATTATTCTATACAAAGGTTTTAGAGAAAGGTTTTAGTAGGTCTATGTAAAGTTCGGGAATAGAAAAAAAAAACACGTGCTCTAAAATGAGGTCAGAGAGTTGAATCTGCCACAGAAATCTGATCTTGATAATTCTCCAAGTACAATTTAAACATCCGAGTTGAACTAAAATGAACCAAGCTCCTAAAAGTGATCATATACCAGAATTGTAGTAGTACACAGAACTCCAGTCAAGAGGAGAGCAAGGTTTCTTATTGTGGAGTGTAGGCAGAAATAAATTGTAATGAGAAAATCGCTGGTTACCATGGACTCAAAACAGAGGGTTAAATACTTGCTGTTGATCTGCAACCAAAGATGGCGTGGATAATGGGATGGGAATGCTTAACTGAAATCTGGCAGAGCCTTGTTCCCCTGACTAGGCCTGGGATGACCTTGCCAGCATCGCCTCGTAGCCTCTCCTTTTTTCTCGGTTTCCAAGGCTAACCAGTGGTCTTCCTAACGGATGCATTCCTCTTTTCAAAATATGCTAAATACATTCAATTAGGTTGCAGTCTTGTTTTGCCAAAGGGAAGCCATTCTTTTTAAGATCACTGGGCATATTTCTGCTCTAATGGGTTGATTTTAAAGTAGGAGTGAGCAGCCTTTTTTTTTGAACAGGGTCAAGACAAGGAAAGCGGTTTCATCCAAAATTAAAATAACTATGAAAAAAGGTATATATAATGTTCATAGCTTTCAGGATCCCAGCAGGAAACAGATGCTCCTTCAAAGCAGTAACTAAGAGTTTGCTAAAGGGTCTGTTTATAAAGGTGTGAGAAGAGTTAAGGTAAGCAGTACCCAGGAAAGCTGTGAACACCCCAGCAGTTTGCAGCTAGGAACCAACCACTGAGAGCCTCAGCCTAAAGGGCCAGAGGAGGGGAAGATTCTCAGAACCCCGCATAGGGGGGCGTCTGTGGTCCCTGATGGAGGGACACCAACAACACAAGAATCTAACCAGACAGAAGCCAATGAAACAATACCCTGGCCTCCCACTCCTCCAGCCCTCCCTTCCCCTGCTGTTGCCTTTCATGGCCAAACCCCATCAGAAGCCAGAGTACAAGAAAAACCTTTTGATGCCATCCATGAAGGTCAGCTTCTCAGGCAGGAAGTGAGATGGTAGAAGATGGGGGGTGGGGGTGAGGTGGAGAGCAGAAAGTGGTTGGAGAGGCACAAATGGCAATATCGAGCTCTGGGAATTACAACTTAGAGTACTTTTATTTTCTAGAAGAGCATCACTGAGAAAATTGGCCCTGCTTTTTTGTTTCTACTGATGAGGGAATATGAGTCAGGCTAGCCCAAGCTAGCAACCCCCCCCCCCCCCCCCCCAGTCCCCAGGTGGGATCTCCGTGATACTCCTTGGACACTCCTGGCTACCCAAGAACAAAGGAAAGGGTTTAAGTGCTTGCCATGGTAATGTGGGAAACTAAAGCAAATGAAAAATTAAATTCCCTTACGGCCCTCAGCCCATTGACAAGTCCTTGAAACTGGCAGAGTGACCTCCCTCCAGGAGCTGAGCTGCTTAGATTATGACACTTTGTTAGGGGCAAAAGAGAACCTTAGCGTATTATCCCAACCTCAAGGATCCTGTAATTCTACTTCCTTTATCTCAGTTGCCGCAGGATATATGCTGGCAATCATACTCCAAGCTTATGCCCCCCCCCCCCCCAGTATACATTTGAAGGGTCTCATGGCTGGGGTTTTATTAAATGGTAAAAAATGGCATTTTCTTAGCAACAGCTAGCCCTTCAAGGTCCTGGAAACCTTGCTTCCAAAATTCCTTAGAGACTTACTCTCTCCCTGACCCCTTCCCAACCTGAGGGTATATAATGATTTACCCCTCAAGACCCCATACTATACAGCTCTTCCCCCTGCATGGGTCGTGTCCCCATGCTTTATTAAAATCACCTTTTTGTACCAAAGACATCTTCAAGAATTCTTTCTTGGTCGTTGGCTCTGGACCAGCCCACCATCCCCCCAAAACTTCATCACTACCATTAATAAATTCAATTCTGGATAATTGGAAGACAACTTTTTAATCTTCAATGCTAAAGCTAATTTATAGGCTATATCAGAAAGCTAGGCAGCAACATGCTGGTTCATTACTATTTTAAGATTTAGTTTTTGGTAACCAAACTTACTCAGTATTTAAGGGAAAGCCTTATTACACCCACCATTCCTGCCCCCCGGTGTACTTAAAACCTATTTTGATACCTTAGATTTAGAAGTTTGGGACATGAAAGTTTTTAAAAAATTTTTTAAGTATTGCTAGATAAAAATTTTCCTCCCCTCCCCTTTTTCTAGGGAAGCTCTGATGTCAGAAGTAAATAGTTTTGTGGAGATACAGATCTCAGAATCTTTAGCCTTTCCTAAAAGATACTATAATGTATTATCATTCTTCAAAGAGAAGATCATTGGAAAATAGAACTTTAGGGCAGTTGTTTTTCTGAGGGTAGTGAAAATAGTTAGCTGAATTGTAAGAGAAAACCTAGTTCTAGTAAAAGAACTTATTTTCCCTAACAAAATTTCTTTAACTACAGTGATTAATACTGTTTGGGAGCCTAGAAGAAACTACCAACTGGAAGTCAGGGCCAGCAATTCAATAGGAAACATTCTTTCTTGTTGGAGGCTGATCACACCTGCCCCCAACACCCCCACCCCCCCGCCACCCTCCCAACCCCACCCCCCCCAGCACTCTGTCTGTACTTCATTCTGTTCCCTCAGGTCTAAAAAGGGTATAACTAGTCACTAAAAGTACTTGAGGTCACAGTCAGATTCAGTTATAAGCCACTTCCTGAAAAAGAAAAACCGTGGCAAGTTACATCAATTTTTGCTTCTCCTCTAGATGTCCTTTGTTAGTGGAACTTCATGGAAATGTGTGTAGTGGTCTTGTGGTGGGGTCAGGGGGAGGCAGGGATCAGTGAAGGGGTACCCAAGGGAGTAAAGAAAATCAATACTAGTAAGCAGTATGTCTTTGGACTTCGAAATATCACAGAGCTAATTACAGAAACTAAGGTTTTCATTCCTCTCCTTCCTTCTAGGGTTTTTACAGCGATTGTGTTTGGTGCGGTAGCTCTAGGACACGCTAGCTCCTTTGCTCCGGACTATGCAAAATCCAAGCTGTCTGCAGCCCACTTATTCATGCTGCTTGAAAGGCAACCTCTGATTGACAGCTACAGTAAAGAGGGCCTGAGGCCTGTGAGTTCTCCGTTGCCTGATGAATGCTTGCTTAATTTTTCCGAAAGGCTTGATGTCTGCTAGATTATAACTGCAGGATACGTTTGTAATGATTCTATCAGCCTGTTTTAGCTTACTCTGGGATATTTACAGGGCTAATATTTGGCCTGCATCCTTAACAGTTTAACAGTTCATAAGAGGTTTCAAGGATTCTGAAATAGAGTACACTGGAAGTAAAGAAAGAGGAGCCTGGGCTCAGTGAGTGGAGCACGCGGCTCTTGATCTTGAGGTGGTGAGTTCAAGCCCCAAGTGGGGCATAGAGCTTACTTAAAAAAATTTTTTTTGATTTTGAAAACCTAAAACCTCCTGTATCGAACGAAAAGTCATAATAATGAAGTTTTAAAAAAATTAAAATACTCCAGATATACAAGAACTGAGTAATTCCCATGAAAACTGTTAGTTATTTCTGCATGAAGGTCTATGCATGTAATTCTATGGGTAAATGCAAATAGCAATTGTGCTGGGGTGCCTGGCTGGCTCAGTGGATACAGCATACAACTCTTTATCTCAGGATTGTGAGTTCAGGCCCCATGTTGGGTAGAGAGATAACTTAAAAAATACAATCTTTAAAAAATATTAAAAATAGCAATTGGGCTTTAATCACATTTTGTAATGACAGTGTTAAATTGGTAAGAAGGCTCCTTCATTCACATTAAGAGTAATGATGCTATACTGTCTCCAAAGTTAATTCAAATTTAGATCTGAATGTTCTTTGTAGGAGATGAGCTGCCGTACATTATAATGCACAAGCAGCAGTGTGGGGAAAGAAATGAGGAGTTAGACAGTTTTTCTGGGACTTTATCATGGATGTCACCTGCTGAGAAAATGGCCGTGCCCCACGAATGAGATAAAGAGGTGGCCAGGGGGTACCCTGGGTGGCTCAGTTAAGTGTCTTGATTCTTGATTTCAGCTCAGGTCATGATCTCAGTGTTCACGAGTTTCAGCCCCACATTGGGCTCTCTTGCTGTCAGTGTAAAACCCTCTTGGGAGTCTCTGTCCCCACCCCTCTCTCTGCCCCTCCTTCTCTCTCTCTCTCACAAAAAGTAAAAAACAAAAAAAACAAAACAAAACAAAAAGGCAGCCAGGGTTGGAGGTCAGGGCTGTCCACCAACACCTCAGTGAGACACTGCACTGAACGCCCAAACCTTTGAGCCTTTGGCCACTGGCTTGGCTCTAGCCTCAGAATCCTCATCTGGGAAAGCTAAATAGTTATCTAAATGAACCAGAAATTGAGTTTAGAGAACAAGTCTTTCTAATGTGACTCTAACTTTTACCCCATTCTCCTATCTTCATTTTATGTAACAACAACTTGCTTTCAGTAATAACCAGTGCCAACACTTAGACTGAATATGAATTTTATGTCTTTCTACTTTATCTTTGCTAAAGTTGCTGTGAAAGACTTGTAATAATTATCAGACCAATTATAATAGCAACATTAAACTTTGGTGTTGTTTTGTTTTGTTTTTAGGATAAGTTGGAAGGAAATGTGACATTTAATAAAGTCCTGTTCAACTATCCCACTCGACCAGATACCCCAGTGCTTCAGGGGCTGAGCCTAGAGGTGAAAAAGGGCCAGACGCTGGCCCTGGTGGGCAGCAGTGGCTGCGGGAAGAGCACGGTGGTCCAGCTCCTTGAGCGGTTCTACGACCCAATGGCCGGAACAGTGGTGAGCACACTTTCTTAAGTTTGTAACCTGATTTAGGGCTTTACTTCAAGTGGCCGATAAACCAGTATTCTTGTAATGGAAAAAAATGGGGCAAATAAAGGCCTATAATCCTATTTGGTGTGATGACCACATTCTATAAACCTCAAACTGGCACCCCTAGACGAGTAGATCGAACAATAGGGTAACAATAGCTTGACTACACTGTGTAGGTATGCTGTATTAATACTCTGGTGGGAATATCTTTATTTATGGAGAGGTCAAGACTAAATGTACTTGTTTCTATTCCTTCACCCAGAAGGTTACTGCATTCTCAGCTAATCTATCACAAGACTCCTCTAGAAGCACTGCGCCTCCTGCTTAAAAAAAATCACCACCACCAAAACCATATTCCCAAAGACAATGTCCTTTGAACTTGTTTTACGTAGTATTGAACTCTTGTCCTTAGTGACATCAGAAAGAGAAATGGGAGAAATTTAAGGCTGGTAGTTCTCAGGGAAAGAGTGGTAGAGGTAGGACAGGAGATACCCAACTTTGGGAATCTGGGGCCACATACTTACCAGCTTTTTTAACTGGTCCACCCAGAAGAGGGGAGTAAAGTCAAGTTGAAAGGTTGGAGTCATTCCAGGAACAGCAGATATGAGTAGGACACCTAATTGCAGACTTCTAGAGGCAGAAGGAACACTGGCCTGGAGGAGGGCAGATAAGGACGAAGAGGAATTTGGAAAGACAAGGCCAAATAAGCTACCATTTTGCTGGTGAGATACAAGAAAGGATGGCCTAGTCACCATAAAAATCATTTTGTTGGCCTCCAACAATGTGAGCACTTAGAGGCTGGGAGTCTTGTTACTTCACAAACTGATGATGCCCACATGCAACAATGCTCCAAATGGTAAATCTATTAGTTTATGATTTGGGTTTTTTTTCTCTTTTTAAGCCCGTCTTATAGTTTGTGGACTTTGGTTTTCAGCTCCTAGATGGTCAAGAGGCAAAGAAACTTAACATCCAGTGGCTCAGAGCCCACCTTGGAATTGTGTCCCAGGAGCCAGTCCTGTTTGACTGCAGCATTGCTGAGAATATCGCCTACGGAGACAACAGCCGGGTGGTGTCACAGGATGAAATTGTGAACGCAGCCAAAGCAGCCAACATCCATCCTTTCATCGAGACCTTACCCCGCGTAAGTTAATGCGTCACTTCTTAGGATGAAATCACAGTCAACTGCAAACGGTTTTCATCCTCCAAGCAGTACACAAAGTTACACACCAACAAAATCTTAGAGGAGAATTTCTCTCTTTGGTAGCACTGGGACCTTGGACAACACACTGAACTGCATACGGTGTTTCCTTACTGGCAGATGAGAATATTAGTCATCATGTCTAGATCTTATAAAGGCAGTGAGAGGCAAATGAGGTGACATTAGCTGTAAACACCGTCTCTCAGGTTGCAAACTGGTGGCTGTGGGCTGCATTCAGATTGCAGTCCTGTTTGATTTATCCCTTATGGTACTTATATTTTTAATGATTTTTGGGGGTAAACATGGACACGTGGTTGTAAGGAACAGAGATTTTACGTACCCTTTACCTAGCTGCCTCCAGTGCCATCTTGCCAAACTGTAATACAGTATCACAACCAGGATATTCACTGATAGAATGTGCTCATCTTAGATCCTCTAGTTTTAGTCGTCATTTGCTTCTGTTTAGTTCTCTGCACTGTTACTGCACGTGCAGACGCCGCCCCAGCATCCCTCATGTTGCCCCGTTACAGTCAGGCACCTCTCCCTTTTATCCTCACTCCACCCAACCTTTGGCCAACCACTAAGTTTTCCATTTCTCTAATTTTCTATTCTAAGAATGCTATATAAGCATGCATAGACTATTAAGATGAGCTTTTTCCACGCAGCATAATCCCCTCAAGTTCTTGTTCTCTATAGTTCATGCCTTTTTCTCTCTTTAGTGCCATGCCGTCCTGATTAGTAGGATGAGTAAGATTGCATGGTACGGATGTACCAGCTCGTTGAGCCATTCACCTGTTGAAGCCTATCTAGGTTGTGTCTAGGTTTTGGCTATTAAAATCTCCTAAGTATTACTGTACAGGTTTTAGTGCGAACTGGAGTTTTTATATCTCAGATACATGCCCACAAGTGCAGTTGCTGGACCACACGGTAATTGTGTTCGGTTTTCTAACAAACTGCTTAACTGTTTTCCAGAGTGTACCATCTTGTGTTCCTACCGGCAGGTGTGAATTACAGCTTCTCTGCATCTTTGCCAGCATTTGCTGTTGTAATTCTGATAGATGTGTAGTAATAACTCATTGTGGTGGATTTCCTAATGAGAAATGAACATCTTTTTACATACTTACATACTTACTTGGAAATACAGACTGTTTTTCCTTTTTGGTGAAATAACCTGTTTTTTTACTTATTTTCTAATTTGAAAAAGTTGAGTTCTGACAGATACTTACATATTTTAGTTATTAGTCCTTTGTCAAATACATAGTTTGCAAATATTTTGAGCCAGTCGATAGCTTATTTTTTTATCCTTTAACAGGGTCATATGCAGAGCCAAGTGTTTAATTTTGATAAGGTCCAGTTAACACTTTTTCTTTATACACATTGTGCACTTGGTATCAAACAGAGCTATTTCCCTAGCCCCAGGTCTTGAAGAATTTCTCCATTTTTTTTTAAGTTTTATATTTTCGTATAGTTTTTCTTTTTTTTTTTTTTTAATTTTTTTTTTCAACGTTTTTTATTTATTTTTGGGACAGAGAGAGACAGAGCATGAACGGGGGAGGGTCAGAGAGAGAGGGAGACACAGAATCGGAAACAGGCTCCAGGCTCCGAGCCATCAGCCCAGAGCCTGACGCGGGGCTCGAACTCACGGACCGCAAGATCGTGACCTGGCTGAAGTCGGACGCTTAACCGACTGCGCCACCCAGGCGCCCCCGTATAGTTTTTCTTTAATGTTTCAATTTATTCATTTGGAGAGGGCATTATTCTCTTATTTGCATGGTCCCCAATTCTCCCTTGTTAGCTTATTGTAGCTACTGTGTCTGTAGCCAAAGTGCATTTAAGTCACTATGGATTTAAAAATGAGAAAAAGTTCAGTGCAACAATTTTCTTCAGTAATTGTTGTAAAGATGAGTTGTCCTGCAAAGATTATTTGAATGTCAAAAGTGATGGCAGGGATCATTAATCTTGTGTCTCAGCTAGCATCTCAGGTTCCACTGAATTAAGCTGAAATAAATCTCGACTATTTTTACCTTTTCTCTTCTGCTGTAACTAACAGTCATACACTGTCAAACCCTCCATGTTGGTTAACCTTACTCACCCTTAACACCTAGTCATGGACCCTCGTATAGAATTTGATTAGCAGAAAAGCTAAAGCTTCAGCTCTTTACTGACATTGGACTTGAGGAAATTCACATTACTGCCTAAGCCCTACAGTACTTTTTTGGCCCTTTATTCCTTCTGCTTTTTTTCCCCCCAGCCTAGAATGTTCTTTCTCAAGATGCAGCTTTCCAACTTCTTTCCTTCATGCACAAAGGTTTCTTTCCTTCATGTATCTCTTCTTTGTTCTCCTGCTTTCTCTCCATAGTTGCTATTTGCTGCTTCTGATCTTTCATACCATGTTGAATATATTACTCATTTGGCACCTATTTGACCTTAAATAGAGTGCTGTATAGGTGGCTGATCTCTTCACATTATAAATTCCTTCAGGGTAACAACAAAAAAAGCTGCCTCCATTTTTATATTTCTCACAGTTGTTGGTATAACAGGTATTCCATAAATATTTAAGTGAATGAATGAGTTGAAAAGAGAATACACTAGGTTCCGTATGAATATTTAACCTTAAAGGTAAAACTCAAATATTTATATTTAACCTTTAAAGACTGCAAAGACATCAGATCAGTTGGCATTATGAGAATGGTAGGAACTCAAGAATTTATTGCTCAAATTTCTGTTGCAGAACACTGGTGAGAACTAAAGAACTTTCTTCTAGTTTGATCGTGATTAAGTGGGGGGAAAAAATTAAATGGATCACCAAGTAGCTGTTATGTAAACTTTTGTTTCCAAATATTTTTTTCCTGTTAAGTAGAACTGTCAAATGTTGCAAAGTACAAGTTTATTCAGTATACCATTAATCATTTTGGGGGGTTAGGACTTGATTAACTTTACTAATGGTTAACTTGCAGAAATATGAAACAAGAGTGGGAGATAAGGGAACTCAGCTCTCAGGAGGTCAAAAACAGAGGATTGCTATCGCCCGAGCCCTTATCAGACAACCTCAAATCCTACTGTTGGACGAAGCTACATCAGCTCTGGATACTGAAAGTGAAAAGGTGTGGCCTCTGCCCTGTTGTTCCATTTAATTTGTACAATAGTTTTTGTGCGCTATCAACTACGAAAAAAAGTAAAATTTTTCCCAAATTTTGTAAAATTATCTTATTTCCTAAACCAAAAATATTCAAAAGAAAAAAGCGGCATACATCACATTTTTAGCACAATAATAAAATAGAAATAAAGGGGGACTAATAAGATAATGAAAAACTAGAAAATAATAAAAGGGAACTAGTAAGTAAGAGAACTGGACAGAAAACTTAGATACCTGTGATTTAGTGAGAATCGGTTTTTATTATAATTAAAAAGAAAATACTTTTTAAATGCCATTTATGTAAATTTACATGCATTAAAACCAAAGACTCAAAGATTCAGAGATGAGAATATAAAAAGTAAAATATTCTGTGATGGTGAAAGTTTAAGGTTTCTGTTCTGATTGATCATTAGATTGTGCAAGAAGCCCTGGACAAAGCCAGAGAAGGCCGCACCTGCATCGTGATCGCTCACCGCCTGTCCACCATCCAGAACGCAGACCTAATAGTGGTGTTTCAGAATGGCAAGGTCAAGGAGCATGGCACACATCAACAGCTGCTGGCTCAGAAAGGCATCTACTTTTCCATGGTCAGTGTCCAGGCTGGGACATAGAACTTATGAACTCTTGTTACGTCTTAAAAATAAATTCAAATTATAGCTTTCTCTGATTTAAACTAGAAATTGTTTTTTTACAAATCATATAATTCAGATGTATCTCATTCCATAAGTTTTAGAACATCTGATTTGCTGCTGATACTATAGCATTGCAAATTCAGGAGTTACAAGTGACACCTGTCTTGATGAGGTATAAAAATGGCAGCCTAGCTGTTGAGTTATCAGAAACATACAGAGAAAAGACAAGTTCAAATAAAATAAAGCTATAGAGCTAACAGCACAGACACAGGGAAACTTATTACTGTCCTGAATACCTGGGTAGATGACAGGATAGACTGGAAAAATTTCCAAAGAAAAAGGAAAAATATATTCATTGTTCCACTGCCTACTGTCTACCTTAGTGAGTTTCTAAACTATTCTTTTGGATTTGTTTTTTCCAAAACAATGGATTCCCAACTTTATCATCAAAGTCCAAGAGAAAATGAGATTCTTACACAAGCTAACTTCACAGGCACACATCTGTTCCTGTAAAATAAAAAATTGAACATTAATTAAAATTTTAACTCCATAAAAATTGCAGTTATCTCAAGGGTAATTTGAAACATTGGAAACAACAAAATGCTAGGTTCTCTATTACTTTTTATCACTAATCCTAATTTTCCCAGAATATGTTGAGATAGGGAAAAGAAATCTAGGCAACCTTTGTAACCATACGAAAAGGTTTTTCCTTAATTTTCCATTTGTTTATAATTTACTGAGGCACTATCCATTCTCACCTCTGTCACAGGCTCTTTAGGTAAATAAACTGCCCCAGCTCCGTTCCTCTATCTGTAACAAACTAGATCTTACCAAAGATTTTTTTCACATGGAACCATGTGGGTAGTGGACTAAATTTCAGATTAACCAAGAGAAGAATAGGGCAAGGGGTTCATTACCCAAGTGGTGACTCAAAAGCCTCTGAAAATTTTACTACTACCAGTCGGGTTGAGACCCAGAAAGCTCTTTGTAAAAAGCATTACAGATGATTTTTACATCAGGCAGGTTAGGGAAACGTGTTGAAGTAGCACAGAAGAGGTTTCTCTGCAGGAGGTGAATAGTTTCTAAAATACCCAAGTCTTTAGACATTATTTAACAACAGCAAACCAAATGATTCTAAATCCCATGGCAATGTAGTCTATAAAATTGTACTAATGAGGAAAAAGGGCCAAAGTACAGAATAGGAGGAAATATGAACTGTTAAGGATATATCCATTGCTAAAGAAGCCCACTCAACTTTTCACAAAAAAACAGAGGCCAGCTGGGTGGCTCGGATGAGCTTCTGACTTCAGCACAGGTCATGATCTCACGGTCTGTGGGTTCAAGCCCTGCATCGGGCTCTGTGCTGACAGCTCAGAGCCTGGAGCCTGCTTTGGATTCTGTGTCTCCCTCTTTGTTCCTCCCCCACTCATGCGCTCTCTCTCTCCTTCAAAAATAAATAAAAACATTTAAAAAACTAAAAAAAATGACTGTTTCTTCTATCAAGAAATGACACTCTCCCCCCCCCTCCCCCCGCCTTGAATCTACACTGCTATTGCAACTTATTTGGCATTTTATTGGTTAAAACAAGTGACATCACGTGACTTCAGAGCCTAGGCCTCAAGAGTTCTTGCAAATTCTACCTTTCTCTCTGGGAACACTCCCAATGCCAAGTACAGAAGTCAAGGCTAGAATACTGAATGATCAGAGACCATGTGGAGAGTGTCCCAGGTACCAAGTCCCCAGGGAGTGGGGGCTTTACAGCCTCATTCCATTCACCCTAGTGAATGCAGCCACATTAAACTACAGCAAGATCAGAAGAACTACCCAACTGGGCACAGTCAACTGACACCATCGTGTGAAATAATCAATTGATTTAAGACCGTTAGTTTTCGGTGGTGTTGTACGCAGCAGCACCTAAGTTACATCAGAAAGTAGAAGGTCAAACAGGAATGGATTAGTTATCCAAACACCATACAAGAAGCTATAGGATTGACAGCTTTATTTTCTATTTTGAACAGCAGGGAAAAAAAACCTGTAAAATCCTGAGAATCTGATTCAACATTCAATCTTTTTAAAGTCACCAACTCTAAATATGTGCTTTCATTTTATATTCACAAACTAGTTATAATGAATTTTGATAGGTTTTTTGTCTATATGCATCATAGGGTATAAACCTCCCTCTAATTCTTATATCCAACAGAAATTCTACTTTTAAATGACCAGTAAATTGTAGTGGCCTTTCCCATCAAACAAAGCAGGCTTGTATCCCTGTGCTGAATGTGGAAGGCAATGACTTCTTGGGGAGTTAGCATTTAATCACGTACTTTATATCCTTTGGCAACTAGAAAACGTTAAAGTGCTTGGAAGACAGACTCTACAATGATGGTCAGAGGATTTATAACCTATACAGGTACCAACAAAAATATGTGTAAGTTAAGAGTAAGACTTGCATTATTAAAAATTGTAGACTTGCATTGTTGAGGCTCATCTTCAACTTTCGCATGATGCTATATTTCGTTGTATCAATTTGCATTGCTACTGCATCAGAGGAAGCTTAAAAATCCTATTTTTATCTTCTAGGTGAGAATAGATTTAAAAAACGTGATTCTACCTATTTCTACATTTAACAAGTTTCCTTTAAATCAATATTCCTTTCTATCTCACATCAACAACCCACTCTCCACACCCGGTTTAATATTTTTGTAAATGCTTAATAAATGACTAGTCTCTAAAGATGAGCAGTGTTCATCAGCTGCATCATATCTTGGAAAGAATGAAAAACCAGCTGAACCAGCTTTTCTGCATCAGTTTCTGGGCAGGATTTCCAGGCTGTACTGGCCACATTAAACCTGTGAAGCACAAATAAAAAATGATTAAGTACTATACAAAAATCACAACACAAAGAGGCTCCAAATGGTGATGATGAACACAGCCGTGACCTTTACACCATCTGGTAAAATGCCTACTATTATACTTAGAAAATTCTGACTTCTTATATTACAAGGCCCTGTATCAACTGACCACCCAAACCAAGACTCTGTCTCCAGAAGCAATGTTTTTAAAGCTTTCTAGGTGATTCTCATGTGTACCCAGACTTGAGAACACTGTCCTCCAAATGGAGGACCTCTTCAACTTCTACCCCCACCCAAAGCAACTTCATTGCTAATTAATAGTCATGCTGTTTCTTTCTGTTCCTTATAAATATCAGGCTCTTTCCTACCCCACGACCATATAATTTTGTTCACCAGCAAAGTCACTGTGAAAACGTTACGTGTATTCTACTTATTTAGAAGGCATTGTTACAGGGCTGGGGATACAACAACAGACAAATCAAAACCCCTGTTCTTCTGGGCTTATATTCTAGGAAGGGAAGAAAGAGAACATACAAATAAACATGGATACCCACTGGATGGTTATGAGTGTTCTAAAAAAAAAAAAAAAAAAAAAAAATGCAGCAGGTGTGTGTGAAGGAGGCACAAGGACTATTTTAGACCATCAGAGAAGGCCTCCCCGACCAGAGCAAATTTTAAGCAAATACCTGTACGGACTAACGGAGTGATCCCTGCATGTTATTTCAAGGAAGAGTAGGAGGCAGAGGAAATCACAACCACAAATGCCAGGAGGAGGGAGCTTGCTTGCTGTACTCCAGGTACAAGAAGGCAAGGGTGGCTGCAGTAGACTGAAAGAGGAGGAGAGCTATAGAGGAAAGGTCAGATCTGTGACTGAGAACTTGATCAGACAGGATCTCACAGGATGACTCTGAATTTTACTGTGAGTGAGATGAGCTCTTGGAGAATTTTGCGAAGAATGATAGGACTTGAGTCACATTTTTAAAAGGGCATCAGGGCTGTTGTGTAGACAGTGGTCTGTAAGAATGAAAGGGTGGACCCAGAAGACCACATGAGAACCTGTTGCAATAACCTCAGTGGGAGAAGATGGTGGCTCAGCCCGGATGGTGGCACTGGAGGTAGCAGGCGGTGATCGGAGTCTGGAGAGCTGCTTTCTTGGCATAGTATTAATTCCTTCTCATCCCTAACATCTCAACTTCCCTGTTGCTCTCTGACCACACTAAGTAAAGCGGTGCTCGATCTCGCCCTCCCCACCAGTGTGTCTGTATTACCACATCAGCTTGCTTTCTGCTTCCCAGCACTCATCACTACTTATCTTGCTTATTTGCTTCTGTCTCTCTTTCCCCAGGAGAAAATAAAATCTCTAAAAGCGAAAATCTGGTCTGTCTTGCATCCTGAGCACCTAAAATGCTACAAGTTTCCAATACATATTTCCTGAATGAGTGAATGGATGTTCTGCCCCAGGATCGGGACTTCCAAAGTCAGAGACCTGGTGTGTCTGGACTGAACCCTTGTCACTGCATGCAATACAAGATCCATACTTGTCAGGAAATATGTTAGAATGCTTATGCTCTGTGTCTGATCATGATTTTAGACTGTAGACCCTTTATATGAAAACATAGTAAGATCTATGTTGAACCTTTGTAATTTAATCTTTAATTTGTACATTCATGGACATAAACTAAATACTATGGGAATAAATATCTAAGGACTTAGATGCTAACAAATTTAAGTACCACTGGTATAAGACTATATGCACAGGTCATACTTGACACGGAGGCAGAAGAGAACATTTTGCAGAACAACCCTGACTGTAAACTCTTTTTAAAAAGTTAATGAAAAAAATAAATTACAAACTGAAATATGTCATACATATTATCAGTCCAATTGTTCACATTCCATCCGAAGCCCCCAATCCTACCATCTTATTCACATAGTGCTAAATGTGGCCACATGATTTTTTACAAAGCCCCCCAAGCTCTCAAAGATCTCTGAGATGGCCAGACTATATGGATGAAGACCTTGCAAGCCATTCTCCCAATTTCATATTACCTTATTCTCCACCTAATAGGTTTTAGTATTTTCTTTCTCATTCTTTCCACAAACATAAATCAAACCTCATCTGAAATTGCATCTGAGCTGGTAAAACATTCTTTTTTGGAATATAAATTAATTTACCTAGTCTCTTATCTTGGTCACATTAGTACTGTTAGGACTACATGAACCACCACATATTTATAGGCAATTACATTTTATGTGTTTTATTACCATAAAACACCTTGCCCAGAATATGTTAATATGTGTACTGAGATTTAAGGATGATGGCAGTATATCACTGAGTCAACCTAAATTGGTGTTCTGCACAAAATGCCTAAGGGACTGATTTGACCAGTGTCCCAAAAGCAGGATAGAGAAACAAACACACATTAAATGCCCACGTGGTAAAAATAATTACCTATGTAGCGAGTGGCAGATGACAACACAGTCAGAATTACAGTGCAAGAAAGACATTCAAAAGACAGAATAAAAGCTTTCTTACTCTGTAGCACAGTAAGAATGAGAAGAGCAGTCTCACCTGTCATCTCTGATGTGGTAGAAAAATCCATAGCCATTGTGTACCATGGGAACCACCACTCCCAGGACTCTTGAATACCCAACCAGACTTGTTGAGAGAACAAAGTTTCCACCTCCTCCACTGTATGCCATAAAGAGAGGATATTTTACTAGGCTTACAGAAACTTACATTACTTCAGAAAAGCTTTTAGGGGCCCAGAGGTGGCTCAGTTGGTTAGGCCTCCTAGTTCAGGTCAGGTCATGACCTCTCGATTGCTGAGTTTGAGCCCTGCTTTGGGCTCTGTGCTGACAGCTCAGAGCCTGGAAGCTGCTTTAGATTCTGTGTCTCCCTTGCTCTCTGCCCCTCCCCTGCTGGCACTCTGTCTCCCTCTCTCAAAAATGAATAAATGTAAATTTTAAAAAAAGCTTGTAACCTTCAGAAAGAAGGAACTGATTAAGTTATTAAACACTACATTACATTATATTACCTTTTGGAGAAAAGTGGGTCTGTAAAGAGTTCTGGAACTGGAAGATCTTCCTCTTTTGCTATGAGTAAAAGACCTAAAAGATGACGGTCAAATCCTGCAATGAAACCCCAAGTATTAAGCTAGAAAAAATTTTTCAACATGAGAGAATTTTTTTTAAGTCAGAATAATTCCAATATAAGTACCTTTTCCAGCCAAACAATATTTCATCATTTTATCATGTTTTGCAAAAGCTTGTAACATCTTTCGCTGTCGCTCAAGAGGCTGTGTTAAAAATCAAGACACATTTCAATAAACTTTCAGCAACAATAACAACAAAAAAACCTGAGCTCAATATAGTTAGGATGCGGGTCATCTGAGAGAGAAAAGATTTCTAAAAAGACCTTTAGACACATGCTTCTATTTATTTTCCTCACTTCTATTGCCTTTTCTTTCCTATAGGTCCTGCATCTTGATTATTTCTTTCCCAGAACGGGAAAAACAATAGGAACTTGTGGGCAGCACTGAAGTGATACTAACAACTGTCAAGACAGAAACAAGTAGGATTTCAATACTAACACACAGTTGTTCAAAATGATAAGGAAGCAGTTCTAGCACACTAAAATAAATTAACACATACATAACTATGTCTATCAAAACTAAAGAAAAAAATACAATACCAAAATACCAGGGGGAAGGAACTACCCTATCGTCTAAATGCTTCAAAAATAAATAAATAAATAAAGTATAGGGGTGCCTGCCTGACTTGGTTGGTAGGAGATGTGACTCTCGATCTCGCGGTTGTGAGTTCAAGCCCCAGATTGGGTACAAAGATTACTTTTAAAACAAAACAAAAATATAAAACAAAACTGTTCTGGTTCCAACACATTAAAACAAGAATCTGTGATTTCAAAAACGTTCAAACACATTAAGAAAAGCTTCCTTTTAAGGCACTTTGGGAAAGTCTTCACTTTATTGGTGTTATCTCAAAGGCAGATCGACAATAGTAAAATACTCATGGTATTGAAGACACTTTGCTGAAATACCAATCAAAAGCACAATGAGATACCACCTCACACTTGTCAGAATGGCTAAAATCAACAACTCAGGAAACATATTGGCAATGATGCAGAGAAAGGGGAACGCTCTTACACTTTTGGCGGGAATGCAAACTTGTGCAGCCACTATGGAAAACAGTGTGGCGGTTCCTCAGAAAGTTAAAAATAGAACTACTCTAACAACCCAGAAACTGCACTACAAGACATTTATCCAAAGGATACAAAACTACTGATTCAAAGGGGCACATGCACCTCAAAGTTTACAGAAGCACTCCCAACAATAGTCAAATTATGGAAAGAGCCAAATGTCCACTGACTGATGAATGGATAAAGATGTGTGTGTGTGTGTGTGTGTGCGCGCGCATGCGTGTGTGTGCCTCTCTCTATATATAGACAGAATATTATTCAGCCTTCAGAAAGAACAAACTCTTTCCATTTGAAAAACATGGATGGAACTAGAGTGTATTGTGCTAAACAAAGTCAGTCAGAGAAAGACACATACCATATGATTTCACTCATATATGTAATTCAAGAAACAAAACAGATCAACAAAGGGGAAAGGAAGGAAAAATAAGATAAAATCAGAAATGGAGGCAAACTGTAACAGACTCTTAACTGAGGGTCGCAGGAGAGGAAATGGGGGGTGGGAAATGGGGGAGATGGGGGAAATGGGTGATGTGCAGTAAGAAGGGCACTTTCTGTGCTGAGAGTGGGTGTTCTATGTAAGTGATGAATCACTAAATTCTACTCCTGAAACCAATACTACATTATATGTTAACTAACTTGAATTTAAATAAAATCTTAGAAGAGGAAGGAAGGAAGGGAGGGAGGGAACCAACTTTGCCTAGAAACAGACACAAATGGACTGCTTCTCAGGTCCTTCCTGTTTCATATTCTTCCAAGTACATACTTCATTAGCAAATGAATGAATGCTTCAAAAACTTTCAGAAAAAAATATGTGAAAGTATTTTACTGATCCAGGAGAACTGAAGCCAAGGGGTTCGTTATTCAAGGTCTAAGGATCCTTTAAACAAGTAAATAAATACTGTGAATTTCTTGTTTTTCAAATACTCACACTAGTAGAGGGATCCTGCATGGACTGGCACCACCTGACTGCTTCTACTGTACATGACCTCACAGTCTCTGTGCGGCCATGATAAAAGTATCTGGTCATGGCAGTTTCATAGCAGCTGCCAGGGCTACAAGAAAAAATGAAAATACAAGGATGTGTCACAAGAAAGAAAATGCTCAAACATCATCCAAAGAAAGCTTACGTAATAAAGCTGGCTTTGGTCAGAGACTAAGTTCTGTAATACAGACCACAGTCGAGACTTTCAATAACAAAGAGACTATTTTCGGTATCAAAGAGCAAAAAAGTATTCTGATCAACAAGGCCTGGTATTAATACGGGCTGTTTCCAAGGCTTGGCTGCTCTGAGGTTATGTACACTGGAGTGTGTGTGGCAGGTGGCCTGTAAGATGCACCCACAGTGATCCCCGCCTCCTGTTATTTATGCTCTGGTGTAACTCCTCAGATGGAGTGTGAGAGGGACCTCATGATTTGCTTCTACTGAAACGAACAGGACAAAGGTGATGTCATTTCTGAAATAAGGTTACAAAGAGATCTCACTGCTCTCACTTCCTCGATACGAGGAAGACAAGCTGCCATGCTGGAAGGTGCCCTACAGTGAGGCCCAGGTAGCAAGAAACTGAGGGAGGCCTCTGGAAAACAGCCTCGGAGGAAATGATCCCTGTTAATAATCACATGAGTGAGCCTGGGAGCAGATCCCTTCTGAGTACCTTCAGATGAGAAAAGAGCTGAATGACACTCTAACTACAACCTCAGCAGACTACTACAATTGTATTTACCCACAGACTACAAAAATTCTAACTCAAAAGGATACATGCACTCCAACGTGTATAGCCCCAAATGTCCATCAACAGATGAATGGATAAAGAAGATATGGTATACATATACAATGGAATGTTACTTGGCCATCAAAAATAATGAAATCTTGCCATTTGCAACGACGTGGATGAAGTTAGAATGTAAGAAACAAAACAAACAAGCAAAGGGGGGAAAAAAGAGAGGCAAACCAAGACAGACTCTTAACTACAGAGAACTGATGGTTACCAGAGGGGAGGTGGGTGAGGGGTTGGAGATTAAGGAGTACACATCTTGTGATAAGCATTGGGTATCGTATAGAAGCTTTGAATCACTAAATTGTACACCAGAAACTAATACTACATTGTGTTAACTGGCATTTAAATAAAAACTTAAAAAAAAAAAAAACACTACAAGAAAATACTATAGACCATTATCCCTTTACGAATATAGATGCAAAAATCCTCAAATTAGCCAACCAAATTCAGCAGCATATTAAAAAGGACAACTCACCATGCCCAAATGCAATATATCCTAGGAATGTAAGGGTGGTTCAACAAATGAAAATCAATCAATGTAATACACCTTTTTAATAGAATGAAGGATAAGTCCTAGAGTAATTGATACAGAAAAGCATCTGACAAAATCCAACACTCTCCAGTAAAAACGCTCAGTATACTAGGCATAGAAAGAAACTTGCTCAACATGATCAAGGGCATTTATGAAAAACTCACAGCTAACATACTCAAAAGTGAAAGACTGAAACCTTTCCATCTAAAAGGAGCAATATGACAAGAATGATTCAGCATAGTACTGGGTGTTCTAGCCAGGAGAAAAGAAATAAAAGGCACCCAAATTGGAAAGAAAAAAGCAAAACTATCTCTATTTACAGACAACATGATCTCATATTTAGAAAACCCCAAAGAGTCCACAAAAAATTGTTAGAGGAAATAAACAAATTTGGCAAAGTTTATTTATTTTTTAATGTTTATTTATTTTTGAGAGAGAGAGAGAGACAGAACGTGAGTGGGAGAGGGGCAGAGAGAGAGGGAGACACAGAATCCGAAGCAGGCTCCAGGCTCCGAGCTGTCAGCACAGAGCCCGACACAGGGCTCGAACTCATGAACTGTGAGATCATGACCTGAGCCAAAGTCAGACGCTTAACTAGTGAGCCACCCAGGGACCCCCGGCAAAGTTTAAAGATACAAAACTAACACACAAAAATCAGCTTCATTTCCATATGCTAGCAATGCACAATCTGAAGAAAATTAAGAAAACAACTGCATTTACAACAGTGTCTAAAAGAATAAAATACTCAAGATTAAACTTAACCAAAGAGGCAAAAACAGTATACACTAGAAACTACAGAACATTGCTTGAAGAAATTTTTAAAAACATAAATAAATGGAAAGGGATCCTGTGTTCATGGACTAAGACTTATTATCATTAAGGTGACAATACTACCCATAGCATTCCACAGATTCAAAACTCCCAACATTTCTGCAAAAATGGAAAAACTAATCCTAAAATTAATATGGTATTTCACAAAGAGCCAAGAACTGCCATAACAATCTTGCAAAGAACAAAGGTGAAGGACTCACCCTTTTGGATTTCAAAACTTACTACAAAGCTACCATAATCAAAATAGTATGGTATTGATATAAGAAGAGACATACAGACCAATGGGATAGAATTGAAACCCCAGAATTAAACCCTTACATCTATATAATCGATTGATTTTAAACAACAACATCAAAACCATTCAATGAACAGTCTCTTCAACAAATAATGCTGGGAAAACTGGGTATCCACTTGCAAAAGAATGACATTGGACCCTTATCACACAAAACTCCTAGAAGAATATGTAAGGGGAAAACTTCATGACATTGGATTTGGCAACTATTTCTTGAATACGTCAACAAAAGCACAGGCAATAAAAAAAAAAAAAAACAACAACAACAACAGATAAACTGGACTTCAAAATTAAAAACTTGTGCATCAAAGGGTGCTATCAAGAGAGTGAAAAGAAAACCCACAGAATGGGAGGAAATATTTGCACATCACATATCTGATAAGGGTTTCATATCCAGAATACATAAAGAACTCTTACAATTCAACAACAAAATGGCAACCCAATTACCAAATACACAAAGGACTTTTATGGACAGTTTGCCAAAGAAGATATACAAATGGATAATTAACATATGAAAAGCTACGCAACCTCATTAGTCAATAGGGAGATGCAAATAAAAACCACCATGAGATACTACTTCACAAATAATAGAAATAATTTTTTAAATGAAAAATTAAGTGTTGGCAAGGATGCGGAGCAACTGGAACCCTGACATATTGCTGGTGGGAATGTAAAATGGTATAACCATGGTAGAAAATAGTTTGGCAGGTGCTCAAAAAGTAAAAGAATTATCACGCAACCCAGCAATTCCACTCCTAGCTACAGACTCAAAAGGAAACTAAAACAGGGACTCAAACAGATACTTGTACGTGAACGTTTACAACAGTATTATTCACAAGATCTAAAACATAGAAACAACTCAAGTGTCAACCAAGAGATGAATGGATAAACAAAATGTAGTATACTCACATAATGGAATATTATTTAGCCATAAAAACCAATAAAGTTCTGATTCTACAACATGGATGAATCTTGGAAACATTATCCTACGTTAAATAAATCAGACACAAAAAGACAAATTCCACTTACATAAAATATGTGTATGATTCCACTTACATAAAATATCTATAAAAATAGGCAAGTTTTGGGGCCCCTGGGTGGCTCAGTCGGTTAAGCGGCCGACTTCAGCTCGGGTCACGATCTCGCGGTATGTGAGTTCGAGCCCCGCGTCGGGCTCTGTGCTGACTGCTCAGAGCCTGGAGCCTGTTTCGGATTCTGTGTCTCCCTCTCTCTCTGACCCTCCCCCGTTCGTGCTCTGTCTCTCTCTGTCTCAAAAATAAATAAATGTTAAAAAAAAATTTAAAAAAAAAAATAGGCAAGTTTATAGAGACTGAAAGTAGATTAGATTACCAGGGGCTGAGGAAACAGTAGGAATGAGAAATTATTTTTCAATGAGTACAGAGTTTCTGTTTGGGGTGATGAAAAAATTTTGCTATAGACAGTTGTGACGGTTGTATAACATTATGAATGTAATTAATGCTGCTATATCATACACTTAAAAATGGCTACAATGGCAAGTTCTATTTTATATATTTTACCACATTAAAAAAAAGATACTCAAATGCTTAAGGCAAATAGTAACAGTGTATTGTAAGGCTTGTAACATATGTAGAAATATAATGTTATGACAACAACAGCACTAAAGATGGGAGAATCAAAATAGAAACATTCTGTTTTAAGGTTCTTACATTATACTTCAAGTGGAAAATGTTATTTAAAGGTAGACTCTGGTAAGTTAAAGATGTGCTTTATAAACCCCAGTTCAACTATTAAAAGCAAAACAAAACAGTATATCTGACAATGGAAATAAAAGGGAACAAGTGAAAAAAAATGAATTCAAAAGAAGATGAGGGGTGCCTGGGTGGCTCAGTTGAGCTTCTGACTTTGGCTAAGGTCATGATCTCACAGCTCGTGAGATCGAGCCCCGCGTCGGGCTCTGTGCTGACAGCTCGGAGCCTGGAGCCTGCTTCGGATTCCGTGTCTTCCTCTCTCTCTGCCCCTAACCCACTCGCATTCTGTCTCTCTCTCAAAAATAAAATAAACATTAAAAAAAATTCAAAAGAAGATGAAAAAGAACAAAAATCAGATATGATAAAAAGAAAAGAAACAGCAATATGGTAGACTTAAACCTATCATTACTGATAATTATATTAAATATAAATGACCTACATATCCTATTTAAAGACACGTATTCTCAGGGCGCCTGAGGCTCAGTCGGTTGAATGTCCCACTCTTGATTTTGGCTCAGGTCACGATCTCATACTCATGAGATCAAGCCCAACATTAGGCTCTGTGCTGGGCGTGGAGTCTTCTGTTTTTTAATTTTTTTTTTTTAAGTTTCTTTATTCCTGAGAAAGAGTGAGCAAGAGTGAGCAAGAGTGAGCGAGCATGAGCAGGGGAGGAGCAGACAGAGGGAGACACAGAATCCGAAGCGGGCTCCAGGCACCGAGCTGTCAGCACAGAGCCCGATGCGGGGCTCGAACTCGCGAACTGCGAGATCATGACCTGAGCCGAAGTCAGAAGCTCAACTGACTGAGCCACCCAGGCGTCCCTGGGTGTGGAGTCTCCTTAAGATTCTCTCTCTCTCCCTCTGCCCTTTCCCATGCTTACAGGCAGCATGCTCTCTCTCTCTCTCAAAAGAAAAAAGAGAAAGAAAAAAAAAAAAAGGACACATATTCCCTGATTAAATTTTTAATTTTAATGCTTATTTATTTTTGAGAGAGACAGAGCACGAGCACGCACATGAGTGGGGGAGAGGCAGACAAAGAGGGGGACACAGAAACCACAGCAGGCTCCAGGCTCTGAGCTGTCAGCACAGAGCCCGATGCAGGGCTCAAATTCAAGAACCAAGAGATCATGACCTGAGCCGAAACCAAGAGCCGGACAGTCAGCCAACTGAGCCACCCAGGTGCCCCTGGATTTTTTTTTTTTTTTTTTTACACTCAGCTGACTGACCCGCCCACATGTCCCTGGATGTTTTTTAAGTTTTATTTATTTATTTTGAAAGAGAAAGAGAACAGGAGTGGGGAAGGGGCAGAGAAACAGAGAGGGAGAAAGAGAATCCCAAGCAGGCTCCACACTGTCAGCACAGAGCCAGATGCAGGACTTGAGCTAACTGTGAGATCATGACCCGAGCCAAAACCAAGAGTCAGGCGCTTAACCAACTGAGCCACCCAGGTGTCCCTCAGACTGGATTTTTTTTAATTTTTTTTTTTTTTTAACGTTTTATTTATTTTTGAGACAGAGAGAGACAGAGCATGAACGGGGGAGGGGCAGAGAGAGAGGGAGACACAGAATCAGAAGCAGGCTCCAGGCTCTGAGCCATCAGCCCAGAGCCTGACGCAGGGCTCGAACTCACGGACCGCGAGATCGTGACCTGAGCTGAAGTCGGCCGCTCAACCGACTGAGCCACCCAAGTGCCCCAAGACTGGATTTTTAAAAAGCAAGATCAAGGAGCTTCTACTTCTGCTTAAGATTTAAGAAAGTCTCAACATACCATTTCTCTAATCCTAAAAATTAGTAAAGACTGGATAATCTATAAAATCATGAACGCATCAGGAAACTGAGGCTACAAGAAAACCAAGTGATCTGAATTCCAAAGAACATAAAACCCCTCGTAGAACAAAGCAGACACTTCAGAAGTATTAAGGTTATGAAAAACAAGACTATGAAAAGTGTCACAGATCAAAACTCTAATGTACTAATGATGTTAAGTCCCAATTAGGACAAGGTGCTACTTGGGAGAAAAGTCAAGAAAAACAATGGGGAGGAGTTAGGATGGAATAGCTATGGTAAAGATATACCCTTGGACTTCAAGATCTGAAAATGGAAAATGAATGGTCCTCACCATCCATGAAGTCTATAATAGGCCAGCTGAAGTGCAAGCTGAATAAATGTATCAGGGTGAAGCCTCTTCTTCTTGGTTAGTTTTTTGCCAAAAGATGTAAAGGCATACGCCACAATCTGCAGATCAGATGCCTAACAAAAAAAATTAAATGGGAAAAATGAAAAATCACCTAAGAATACCCCAAAGATAACCAAATCATCATTTGCATCAATCATTAGATATTAAATAATAAAGGTATCAAAGCTATAATTTAAAATGTTTTATGTTGTCATGCTTGGATGGTAGCCAAATTTTTATATACGGTAGTTAAAAGACAAAGCATCAGTTTCTAAGAAAAAAAGTTAAAAAAATCTACCTGCTTGAGATATTGGGCTTCAGCCTGTTTAATGTTGTTTAGGATTTTATCATCCACAGTGAAAACAAGCTCCTCTGGAAGTGATATATCCCGTACTTTTTCTGAACCCTGAAAATAAGGAAGACTTAAAAATGCTCAATCAAAAACTACCAGGAAAAAAAGGATGAAATATTTTTTCTGACATACCTTCCATCTTCCTTCATTCTCTAAAATTTTCTCATCAACATAATGGCTGACGTTTACTACAACCATCCCATCAAAAGGAGCATGCTAAAATGAAAATATACAAGATACTGAATACTTTATGTCAACTTAAAATTTGACCCAATATTTCATTTTCAATTTCCCTGCCCTTCATTAATACAGAATAAACTGCAAAATTCAAATGCTTCACCTAGTAAGAATATATGGCATAATAAATGACTGCTATATTTTATCTGCTGCGAAAGAACAAATACTTAAAGCTGGAAGCACCTAATTAGAGATCCTTAGGTAATGATATTTATACTGGAACTGAAAGCAGGTGTATGTGTGCAGTGCTAAGATGTTCTGAAATTTTAAGGGCACTGTGCAAAACACAAATAAGGCTGGCAGACTTTCTGAAGGCAAACTGAGCATGGATGCAAACTTTTTAGGTGAAGACATAGACCACTAGGTTGAGTATCAAAAAGCATAACAATTTTGTGTTTATGTCTACAAAACTGTTCAGATGTGGCAGAAATAATTCTCAACCTTTAAGGAATTCTGGAAAGATGGGCTGAGTTACAGGGGTATTATGGGTTTGACAACTATATTTAGAGAAAGGAATTGCAGCTAGTGAATTTTTCCATCATTTACTGTGGAGGACAAACTTTATGCCTTCTTTTTCCCATGTCCTTTGACAATTGCATCAAATAGTTTTATTTTTCCTCCGTGTTACTGCTTCACTTTAAACAGTTACCATTCATGAACTGTATGTGGCACTACCAGCCTTGGAGAGAAAGATGGGAAGCTTAAGATAGGAACTGAGCACACTTGGACCCAGTTTCAGAGGGAGTTAGGTGTCGTAAATATCACCCTAACATTACAGAGATCCGCTGCCCTCTCGAACAGCCCAGTGGAGCCTAGAAGTACAGATGAATACTGTTACCAACTAGAGAGCAGCCACAACATGAGAAAAGGCTCCTGAGAGAGTTCAGAACAAGATGCATGAACAACTCATCCCACCTGTCAGCAACAGCACCCATAAGACTCACAGATCAGTGACAAGCACATTTTCTAACTGCATCTTGCAACTTTACAAAGAATTTTTTATTGGTATCACATAATGTTTCATTTGAGAAAATACTATTAATTTCTAACTCTTTTACTAGAGCCAGTAAGAAAAAGCAAGACTGGAGGATAAAAGTCTCTTTGACTTATAATTCTACCCTACCCATCTCATGGTAGAAAGCTTATCATCTATTTTTTTAAAAGTTAGGAACTATGAAAACTTTAAATGCTTTCATGACGTTTTATCTATTAATACAGTTTTAACCTCCTTTTCTTTTTATTTACGTGGAGACAATATGTGTAACATATTGTTTAGGAATGAGGGCTTTGATTCGGAGTCCAAACTCTACCATTTCCTAGTTGTTCAAGTGTTGAAAAGTTACTTAATTTTTTAAGTAATCTGCCTCATCTGTTAGTGGGGATAATAATCACAGACTTAGTGAGAAAAATGATTTTAATAATGCTTATAAAGTACTTACTACAGAACCTGGACCACAGCAATCATCAGTAACTGCTGTTATTATTTAATAACTTTATTATATGCTTCATTATGTGCCCTTCACAAAGCCCTAAAACAAAGCCTGTATAGAGAAGACAAAATAGTTGACCCCAGGATTTTAAACCCCAAAAGGGAAATGTAATTAACTGCTATAATCACAAAAGTACATATTCAAGTACCAACGGAATACAGCAGCGACATGGCTTTGGGTATAGAATAGACCAACTTTTAGAGTATACAGATGAACAACACTGACCTCTCATGCAATCAAAAATCCATATATAATTTTTCACTACCCAGAACTTAATTACTATTGACCCGAAGTCTTGCCAATAACATCAACAGTCAATTAACATGTTCTGTGTTATAAGTATTATATCTACATTCTTACAATAAAGCTAAGAGAAAAGAAAACGTTGAGAAAATCCTAAGCAAGAGAAAATACACTTATTGTATAGTACATTAGTAGAACAAGGCACTACACATCTCCTCATTCCCACCCAAATTAGCAAAGCTACCCAGGAATGCAGGAAACCTCTTTCCAAGAAGATTCTAGGGGAAGGCAGAGAAATGGCGAAGAGAGAGCACCATTACCCTTCTCGCTAGGTTGCTTGCTCCCCTGACCCCTCTGCATGGTTCTAACCCAGCTTCTGCTTGTGGCAAGTGCTGGCAAGCGGCTCCCAGCAGTATTAGTTTTCTACTTCAGAGAATTTTCAGCACCTCAGACAGCATTCCTTCCTGCCCTGAGCTCTGCAGCCCAGGTTCCTGCCTGGTGCTATCCTGCCCCAGATATTCTCCTGGAACCGTGGCACGGAGAAAGGGTTGGAAGGAGTGCAGATTATCATTCTGTGGTTCCTGGCCAACTGTGGACAATGACTGGCCTCCAGTTCCTCTGCTCCTTTCAGTTCAAGACCTCAGTGAACCAAACTTTGCACAGGTAGTGAGGTGAGGACTGCCAGGAGCACGTAGAAGCCCTGCTGTTCCAGCCTTCCCAGCATCTCTTCTCTATCTTTCCTTCACTTTTAGTCATTTGGCAACTTCTATCTTATTTTTCAATCACAATATAAAATATATACTTAAAACAATTAAAAATAAAAATAAAATATATACTTTTAAAAATCCATGTATTTACACCCACACAGTTGAAACCCATGTTGTTCAAAGGTCAACTGTATACACTCTATTAATGATATTTTACATAGGTGAAATTGTTTTTTTCTGTAATCATCTCAGGTTACAAGGGAAACCTACATGGAATTTTAAAATAAGTGGGTATTAATAAATACACACAAAACATGTCCATACACTTACTACAAGAAAACATCTCATTTGTGCTAAGATGTGTGTTTATTTTGAGAGCAATATTCTTCATTTAGAGATGAAAAAAACATCATTAAAGTTATTTTCATCCTGAATTTGAGAAAGTATCAAGAGTTTAGTGCTATTAGTAAAAGTCAAAGTAGTGCAAGGAGTTTTTTGGAGGGATTTGAGGGTTGAAAGTGATGATGAGAATAATTTACCCTTATGTAACAATCTAACAACCAGTTTGAACAATATACAATGAAACAAAATTCTCAAAATAAGAATAGGTAAAAACTAGAAAAGAATAACTGCTCCATTGAGAGATGAATGGATAAAGAAGTTGTGGTATACATACTCAATAGAATATTACTACTTTGCCATAAAAAAGAATGAAATCTTGCCATTTCCAACAACATGGATGGAGTTAGAGAGTATTATGCTAAGCCAAACAAGTCAGTCAGAGAAAAGACAAATACCATATGATTTCACTCATATGTGGAATTTAAGAAACAAACAAACAAAAATGATCATAGGGAAAAAAGAGAGAGAAGCAAACCAAGAAAGAGACTCTTAACTATGGCAAACAATCTGCTGGTTACCAGAGGGGAGGTGGGTGGGGGTAAGGGTGAAATAGGTGATGGGGATTAAGGAGGGCACTTGCAAAGAGCACTGGGTACTGTATGTTAGTACTGAATCACCACATTGTACACCCGAAACTAATAGTACACTGTATGTTAACTGGAATTTAAATAAAAACTTGAAAAAAAAAAAAAAAAAGAATAACTTTAAGCTACCCATATACAAATGGTCAATGAAACTATTAAACCAGCGGAGAGAACACACATAAGAGGAAACAGTGAGACTAATACTAAGGTCAGAATCAGTACACAGGACAAGACTGTTAAGAGATGGAGGCAATGTCAGAATATGTATGAAGAAGGTAATCAACTGCAGCAGACAAGTCAAGAGAAAGAGAGAGGAAGACACTAGGAAGTAGTTAGCTACTATACAGAGGATAGTTTCCGGGGAATAGAAAGAACTCAAGAAAATGGAGGCAATTAACAACAAGTATTTTGTCAACAATGAATCCCAAAGAAGAGACAAGAAATCTTTAAAATTACTCACAACAAACTTGCACTCTGATGAGGTACTATAATAGACATCTAGTTTATTACCTGCTCATCAACCCTTCACCCTCTTCTGAGATTTATTTTTCTGTAGGCAACCACCACATATGCTGTGGTGGTATGAATGAGAGTGATTCTACCCCCTAGATTCCAAGGTTTAACATGTGACCCAGGCCACACAAATGAGAGCACCTGATTCCTCAGAATGGGCACATGATAGACAAAGGCCAATCACAACCAGTGAGCATTATTCCAAGGACTTTTGCTGGAACCACTAGGATGGTGGAGGCGGTGTGTGTGTGGGGGGGAGGGGGGTGTTTGGTGTGCTGGCCATTTGCATGAAGAACACTAATCTCTGAAGGGAGCTGTGAATGTGAAGACAAGACATTGTGGGTACAACGACCACATGGGATGGTCCACCTGAAGTCAAACACAGGAAGTAGTGTAAAAAATGAAGAGGGAAATTTCTAATAAAAGCATTTGGACACTGGAAGTCAGCCTTACCCAAATTCAGCTGTACCCTTATGCCAACAAATACCTTCTTAAGCTAATGCCAGTATAATTTAGGTTTCTGTCACCCAGCACTGAATACTGATTAACACAACTATTGAACGCAGATCAACATAACAGGTCTTTTTAGTATTGTATAGTTGCTAAATGCTTCTGGAGGAAGGCTACCAAAAACAATCTACCTCATACTACTTTATAGCAAATTACGTATTTTATGAAAGGTCTTAAAATGAGATTACAAGTGTATGCTGCAACTCTGACTTTGATTGATTTTTTAATTTCTTGGTTTATAGATTTCTTGAATGGCCATCAGAAAATGGCAAGGTAGAGCTAATGAAGATGATCAAAGGAGAATAAAAGAAACAAGTTTTTTCTTTTTATTATGAAGAAGGTAAAAAATTGTAGAAGCATCACTTTAATATCTACAGTGTAAATAAATGTTCCAAGGATCATGTGCCATTTTAGGAAAATAATAATTCCTGGGTAAATCTAGAGATATATCCACATATATCTCTCTGTGCACAGAACATACACATAATGCTCTATCTTTTTTTTCAATGCTTTTATTATCTTTATTTTTGAGAGAGACAGTGTGAGCAGAGTTGGGGCAGAGAGAGGAAGACATAGAATTCAAAGCAGGCTCCAGGCTCTGAGCTGTCAGCACAGAGCCTGATGTGGGGCTTGAACTCACGAATCATGAGATCATGACCTAAGCCGAAGTCAGAGGCTTAACTGACTCAGGTACCCCAATGCTGTATCTTTTAAAATAGGTTGTAACTCTCAACCAACAGGTAACAGTGGACTTCAAGACCTTCAAAACTCTTTAAAATCCTTAACCACATAAAATACACGCAAATTCCACTTTGCAGATACACGTCAAACCGTCAGCCTTACTACGAATAAAAATAACTTGTCCTATACTCTGTCTTCACTGGAATTCATAACTAAGCCTTTTAGTATAATGTTACAGAACTACACAAGTGTTTATTTGACCACAGCACAGCCTAACTACTATAGTTTATTGCCGCTAAATTAACCTCAACAATTGAAAGGAAAAGTAACTTTAGTAGTTTACTTACATCACAATTACAGCCAAATACTCCATTGGAAAAGGAAATCAAGTTATAAGATTTGTCTCCCCAGCGTAATGTTGGATCTCCTGCAAGAATCATTGCAGTTACCTAAAACAAATTCAATGTTTTAAAATTAAAAGAATTTTAATATTAAAAGGTATATAAGAATTTATACCTTAAACGTGTATATACACACACACAAACACACACAAAACCCACTTTTCCTCTTCAGGTAAACCAAATTTAATAAAATGATAATAATTATACTCAAGAGATCATACTAATTCCAGCCCTGTCTCTAGGTATTTCTCAAAATCTCAAGAAATCCCACCAGTAAACAGAAAGCTGGTAAAATACTCATGGGTGTTTAGAGAACTTGGAAGGGAAAAGACAAAGCTTTTGCAACTTGAATAGTCTAAGAAGCTGTGATAAGTTTAGTCATTAGAGTCTAGTTACAAGAAGAATATTTCAAGAATTCATACCCTACTAAGCCTGTTTCTTAAACAGTAGGTTTTGGCCCATTAGTGAGCCATGAGAACAATTTAGCACATCAGAGTAAACATTCATTACAAAAAAAGTACAAAATAAAAATAAATATCAGAGTCTGTCACAAACAGCAAAAGTAATTACTATTTTGTGAAACTTCCATTATGTGTGTATACGCGTGTAGTGGGCTACAACCTAAATGCATGTCTAACTAGACTGCAGTAAAAGTTCAAACACTACATTAAAATATATTCTTCCTCAAGAAGTTTGGTGACTCTCCCAGGGCACCTGGGTGGCTCAGTTGGGTAAGCATACAATTTTGCCTCGCGTCATGGTCTCACAGTTCATGAGTTTGAGCCCCGCATCAGGCTCTGTGCTGAGTTCAGCCCCTGGCCGGGCTTAGAGCCTGGAGCCTGTTTCAGATTCTCTGTCTCCCTCTCTCTCTGCCCTCCCCCGCTCACGGTCTGTCGGTGTCTCTCAAAAATTAATAAATATTAAAAAAAATTTTTTAAAAAAGCTTGCAGACTTTCCTACTAAAGAAGTCCAGCTAAAGTTATTTTTACTTACAAAATTTTTCAATCCTTTATTTTTTCTACTATTTAATCGTGATGAATCCATTATGAAATAATTTAAGTGTTTTCAAAAGCCTAAGAGACTTCTACAGGTACGAATACTACCTTTTATTGTTTCCCAGGAAATGATAACATTACCCTGGGGGGGCAGGGAAGGAAACAAAATAAGGCCACATTTACTATGTACTTGTGACTCACTAAAAGTCAGTGTGAATAAAAATCAATGATAAATTACTTACAAGAGTGATATAACTCCTAGAACAGACCTCACCAACTAAGATGTCAAGGCACACTGCTGTGGGTTACCGGAAGGTTCTCATGTCACCTTTGGCATGATAAGCTCACTTAGCCCAGAGTCCCATGCAAATTTTCTGTTCATCCAAACAATAGCCATACTTCTTTAAATAATGTACAAGATATATCTAAATTACCTAAACAATGAGGCAAGAATTTACAAAGGATTATTTATGTGTAAGCTTCAATCTGGTAAATGTATATATGACAGCTAAGTAAAAATTTTAAGAAACTGCATGTAACAAAAAAATCTTTTCATCTTTAATATACACAAGAGCCTTCCAGAATAATCTGTGAGAAGAAGTAACAGAACAAGATAGTCAAGTACCTGAGAATAATCTTCTGGCGTTACATGTGGACTGCTATCTTCTAGGGAATACACCAGTAAACTGCTTTGAATTTTTTCTAACCTAGTCAAGTTCTCTGGATCAAGACTAATCAAATATTCTCGTGCCTAAGAGACAAAGAAATAATGATTAAATGTTACAAACTAAATATATCCAGAAAATCTAAAAATAGTCTGTTAGGGAAAAGGTTTATTAAGAAAAGCATAGGGGCGCCTGGGTGGCGCAGTCGGTTAAGCGTCCGACTTCAGCCAGGTCACGATCTCGCGGTCCGTGAGTTCGAGCCCCGCGTCAGGCTCTGGGCTGATGGCTCGGAGCCTGGAGCCTGTTTCCGATTCTGTGTCTCCCTCTCTCTCTGCCCCCCCCCCCCAGTTCATGCTCTGTCTCTCTCTGTCCCAAAAATAAATAAAAAACGTTGAAAAAAAAAAAATTAAAAAAAAAAGAAAAGCATAAACCTCTACCTGAAAGTAGACTATTCCTATGAAATCTTTCATGAGCCAAAATGGTATAGAGCAAAGAGGCAATTACTATTAATTTATATGGAAACAGGTTTGAACGTTCTCCAAAAATAACCTCGCTTTTGCTTTACTGGTAACACAGGACACATCTTGCGAAGGGATGCACAAATAAAGTCAGATAAAGCACAGGTGCTCCCAGACACAGATGCCCAGAGCTTGATGGTGAGATTCTGAAGGCGGCTCCAGGGGAATGAGCTTGGTGTGCCACTCTTGCTGCTCAAGGAACGTGCTGTGACACACACTTGCTGACACTATTTTTGCTTTTTGCCTTTTTTCATGAAAGCAAACATCCTCCTTGGGTTTCTTTCAATGCACAAAACCCAGTACTAATGTAGGTACTTTGTGAGAGTGTAGTGACATAACCAAAACTTTAAAAAAGTGGGAGATACTTGTGCAGTTAATAATGCCCTATTACATATTTCGAAACTGCTAAGAGAATACATGTTAAAAGTCCTCATCACAAGACAAAAAATTTAATTATGTGAGATTTATTGTGATCATTTTACAGTATATACAAATATCTAATTATGCTGTACACCTGAAACTAATATAATGTTATGTCAATTATACCTCAGTTAAAAAAAACACACACACAACTATAAATTATAACCTTAGCCCATCGGGTTCGCTCCTCACTGGTTAATGCTGGTATCCCAGGTCCATCGGGTTCACTATGGCACTTCTTGTGAATATATGTCAATTGCCTTAGGGAAGATTAAAGAAAGAATATGTAAAAAAAGCATAAGCAGGATCACTAGCTACTTTTAGCCTTTAATAGGTCATATTGTTTATCAGTACTTAAATGTTTTGATGTATTATCCAAAGAAAGGGATTATGATCTCAACAGCAATTTCCCACACCTTATCTCCTTTTTTTTGTTTTTAAAGTGTGTGGCCTATTAACACAAAAGTATATTTAATAACTTTAAGTAATTAAATTTGCTGTTTGGCTGGTGTTATTTATACTTTCAAAATGTACATGTACTTCTGGGGTCTAAGTAAATACCCCTTACAATAGAGAACTTGAAAAATATTCTGTAAATGATATCACAAATATTATGTACATCTTACCTAACTAAAAACTATGTGCATATATATTTAACAGAAGAATTACTCTATAACCAATTAATATTTGTGTGTAACCTCAAAAATAGAATACGTTGTCAATTTTAAATGTTTTCACATGTTACTTACAATCATTTTAAAGACTCTATTAAAGAAAAATTTTCACTCCAAAGTACTCTATACTCCCAAACTGATGAGTTTCCTGTATCTTTAAACATTTGACAGGCAAATAACAGGGTTCTTCAATAAAGAAATACACTTTCATCAATCCAAAATCCACAGAGGTTTAGCATAGGCAACAAAAGCAAAAAATTACATCAAACTAAAAGCTTCTGCACAGTTAACATCAAAATTAAAAGGCAACCTACAGAATATGAGAAAGTATTTGCAAGCCATGTATCTGATAAGAGGTTAATATTCAAAATATATAAGGAATCCCTACAACTCAATACCAAAAAACCAAATAACCCTAATTTAAAAATGGGTTAAGGAACTAAACAGACATTTCTTCAAAGACATACAAATGGCCAGCAAGTGCACAAGGTACTCAATATGACTACACATCAGGGAAATATTAATCAAAACCACAATGATACATCACTTCACAGCTATCTGGATGGTTATGAGAAAGTAAGAAATAAGTGTTGGTGAGGATGTGGAGAAAAGAACTCTTGTGGACTGTTGGTAGGAATGTCAATTGCTGCAGCCTCTATGGAAAATAGTAAGGAGTTTCCTTGAGAAATTAAAAGCAAAACTACTCTATGACCCAGCAATCCCAGTTCTGAGTGTATATCAAAAGGAATTGAAGTCAGGACCTTAAGAGACATCTGCACTCCCATGTTTACTGCAGCATTATTCACAATAGCCAAGAGGTGTAAGACACTTAAGTATCCACTGACAGATGAATGGATAAACAAAATGTAACATATATGTACAATGGAGTATCATTCACCCTTAAAAAAGAAGGAAAGGAAATCCTGCCATTGGCAACAACATGGATAAGCCTGGAGTACAATACACTAAGTGAAGTAAGTCAGACACAGGACAAATACTACATAATATCACTTACAGGAGCAAGCTAAAATAGAGTGGCATGGTGGTTTCCTGGACATGGGTAAGGAGGAAAGGGTGGGGGGGGGGGTGTAATTAGTCAAAGGACACAAAATTCCAGCTTTACAAGATGAATATCCTAGAGATCTACTGTAGAGCACAGGGCTTGTAATTAACAATACTGTATTGTATGCTTTAAAAAATTAAGAGGATAGGTTTTATGTTAAGTGTTATCACAAAAAAATTATTAAATAAAGGAGGCAGGCAACTTTTGGAGGTAATGGATAGGTTTATGGTAGATTGTGGTGATGGTTTCATGGGTCTGTACTTATTTCCAAACTCATCAGGATGTACACAATAAACATGTACAGCTTTTCATATGTCAATCACACCTCAATAAAGTTTTTAAAAGTCTGTTCAAATTTTTTTAAATGCTACAGATTTGGTAACTAGGATAACCCCTTTTCCTTTAATTTGGCCATCTATGCATCTGTTTTTTTAGCTACACATGCATTGTTTGATATTTAAAAGCACAAAATTTGTATTACCAGTATTTACATTTCAGACTCCTACACCTTTCAAAATATTCTATACTTGAGATTTTCTCACAATCTGGTTTCTGCCTTCATTACTTTCCACTTTCATTTACTATAATCTGGTTTTGTCCTCCAATGATTACCTTGAAACTGCATTTCTGAAAGTCACCAACAGTATCCCATAAAACAAATGTAGTAGGTTTATCTCAGTCCTGTTTTCCTGATCACAGAGTATTTAACACCCAGGAGTAAATCTTAAAATTATCTTCTATCTTAGCTTTTGTAGCACTGTTCCACGGCAGTCTCCTTACCTCGCTTTCTGCTCAGTCTATTTCACTGATCAACTGTTCTCTTTTCACCGCCAAACGTTCCCCCAAATCTGTCACTGACCTCTCCTGACGTCTTCTACAAGTTTCTCCTTTGGTAATTTCATCCATTTGTTTAAGAGCTTTAACTGTCTATTACCTTTGTGTAAGAGGCAACCAAATCTCTAACTTCAACCCCACTTTCTCTTAAAATTTCTGGTCCCAAATTTCCTAATGCTTGCTGATATCTCTACTTCAGTTTCAGTCAGCTGATTTAAAAATCATCTCCCTGTCCCCTTTCCAAATTAAAAGAAAAAAAGCTTATCTTAGAAGAAAACATAGGTATACATCTTTGTGACTTTGTTTTTGTTTTTTAAGGAGGCTCCATGCCCAATGTGGAGCTTCAACTCATGATGCTAGGCTCAAAAGTGGGATGCTCTACCAACTGAGACTGCCAGGTGCCCCTAAATATTTATGACTTTGGATTAGGCAACGATTTCTCAGATACAACACCAAAAGCACAAGCAACCAAAGAAATAGAAAAGTGGACTCTGTAAAAATTAAAACATTTGTGCTTCAAAGGAAGTCAAGAAGAAAATGAGAAGAGAACTCCAGAAAGGGAGAGAAATATTTGCAAATTATGTATCTGGTAAGAGACAGAATGTACAAAGAAGTTTTACAACTCAATAATCAAAAGACAATCCAATTAAAAATTGGAAAAGGATTTTAATAGACTTTTCTCCAAGGAAGATATACAAATGGTCAATAAGCACATGAAAAGATGCTCAACAGCACAGAAGAAAAAGAACACTACTGCACCATTGGTGGAAATGAAAACTGGTGCAGCCACTGTGGAAAATAGTATGGAGGTTCCTAAAAAAGTTAAAAATAAAACTACCTAGAATCTAGCAATCACACTACTGCGTACTTACCCAAAGAATACAAAAACATTAATTCAAAGGGGTACATACACCCCTATGTTTATAGCAGCATTACTTACAATAGCCAAGACATGGAAACAGCCCAAGTGTTCACTGATTGATGAATGGATAAACATGTGGTATATATACATACAACTGAAAACTATTCATCCATACAAAAGAATGAAATCTTGCTATTTGCAATGACATGTATGGACCTAAGTGAAATAAGTGAGCGAAAGACAAATACTATATGGTTTCACTCATATGTAGAATTTAAGAACACAACAAATGAGCAAAAGGGGGAAAAAAGGGGAGAGACAAACCAAGAAACTGACTCCTCACTATAGACAACAAACTGATGATTACCAGAGGGGAGGTGGGGGCAGGATTGGGTTAAATCGATGATGAGGATTAAGGAATGCACTTGTTATGATGAACACCGGCTGATGTATGGAATTGTTGAATCACTATACTGTATACCTGAAACTAATACAGTTAGGTATGTTAACTAAACTGGAATTAAAATAAAAACTTAAAAAAAAATAAAGTTCTTAGTCATTTAAAAAAATGCTCAAGATCCCGGTCATTATAAAAAAGCAAAACTAAACCACAATGAGATCCTACGTCACACCTTTTATAGCCAAGGTTATAGGATGGCTATAACCCAAAAGACAGATAATAACAAGTGTTGGTGAGGTGAGGATGCTAAGAAATTAGAACCTCATTTACTGCTGAAGTGAATGTAAAATGGTGCAGTCATTTTAGAAAACAGTTTGGCATTCCCTCTAATAGTTAAACAGAGCTACGACCTAGCAATTCCCTCCTAGTTATGTATCCAAAAGAAATGAAAATACATATTCACACAAAAGTCTAATGTTCAGGACAGTATGATTCATAATGTCCATTAAGTGATGAATATTTACATAAAATGTGGCATATCCACAGAATGGAATATTCAGCCATTAAAAAGAATAAAGTAATAAAGCATGCTACAACACAGATGAGCCTTGAAAACATCATGCTAAGTAAAAGAAGCCAGACACAAAAGACCATATATTTTAAGATTCCATTTGTATGAAATGCCCAGAATAAGCAAATATACAGACACAAAAAGTCCATTGGTGGTTATGCCAGGCTAATGGAATTAGAGTGTTTGGGAGATATGGGTAGTGTCTACTAATGGATGGGGTGAAAGCTGGGGAGCAATAGGGCTTTACTGCTTATGGGTCCGGGGTTACTTTTGGAGGTAACAAAATGTTCTAAAATTGATTGTAGAGATGATTGCACAATTCTGTGAATATTCTAAAACATGCCAAATTTCACCCTTTATTTTTTTAAGTAGCTTCAAACCCAGCACAGAGCCCAATGTGGGGCCTGAACCCATGACCCTGAGATTACGACCTGAGCTGAGATCAAGAGTCGGACACTCAACCAAGTGAGCCACCCAGGCACCCCAAGAATTGCACACTTTAAATGGGTGAAAGGTATGGTGTGTGAATTATATCTCAATAAAGTAGTTATTAAAAACAAGAAAAAAAATGAAATGGTTCCTCCTCCTCTCTGTTGCCTCCTTCTGTTATAATACTACTTGCCTACCCAACCATGTTTAAAAATTTCAGTCCTATTTAATACCTTCTTTTCTTTCTAAGCCCAATCACCAACTCTTACTAATTTTATCCAATGATATTCTAATAGTGTTGTATGGTGACAATTGGTAGTTGCACTTCTGGTAAGTATAGTATAACACAGGAAAAAGTTGAATCGCTATGTTACGCACTTAAAACTGATCTGGGGCGCCTGGGTGGCTCAGTCGGTTGAGCGTCCGACTTCAGCTCAGGTCATGATCTCACTCTGAGTTCGAGCCCCGCATCTGGCTCTGAGCTGTCAGCACAGCTGAGACAGCTGGAGCCCGCTTCACATTCTGTGTCTCCCCCTCTCTCTGCCCCTCCCTGCTCATGCTCTGTCTCTGTCTCAAAAATAAATAAAAACATTTAAAAAAATTAAAAATTTAACTTCTCTAACACTGTGTGCCAACTTCCCTAATAGAAAAACTAAAAAAAAAAAAAAGATACTTTAATAGGGTATAAACATCTTCTATTCTGTGGATTTCAACACCTAAATACAACAAAAGGCTCACATCCAAAAAGTATAAAGAACTCCTCCCACATAGTCATATATGTATGAAAGTGCTAATTAGTATAACTATTTTTGAAAACTGCATTATGTACTGAATTTCAATGTTCACATACCCTATGACTCAACAAGTCCTTTCCTAAGTGTAATCAGAAAGAAAACGTACAAGGATTCTCACAGCATCATTTTTTGTTCTAGTAAAAATCGTCAGCCACCTAAATAATTACCCTTGAAAAGAAGAGAAAGCATGGTAACTGACAAGTGGTATGAAGGAAATTTCTAAAATACTGGAAATATTCTATTATCTTGACCCGGTGGTGGTTACATGAGTATGTAGCTGTATATTTCTGTGTGCACTTTTGTACATGTTTGTAATACTTAATAAAAAAATTTTAGAGATATATATAGATACATACAACTCAACATTTATAAGACAATCTAGGAAGATTTGAACAAATGATTGTATATTAATGATATTAAAAAATTCCTCATTTTCTAAAAGAAGCAAGTCATGAGGTGTGATAATGGTACTGCATGTGTATGATTTTAAGAGTCCTTATCTTTTAGAGGTACATACTAAAATACTTCAGTGGAAACATTAGGTCTTGAGATTTTCTTTACAATAATCCATAGGAGACTGAGGGGAGGAGAAAAGGCAAGTTGATACAAGGCTATGAATTCATAATTGTTGAAGCTAGGAGATGATAACTGTTGAAGCCGGGGTATGAGAACATGGAAGAGCTTCATTCTACAGTTCCCTCAAAATTTTGAAATTTTCCATAATATAGTTTGAAAATATAAACACACAAAATACTATACGTACATACTACGTGTACATACTATTTGTATGCATTTAAATACATACTAGATATAAACTATATTCTTTTTTATAAGTCTTTATGTGCATATAAATTCACTAGAACGGATACAGAAGGACAGAATACACCAAACTAGTTAATGGTGATAAATTCTGGGGCAAGAAATGGAATTGATAATATTCTGAATGTTTTCCTTTTCTCCAAGTGGAATAGATTCATATACATCTAAAGTAAAGTTAAAAATTAATGAAAGCTAAAAATAATAAATTTGCAAAAATCAGCATATACAGAATTATTTCTTTTTAGCTTACTGTCCCTTTATACAAAGGCAATTGTGAACAAAATTTATTTTTTTAACTCAAGCAAAAACTTAACACCTCAAGACTCAAGAAAGTAGTTTGAAAACCTGTGAATCTCTGGTGGGGTCATCAAACATCCTTCATGCATTACATCAAAGACAAAGACTCGGCCTCGACAAAGCACCGTTATGTGAGTTGGGGAACGCCCTTCGCTCTCTGGAAAAAGAAACAGGAAATCCAAACTCAATCTCTCAAAGTTAAACAAGAGTAAAACTGCTTATTTACAACCAAAAGAAGAAAATAATCCTTGCTCCAATACTTGATAATATATTCATATATTCATCAAAAATATCATATGAACAATAAGGTGATGGACTTTCAATTATGATATAAATGTACACTCTTGAAATCTGTCCATGTGAAACAGCCAAAAATCCATGGAGTTTCAAATATTTGTACACCTTGAGACTTATATAATCCCAAACTCCTGCAGGGCTTTCTAGTTTATTCATGGATAGAAATGACAAAGGGAAAAGGGCAGCAAGAAATCCTGTAGAAGAGCTATGAGAATTAGTTTCTCCTAGGCTTTATTTCAATGTTGACTGCTTATCAGATAATTTAATTGCAGTAAAAATCTAGCTATGATTTCTAAATAAAATAGTTTTCAGTTGAAAAAGGGCTCTGTTTGAGTGGCAAGGAGAATGCTTTTTGCCAAATCTAGTTTTACTTAAGGCACTAATCACACCTGGCAAGCCACTGATAATTGATTCTATGATTCTTTGGGCACACTTTAACTCTCCAAGAACTGTATGTTTGCTGTAAATCTCATAATATTCTGATTTAGCCTAACTTTTCTATTACCATTGCCTTTGACAAAGGTCTTCCTATATGGTCCCTGTTCCTTTCCTCTAAGAAAAAAGACAGAAAAGACATACACTGCCAATGGAAGGAAATGTACTGATTAATATGTACAATTAACTGTGGTAAATGCTTTACACACATTATCTCATGAAACCCATCAACTATGAGGAAAGATCATCTCCTCATAGCACTGTTTTTTTTCTCTTATATCCTATTTCTTCCAGTTCTAGGAGGTAAGGTATGTATTTTCATTGTCTTTCATGGCTACTTCCAATACATTTCTTCTCTCTTCTCCTTCAAAAACCTCCTCATCTTTTTACATTTAATACTACTACATCTTATTGTTGCCATTTACTGACCACCCCCTATTCAAAATTTAGGACTGGAAAAGAAAAAAGAAAATAAGCCTGATAGCAAATTCATCAACAAATGTTGGGAGGGCGACAGGACAGGAGGGTACTACTTCAGGATGGGCCTAAGTGGGGATATTTTAGCAGAGACCTAAACAAAGTTAGGAGTGAGCATGGAAATATCTGCAAGAAGAGAATCTTAAGCACAGGAAACAGCAAGTGCAAAGGCATTAGGACAAAATGAGATAGTTTGCTTTAAAAAAAAAAAACAGAAAAAAAAGTCAGTGTAGCTGCAGCAGAGAGAGAAAAGGGTAGAACGGTAGCCAGGATCAGGGCCAGGTTACATTGGCCTCAGAAAGCACTTCCAATTTTAAATATTATGAAAAGGAAGCCTATGGAGGGTTTTAAGTAAGACAGTAATAATGTGACCTCATTAGTACTTGAAAAAGGTCACTCAGGCTACTCTATGAAGAGGAGATCATAACAGTGAAGAGAACATACAGCAAGATCAGTTGAGAGATAACTAAAGTGATCTAGGTGACAAGGATCTATGTGAAAGGTGATGGTGGCTTTGAATGAGGTGTGACACTTGAAGCAGACAAGAGGTCAATTTTTTTTTTTTCTTTCCAGATGAGCGATACTACAGATTAGGACAATCCAGTAAAGAGGGAAAACTGACAACGCAGCAAAGATAAGTCAGCAGCAAGGTCCTTGATTACACAAGAAGAGGTGGGGCCCAGTGCACCATACAGAACGTTGTCTTTATGAGACAAAGCAGTTCATCCATTTAAACAAGGGAAGGCAGAACGTAAAATAATGTATTGTGAGGGGGTTGCAGGATGGACAAGTATTTGAATGAGTAGGTTTTCTATGAATGCTGTAACAAATTACCACTAACAACACAAATGGATTATCTTACAGGTATGGGGAACAGAAGTTTGAAACTTGTCTTACTAGTCTAAAATGAAGGTCAGCACGTCTGTGTTCCTTCTGGAGGCTCTAGGGGAGAATCAGTTTCCTTTGCTTTTCCAGCTTCTAGAGACTGCCCACACTCTTGCCCTTAGGACTCTCCTCCATTTTCACAACCATCAAAGGAGGATCATGACTTTCTCATCCTCCCATCAATTGGGTTCTCTTCTGCCTCTTTCTTTACTTGTAAGAATTCCTGTGATTATTTTGTGTCCACATGAATATTCCAGAATAATCTTCCCATGTCTAGTCAACTGATTAACAAACTTAACTTCATTTGTGACCTAAATTCCCCTTTACTATGTAACCTAAAACATCTGACAGGCTCCAAGGATTAGGAAGCAAACATCTCTGGGGGACTGAGGAGCATTATTCTGCCTAACAGATAGGTTGGTAAATTTTGTGATGGAAAGACTGCTTTACATTTATTGAGAATAAGAGTTCATTAGCTGAGAATAAAGAAAAGCATGAGACAGTCTTTCTAGAAGAGAGAGAATAACCTGACAAAAATATATGGCAAGATCGGGGCACCTGGGTGGCTCAGTCGGTTAAGCATCCGACTTTGGCTCAAGTCATGATCTCACAGTTTGTGAGTTCAAGCCACGCATCGGGCTCTGTGCTGACAGCCTGGAGCCTGCTTCTAATTCTGTGTCTCCCTCTCTCTCTGCCCCTTCCCCATCATGCTCTGTTTCTCTCTCTCAAAAATAAACAAACATTAAAAAATATATATATATGGCAAGGTATGCTGTGGGTCCATTGGAGGTTTAACAGAAAATTAAGTGATGTTTTCTCAAGCCAAGTAAATTGCTATGGTAATATGTAGAGGTAAGAGAGAAGATTATAATTAAACAGTGATGAGGGGTGGGTGGAGTGGGGAAGGGGGGGTGGGTGGAGTGGGGAAGGGGGGGTGGAATGGGGAAGGGGGGGTGGGCAAAGATTTGAATGTGTATGCAAAGGAGTGATTACAGTGGAGGTGGCAGGAATGGAACTGTGAATAACTGTAGAATAACTGCATTTAAGTCACAATGTGATCAAAGAAACAGCTAAGGTAGACTCCCAAAGGAAGGGAGTTGTGAAGACAAGGTGGAGATCAGAGTGAGATGCTTATAATTACCATGCAGCATCGAAATTGGAGATGGAGTTTTTGATAACAAGGTCTAGGGAATGACCACAGGAGTGTGTGGCTCCTTGAGAAGGAATGGAGGTGCAGATCACTAGAGGAAGAAAGTGAAGGAAAGCAGAAGTCACGGATTATCAACAATTGGAAGTTCAAGTCATCAAGGATGTGACTGAGGTAGTAATGGAAAGAAATGCAGGGAGCCTGGTGCTATACCAATCAATGAACAAAGGAGAATGGTCAAAAACAAAGTCACTGCAATCATGACAAGCTCTGGGGATCTCACCTGATAGCTTTCCTTTTTTCCAGAGCTCAAACTGTAAGGAAGAAGGGAAAGTGGAAAGAATAACAGGAGATAAAGAGCATACAACATCTCCTACCTTTCTTCTAGTACCAAAGTATGAGAGAAAATATACCCACTTGAGATGGTTATAGGCAACACAGTAAGCTCAAAGAATAACCAGGTTCAGTAACAGAACCCTTCAAAGTAAACAGGAACTTTCAGAGAAAAGGTTGAAGATATAAAGGATTTTGCTGACTGTGTGCTTCAGGAAGTACACAAGAGTCTGGAAAAGGAAAGGAGAGTGGGTCACAGTAGTAAGGAACGTAGATCAAATTAGGCTATGCACAAATCCACGAATCCAGAGGACAGGCTATGATCTGAGAAGTCTGAACTTCTAGGCAAAATGAGGTAAACAGGGCAAAAGGCATGACGGAATTAGTGTTAATGGTCTCTTAAGGGGGAAGTAAAAATAAAAATAGTTCTAACTATTGCCTCCTTATTGACACCATCCTTTGAGCCATAGCAGCTTACAGGCTGCCTCCACATACATCATTTCTTCAATTTTCTCTGTCTTCAAGATAGATTCCATGACCCATTTTAATTTCTCTCTTCCAAAACACTTAAATCTTCCACTTTCTCTTTCTGCACCTGCTTGATTGTTGTAGGGAAAAAAAAGAATATATCATCTAATTTTAAATTCGTAAACACCATTTCAAATGGGCACTCAACACTGATCAGCTACCCTACATTTCCATAGCAAATGTGCTTCTCCCACTTTCCAAAAATGACTAGTATTTCACACCATCTCCTTTCTCCTCAAATCTTCTACCCCAGGTGATGACCTCAGTTCTCATTTCACCAATGAAAACACAAGGAATTCATAGGACCTCCTCATCTTCCCACAACAAAATTGGTCAATTATGTCTGCATCAAGATGCACACTTTCTGCATTCCCTCTCATCATTGCTCTTGTCAAAGACCAACCCCTCCACCATTTCTACTTTTTGACCCTCTCAGCTCTTATCTTTTCAAAGACTCTGGCTGTTTATTCTTACCCCTGTAAGATTATTGTTCTTCCTCTCCTATGCCAATCTCGTGATGTAATAGCACTCATTTTTATTTAAATTTTAGCTAGCCAACATCTAGTGCAGTATTGGTTTCAGCAGAATTCAGTGATTCATCGCTCACATACAACTCCCAGTCCTCATCACAACTGCCCTCCTTAATACCCATCACCAATCTAAGCCCATCTCCCACCCACCTCCCTTCATCAGCCTCAGTTTGTTCTCTATCATTAAGAGTCTCCTGTGGTGTTTTCCTCTCTCCCTCTTTCCAACCCCCTCTTCTCATATGTTCATGTTTGGGTTCTTAAATTCCACATAAGAGCGAAATCATATGGTTTCTCTAATTGAGTTATTTTGCTTAGCCTAATACATTCTAGTTTCATCCATGTCATTTCAAATGGCAGGATTTCATTCTTTTTGATGGCTAATATTCTGTTGTGTGGGTGTATGTGTGTATACATATGTGTATATGCATATACACATATATATGCATACACACATAGTTTGACTATTGTGGATAATGCTACTATAAACACTGGGGTTTGTGGACCCCTCTGAATCTGTACTTTTGTATCCTTTGGGTAAATACCTAATAGTCCAATTGCTAGATTATAGAGTAGTTCTATTATTAGTTTTTTGAGGAACCTACATACTGTTCTCCAGAGAGGCTGCACCAGTTTATATTCCCACTCACAGTTCAAGAGGTTTCCCCTTTCTCTGCATCCTTGTCAATGCCTGCTGTTTCTTGTGTTGTTAATTTTAGCCATTCTGACAGGTGTGAGGTGGTTATCTCATTGTGGTTTTGATGTGTAGTTCCCTGATGAGTGATGTTGAGTATCTTTTTAGGTGTCTGTTAGCCACTTGGATGTCTTCTTTGGAAAAGTGTCCATTCATGTCTTCTGCCCATTTCTTCAGTGGATTGTTTTTTGGGTGTTGAGTTTGGCAAGTTCTTTATAGACTTTATCTGATAGATCATTTGCAAATATCTTCTCCTTTTCCATAAGTTACCTTTTAGTTTTGATTGCTTCCTTCACTGTACAGAAGCTTTTCATCTTGATGAAACAGTTCACATTTGCTTTTTTTCCCCTTGCCTCCAGCAACGTGTCTAGTAAGAAGTTGCTGTTGCCAAGGTCAAAGAGGTTGCTACCTGTGATCTCCTCTAGGATTTTGATGGTTTCATGTCTCATATTTAGGTCTTTCATCCTTTTTGAATTTACTTTTGTGTATGATGTAAGAAAGTGGTCTAAGCTTCATTCTTCCACATGTCACTGTCCAGTTTTCCCAACACCATTTGTTGAAGGGACTATCTTTTTTCCATTGGATATTCTTTCCTGCTTTGTTGAAGAGGAGTTGACCATGTAATTGTGGGTCCATTTCTGGGTTTTCTATTCTGTTCCATTGATCTTTGTGTCTCTTTTTGTGCCAGTAACAATAGTGTCTTGATGACTACAGCTTTGTAATATAGCTTGAAATCAGAATTATGATGCCCCCAGTCTTTTCTTTTTTAGGATTGCTTGGACAATTTGGGGTCTTTTGTGGTTCCGTACAAATTTTAGGATTGTTTGTTCTAGCTCTGCAAAAAATGCTAGTGGTATTTTGATTGGGATTGCGTTAAATGTATAGATCGCTTTGGGTAGTATAGACATTTTAACAATGTTTTGTTCTTCAATGACCATGGAATGCTTTTCCATTTCTTGGTGTGCTCTTCAATTTCTTTCCTAAGTGTTCAATAGTTTTCAGAGTACTTCTTTAGTTAGGTTTATTCCTAGGTATCTTATTGTTTTTTGATGTAATTGCAAATGGGATCAATTCCTTGATTTCTTTTTCTGCTACTTTGTTATTGGTGTATAGAAATGCAACAGATTTCTGCATGTTGATCTTATATCCTGTGATTGTGCTGAATTCATGTATTAGTTCTAACAATTTTTTGGTGGTATCTGTTGAGTTTTCTACATACAGTACCATGTCATCTGCAAATAGCAGAAGTTTGACTTCTTCCTTGCCAATTTGGATGCCTTTTATTTCTCTTTGTTATATAATAGTACCCATTTAAAAAAATAAAGTATCTCCCACTGTACATCAAAACTTCTTCCGTAAGGATTATTTCCAAATGTTGTCACTACTTACTTAGCTTCCTTTCATCTTCTCCAGTTGAGCTCCCTTCCCCAACTTCCACTAAGACTGCTCTTGTCGAGGGCAGCCGGTCCATGTCATGTTGACAAATAATTTGGTCACTTTTAAATTTTATCTCAGTTGACCTTTGGAGCATTCAGTACAACACTTCCTCCTCTTGGCTTCCGGGAGACCACTGTCCTTGCTTCCTTCCCACTTTAGTCTCTTTTGCTGTGTTCGACTCTTCAGACCACCAAATACCATATTTAATTGTGCTAAGCACCATTATTTGTTCACTTGATAATCTTCCTCTATATGTGTTACAAAAGCTACTCTTAGGGCTTTAAAATGTTTTCTGTGCCTGCTAATGGTGATTCCTAAATCTCTTGGTACAGCACTGAAACTGCTCCCCCAGTCCAAACTTTGCATCCAACTATCTACTTGCATTTCCACTTCAGATGTCTAAAAGGCATCTTAAACTCAACATAGCCTAAGGGACCTCTTAATTTCCTCCCTGAATATTTCGTCCCAATTTTTCCCACCTCATCAACCAACACATCTATCTACCCCATTTCTTAAGCCAAATACCTTGAAGTCATCTGATTCCCCTTTTTTTTCTTACATCTCATAACCAATCTATGAATAATTCTGCTAAACCCAAAACCAAAATATACCCAGAATCTAAGAACTTTTTATCAGTTCCATATTATTACGCAAGTACAAGTCATTATTGTAGCTCACTAGAACTACTAAAACTATTTTCTTTTTTTTTTTTTTTAACGTTTTATTTATTTTTGAGACAGGGAGAGACAGAGCATGAACAGGGGAGGGTGAGAGAGACGGAGACACAGAATCTGAAACATGCTCCAGGCTCTGAGCTGTCAGCACAGGGCCTGGCGCGGGGCTCGAACTCACGGACCGCGAGATCATGACCTGAGCCGAAGTCGGCCGCTTAACCGACTGAGCCACCCAGGCGCCCCTAAAACTATTTTCTAACTGATCTCCCTGCTTCTACCACTGTCTGTTTCCTAAAAATCTTAATCTTCAAACAGCAGGTACAATCATCTTTTCAAAACATAAACCTGATCACATCACTTTCCTCCTCAAAACTCACTAATACTATCTTATTCACATTTTAAATAAAATCCAAATCCACGAGTTGGCTTCCAAATTACCATATGATCCAGCCTCTAGTCACCACTCCAGTCGGCCACCTCCCCGTGGCCTCGTGTGCTCCATCCATATTCCCCTTCAAACATGCCAAATTTATTCATGCCCGGGGGATTTCTTCCCTCAACACAAAAACAATATGAACCAATCAAAAATAAAAAGACAAAAAACTTCTGGAACATCTTATTCATATCCTCAGAGATGCTTTCCCTGACTACCTAAACAGCCACCTACTTACCCATTATTTGAATTCTCTATACAGTATTTATCACCAACTCTGTTATTTGTTTACTTATTACCTCAGCTTTATCCCTAACTATACCTCTTCGCATGGCTGTAAGTATAAGAATATAGTTTATGATAGCTTGAAGGACTGTATTAAGAGGCACATTGTTAAATTAATGACTGCATTTTACATGCCCAAACACCATAAAATACCTAGGAATAAACCTAACCAAAGAGGTAAAAGACCTGTATGCTGAAAACTATTCAAAGCTTATGAAAGAAATTGAAGACGACAATAAGAAATCAAAGAACATTTCATGCTCATAGATTAGAAGAATATTGTTAAAATGTCGAAACTACCCAAAGCAATCTACACACTCAATGCAATCCTTATCAAAATAGCACCAGCATTCTTCACAGACTTAAAACAATCCTAAAATTTCTATGGAACCACAAAAGACCCCAAATAGCCAAAGTAATGTTGAAAAAGAAAACCAAAGACGGAAGCATCACAATCCCACACTTTAACTCGCAATACATGCTGTACCTTAAAGGATTATTTTATCTATCTTAGAACATACCTATCAAATAGTAAAGATTGAACTTGAAAACCAGGTTGACTGATTTGAGTTCTTAACCCATATGCATATTTCTCTCTTTGCTACGGCTATTCCATTTTCTCCTGTTCATTTTTTCCATTCATGTTCGGGCATTAAACTTTATGCCCTAAGTAACCAGGTTTTTCACTTGGAACATCAATATAAATGTGTGTGGGCCTGAGGACATTAAATATCTCAAGCATCTAATGAGGTTTACAAAGAGGAGTTTATGAAAGTAAACTCATATTCCTCACACTACAAGCAAAACTGGCAAAGAAATTTTACTTTTTTTTTAACGTTTATTTATTTTTGAGACATAGAGAGACAGAGCATGAACGGGGGAGGGTCAGACAGAGAGGGAGACACAGAATCCGAAACAGGCTCCAGGCTCTGAGCAGTCAGCACAGAGCCTGACGCGGGGCTTGAACTCACGGACCGCGAGATCATGACCTGAGCCGAAGTCGGACGCTTAACTGACTGAGCCACCCAGGCGCCCCAGAAATTTTACTTTTAAACAAAATTTCAGGTAAGAAAAATATCCTTTCATAGTTACATTCTGCAGTAACTATAAACTATGTTATTAAATTTATAAAAAAGAAAAAGATCCTGAAATAACCAAAAACAGGTAGTTACTACAATAGAATTTTCCATTTTGAGATATGCTAGCACACCAAGCAGAATTTACCATTAAGCGGACAGTAAAAACAAAAACTTTGGTGAGTCAATCTGAACTCATATGCCTTCAAGAAGACTGACACCAGGCTCTCACCTCAAAAGGCTGGGAGTGGAAGGAAGGGCATACTCACAGAGAAATGGGGCATAATAACCATATATAAGCAAACACTCAAAAAGAAAATTCAAGTAAGAGGGTAGAGACAGAAAGATCCAAATCATATGTTCCAGATTTCCTAATATTCTAATCGATAATGTTCTTTAAAATTTAAATACTCAAATGATGCAACATAAACACCAGCTTTTATATAGAAGTATGTAAGACACATTTTATAAAATCCATTCCCAGGGCATCTGGGTGGCTCAGTTGGTTTCACATCCAACTCTTGATTTCAGCTCAGGTCATGATCTCACAATTGGTGAGTTCACGCCCCATGTCGAGCTCTGGGCTGGCAGCAAGAAGCCGGCTTGGGATTCTCTCCCCTCCCTCTGTGCCCCTCTCTCTCTCAAAATAAATAAGCATTTAAAAAACAAAAAAAATCCATTCCCATCAATTACTTACAACTAAAAGGTTCACAGAAAGCCTCCAATTAGTCATCCACAGCATCACAGTAGAAACCACAGCACAACTATCCAAATCCTAATGACTTAACCAAAAAAGTACCCATGTTTTCTACTTACCAGTCCTAAAATAATTCATAATTGAATCTCTAGTAATCCCTGGAATCTTGCATGTGGAAAACACCATTCGGAATTGATCCATATCTAGAGGATTATTTCCAACTTTATGAACAGGCACTTTTTCCCTATTAAACAAAAAAAAGTATTTTGGTCAACAAGTCTTTATAACACTTGTAAAACAAGTAGTCACAACTATAGTATCTTTGAATAACTAAAATTCAGCTTCTCAACATTTTGCCACCTAAAACTGTAGGTAAACCTGTTACTAAATTCACATAACTGTCCTTACTTTCTTAATTGCTGCCAGTAGTTCAAGTTATGCCAAAGACTTATACTTCCTCTTTCCAACTGAGTGCCTTCCTTTGGAGGCCAGTAGTGTTCAATATAAGGTGCAGGACCAGCAAAATTGACATTCAGTTGTGACGGTAAACGAGCATCCAGATAGGCAACATTCAGCCACCATTCTTCCAGCTAAAAGAAATTAAGAACTTCAGCCTAATGCAATTGGGTATACTTGAATGTATAATTGCTGCCAAAGAAAACCAAAAAAACAAAAGCTGTATTTGTTCTTTTCTCTTTACTCTTTAACACTTAAAAACACATTTACTTACCCACATCAAATTGTACACGGACAATGGACTTTAAGTCAATTTTACCTCAGTAAGCTCTTTTTAAAAAAATGATAAATTAAAAAATAAAAACATACTTTCTTGTTTTAAATTATCACAGATATTGAAAAATGGTATTATGATCATTTCTTTCTTCTGGAACTATAGGATCTTAATTATAATTACATTACCAAAAACAGGCAACAAGAAAGCACTGAAAAGTCACCTTCAGATAGATCATACTGAAGTCACAACACCGAAGTCCTTAGGTGAGTTTTCCCAGAGTACTTTGGGTATAATAAATATTTAACAAATCCTCACTTAATTATAACAACTAGTAAGACATTTGCAATTTTCCTTTTCCAAGCAAAAACTGCAGTGCTAAATCAGAAATATGAAACCTTTTCAGTACACATAAAACTAATTCAGAATTTTCAGTGCTTTCTGTGTCCTTCTTTTATAATATGCAACTAAATTTCAGGCAGATATGCAGATCTCATCAAATTATCTGGAGTTATTTTTTAAGAAATGGATGTTATAAACTATAATCATTCAGAAAAGGAAGTAACCAAAAAGGATACAGACTTCTTACCTTACCCTGATTCAATTAAAATTGCTCAAGTCTCAAGACTGTGAAGAAAGAAATCTCAAAGTATAAAATTCTATTACTCCTTCATAGTTATCAATGACTAATGGAAAGATCAACTTGCTTTTTATTTCTAAAGCTTAAATACAGTTACAATCATTATTTCTAGATTAAGGCAATTTTTTTTAATGTTTATGAGACAGCACGAGTCATTGACGGGCAGAAAGAGAGAGAGCCACAGAATTTGAAGCAGGCTCCACGTTCTCAGCTGTCAGCACAAAGCCCAATACAGGGCTCAAACCCACAAACTGCGAGATCACGACCTGAGCCAAAGCCAGAAGCTTAACCAACTGAACCACCCAGGCACCCTGGCAATTTTTTTAAATTATGAAAACCTAACCTCTGGTTCACACTACAGAAGCAGAGTAGTTAAGCTGAAGAAGCCCAAGATTCCTTAAAGAAAATTATGCACTGCCTCAGTAATGACTGTATCAACATCTCCCCCTCAATCTACCTAATTCCAACATATAATACTCAAAACCATTCTCCACTCCAACTTTGTAATGGCCCTTTCTCTCCCATGCAATATTTAAGTATTTGTATGCCACCTATGTGGCATGTCTATTTTTTTCAGGCTAGGATTACCTGAACAAAATGTTTCTCTCAAAGCAGGGTCTGCATATCACCTCCACCAGGACCACATGGAAAGTTAAAATAAGGACTTCTGGGCCCCCATTCTAGAGATACTGAATCAGAATCACTGGTCCCAGGAAGTCTGCATTTTAACAAGTTCTCCATGTGGTAAAAGAAAAGTTCACACACAACACTTAAAACTCCCTAGAGTTAAACAATTCCCTCATTCTTCTGGATGATTACAACAACAACTGCAAGGATATTTACACTAATAATTTTAAATTGAAAGCTATTTAAATAAAACATTTTTATTTTTCATTCAAGCATCATCAATTTTCTAATTATAAGTACAATAACACAAATACCCAATTTCTTTTTCCTTTTGCCCTTTCAAGTAATTTCTGGTGCAATTTTCTTCCAATACCATCTTGAAATTTTTGGACAATTTCTTCAGTTTTTTTATATTCTTCTTTATTTGCAAATGGCTTTACTATAAAGATAAAATATGCATTAAAATACTTAGACATCAAGTACCATAAACTCACATTATTACATAAATCTTGAGACTTAATTATGTAAAACAATTATAAATGCATTAATTACTACAGCAGTCCAATAAATTATGACAGAGTTTACAACATAAAAATAGCTGAAAAGCAACAATGCAAAATGAGGTGAAAAATAAAACAGTGGATACTGGGTAATCTGATAACCTTTTTCTGAAAAACTATTTTAAAATTATTCTGGATGATGAGAATTAAAAAGATAAAGATAGAACTATCATCTAGCTATTAGTCCAACAGAAAAGTTAATCCTGTTTAGCCATGAATAAGAGAAATTAAAATCTCCTTCCACTAATGTTCAAGCAGAGCCTTGAACATCATGTACGTAAGTGCAATATGTACGTAAATTTAAGTGTAAAGCCTGCCTCCAGCCCAGAGCCAGAGCCAATAACAGTTTCCTTCCAAATACATACACACACACAAAACAAAAACAAATAAAAAACAGGATTTTAGCCCATGAAAATGAAAACCAATTGTTCTGAAAATTTGCTACCGAGAAAAGCAAATTAGCAAAGGACATTAATATCTTCCTTTTTTATGATTCTGTCTCTTCCAAGTACTATCTTAAAGTCAATTTAAACAGCTGTATTTAGCAACAGTCCAAGTGAAATGTATAATCAAAAACAGTGAATAATCATTAAAATTTTTACAAAAGAAACTTGAATTCCCAGATAAAAGTACCTGAGGAAAAAGAGAAAAGAAGAAACTTAAAGAACATCAAGGGCTTTCGGTTCAACAAAGTGAACCAAATGCATACATTTATCTCCAAACCTCCTAGAATTCAGTAAAATCACGGTAATTAAAAAGGCAAAAACCTATAAGGACCAAGAATATGGAAGGAGAGGACAGCAGACCAGTTAAGCTAACATTTTACAAATTAGAAAACACATGAGAAAATGGGGACTTTGTAGAATGGAGAAAGCCTGTCTAAAGCCTAGACAGCGGAAGGGAGGAAGATACAAGGTTAAGGTTAGGTGCAAACCAAGAAGCAAGTCAATTCCTGCAGTAGAATCCCAGAAAGGTTCAAGAATTCTAGGCAAATGGACTTTCAAAGGGGGGGGGGGGGGCAAAAAGTGGCTGAAAACAGGTCTCCTGTAGATCTTTCTCCACTCTAGAAAGCCAGGCAACTTCCTACCAATGCCAGCAGAAATCTAGAGGTTTATTCTTAGGAAAAAATTGACAAACAGAATACATGGCTCCTAAGTCATATTGAAAAAAAGAGATTATGATGAAAGGGTACACCCAGAACAATGACCCCTCCAGCCTCCTTCCCCTACTTAGTTCCCAAAACACTAGAAATCAGGCTAATGCCTTCTAAACAAAAGAGGACTCTTTGGGGAAACAGATCAGTCCAAGAAAAATTATTACTTAGGTCTGGGCATGGTCCCAATGGAACTGCTAGATCTCTGCAACAAGAGTCACTAGAAGGCCCACTGGTCACCAAATCCCTACCCACACATATAGAGCTTTCAATCGGCTTTTTAGGGTCTAACTCTAAAATATGAAGACTACAAATTTTCTGATATTTGAGGAAAGCCTCTCACATGACAGTCAAAAGCAGAATAAGCAAAAATAGGATTGGTGGTCCCAAACAATAAACAGACACTTTCCCAGGAAGGGAAAGGCACTAATAATAAGGGAAATCATTTTTTAATTAAAAGCTTAGTCCAGAATGCCCCAGATCCAATTACTAGGAATTCCAGAAAGAGAGGGAAAACAAAGGAGAAAAGTATTCAAGAAATACTATTTTTCAAATTTCCTCAAACTGAGTAACTTGAATTTTTCAACTTAAAAGAACCTACTGTGTATTCAGAGAAATAAATGAGAAAAAAAAATCTACACACTAAGGGACATGGAAACAATCAAAATGGTAGGGATAAAAAGGTTTCCAAACACATCTGTAAAGTAAAAAACAGGCCACATATGAAGGATCAAACAGAATGGCATTAGACCTCTCAAGAGAACAGACAGTACCTTCAAAACTCCTAAGAAAAATCATTTCCAACCCAGAATATTCTATATTCAGCCAAACAATCAGATATGAGGATAGAATAAATTTTTAGGTCTCACATTCTTTTTTTCCCAGAAATTCTTTTCTCAAGTAGCTACTAAAGATGTACTTCACAAATATAAGTGAAAAGAGGAAGAAAAAGACAGGAACCAGAGAATCCAATAAAGGAGGGAGAGGTGAAGCAAACTGCTAGGATAATGGGGGAAAGAAAGTCCCCAGAGAACAGCTATCAACCAACTTAAGAAAAATATGCTGATTGAAGGAAGAGGGCAGAGGGCCCTAGGAGGGATGTGTCCAAGAAATGAAACTCAGAGAATAGCTTATGTGTTTAATATATGCATAGGTACATACACATATATGTATTATATATAATGTACATAAGGGTTTTCAGTGTATTGAAGTGTTTGGGAGTGAATTAGTTAAGGATACAAAGCAAAGTAAGCAAATGAAAAATGAGGCAAAATCAAACAAAAAAAACAGCAAAAAGGTAACCAAAGCACAGTGTGATTGACTGCATAATCATAAACCCTAAATGATCAGGTAAAGTAACACAGGTACATACTGATTTAAATGAGGTAAAACCTGGAGTTCAATCAAGTGAATACTAATTTAATCATTTAATCCCAAATGGTGATTCTGTACAACTATATTGAGAGAATGAAAAGGAAAACGTGGATAAGTTGGACTGCATATATGCTGAGCGTGAAGAGTGGAAAGGTAAAAGGTGTGAAAGAGCTAAATCCACATCTTTTTACCAACAAATTTATAATATCTAAAACTAAAAAAAAAAAAAGAAATAGTAGTATAAACATGTTACTTTAAATCTGGAGATAGAAGATATCTGGAGATAAACAATATCAAAAAACTGAAAAAATATTTGAAAATGCTTGCCTGAGGGAGTGGGATTTGGGGGTGGGAGTAGAGAATGAGACAGAGGCCTGCTACTTTTTATTATAAACCTAAAAATACTATCTGGCTTTTCAAACTATGGAAAAAGTAACTTGAGAAATAAAGACAAAAAAGTTCTGCACATTTTAAGGATACATTACCATGAGTCTCAAGGAAAAAACAATTACACCCCCATCAACTTCTAGTAATTTCATAGTTTCCTACATTGCTAATAATATAATACATACGAAAAGATTACAAACATACATACCTGATTCAAGATATTTTTTTAATGATTCTTCAAGTGAAGGAACAGGCAGAGATGGAAGAGAATCCTGGTATTGAAATGTTCGTTCTTCAGTTGATTTAGCCAAGTGATTTTCCATGATGCAATCACAACAGGAAAACTAAAGAAAAAAGCCCTCACAATTTCAATCTCATAAATATTCTTATATATGCTAGTTCCAATGCAATAAATCATTATCTAGAGACCACAGTATATACAGAACTTTGTTCTAGTCCTTACAGAAGTCATAAACTTGTCAGAGAGAGAAAATCAATTAAAAAACAAAAAAAACAAAAACAAAAAAACATGTAGATTCCAAGAGGTGGAGCTCAGAGTCAGTACCTACTATTTGCCAAGTACTACGGTATCATAGAAGACCTTATCTAATCTTCCTATTATCTCTGCCTTTTGGCATTCACTGACATTTTACATACCAAGAAACCAAAACTCAAAAGACAATTTACCAACTCTAGTAAGGTCAAGATCTGTTTGATTCCAATCTTCCCCTTAAACAAAAGCTACTAGAGACAGGTAAGAGAACCCACAGGAGCTCTAAATGGGTAGGGAGAATTCAGATGTGTAGCAAGTTATGCTGGGTGGAAGGTGAGCACTCCCAAGAGCCTAGTATGAAAAGCAGAAGATTCATCCAGCTGTGGACTTGTAGAATATTACAGAATTCATCAATCATACGACAAGCTGTTGTAACCGCATGCAGATGGTTTGAAGCCTACCCAGAATGACTTCAAGTATCCCCAGCAATCTTGAACAAATTTATTAATTTTCATCAGAGAAATCAAACTAATCCAAAATGTGAATGAGGTATACAAATGTTAAAAGGAAAACTAAGTTTCTCAGAGTCTTTAATAGCAACTGAGAAATCAAGGAACCTTAAGAATTATCTGTGCTTTAAAATCTTTTTAAATTAAAACTGACAGCAAACCAAATAAAATATTCCACTCATAGGTTAAAGAATAAAACATTATCAAAAGCAAGGGTGTGGCAGAGACTGTTATCAGCCAATATTAACTGTTTCCTTTTTTTTTTTTTTTTTTCTTAACAGAATCCTGACTTTCAACTGGGTATAAAGCCACACAGCTTTATCTCCTACCCTGCCTTGGAGCTCAGTATGACTTTGAAATGTGTCACCTCCAGGTCATGCCCCTATAAAGGACTAACTACATGTGTTCTCCCTGTGCTTTCTCTCCTCACTAACAGGTATGACCAATGGAAGCAGCACCTTACAGACACCTCAACTGCTTACAGACACCATGTATTGACAGAATCTTCCTATTACCCCTAGCCTCCACCCTCTAGATGTATGTGAAAACACTGTCATTCATGTCATCAAGCTTTGTTAGGATAAAACAGTTCAACCTACAGCGCTAATAAAAAGATATAATCCAGAAGTAAGGTACAACAAAGACCTCCCATTTAATAGCTTCTTGCTATCTAATGACTTTGCACTTTATTTTGACCATCCACCAACATTAGCTTTAGACTTAACGGAAATGTAGGCATGGGTCCATATGCCAACTCTACCACTTTCTAGTCATGAGCCTCTGGGCAACTGACTTGAACCAAATTCCCTTATCTGTAGAGAGGATAATCATACAATCAGAAAGAGTTGTTGTTAGGATTGTTTTATTTATTTTTATTATCATTCTTAAATAGGCTCCATACCCAATTGGGGCTTGAACTTGCAACTCTAGGATCAAGAGTCAGATGCTCTACAGAGCCAGCCAGGTGCCTCCAGGATTGTTTTTAAATGACTGCAAAAACACTTCACAGGGGCGCCTAGGTGGCTCAGTCGGTTAAGAGTCTGATTCTTGATTTCGGCTCAGATCACGGTCTCACAATCCGTGGGTTCAAGCCCCGTGTCGGGCTCTGCATAGACACCAAGAAATCTGCTTAGGATATTCTCTCTTTCTCTCTCTCTTCCCCTCCCTTGCTGGCACGCAATCTCTAAATAAACTTAAAATAAAAAACAAAAACACACATCATAAAAATAAAGCAATCTGGAGCACCCGAGTGGCTCAGTCGGTTAAGCGTCCGACTTTAGCTCAAGGCATGATCTGCCGGTTCGTGAGTTCGAGCCCCGTGTTGGGCTGTGCTGACAGCTCAGAGCCTGGAGTCTTCTTCAGATTCTTTGTCTCTTGTCTCTCTGCCCCTCTCCTGCTTATGTGCTGTCTCTCTCTCTCTCAAAGAATAAACATTTAAAAAAGTGTTTAAAAAAATAAAACAAATAAAAAAAGTAAAAATAAAGCAATCTAGTTGAGACAACCATGTTATGCTAGGCAGAATTTCTAGGAATGGCTCCCATGATTTCACCCCTACACTCTCCAGAACTTGTGAATATAATGAGATCATCACTTCCATGACTGTGATCATGTTGTCTTACACAGCACAGGTGACCTTAGATTATCCAGGTGGGTCTAATCATTTGAGCCCTCAAGAGCAGAAAGCTTACTCCAGCAGTTGGCTGTAGATGAGTCAGGGGGATTAAAAGCATGAAAAGGATTGAAGGTGCTGTCTGGCAATGAACATACAGGTGGTCTTACGGAACTGACAAAGCCCCCAGCTGGAGCCTAGGAAGGAAATCGGGTCCTTGGCCCTAGTACACCTGTAAGAAAATAAATTATGCACCTTCACTTAGCCTAGAGGTGGATTCTTCCTCAGGGCCTCCAGACCAGAGCCCAGGACTACAGAAACCTTTATTTCGGCTTTGTGAGGTGCTAAGCAGAGTACCCAGCTAAAACTACCTGGACTTCAGACCTATAGAAGCTGTGAGATAACCACTTTGTGATTTTGTGTGGTTTGTTTTGTTTTTTTAAGTTTATGGTAAATTGTTATGGCAGCAATAAGAATCTAATACACATACGTAGAAAAGATAAGCTATTCTCTGTATACCTACCTCCCTTAGTACTTAATGGACGCTAGAAAAATGATACCAAGACTACCAATCCCATACCTATATGGTCTTAACTCACCAAAATGTACACAGTGAAAATATGAATTAGGAGATTTTTTCAGCAAGGACTGTTTTGAATGTTCAACTACAAAGATGAAGTCTAAAAGAACCTACATACGCATTAAGAAAAATCATGACACTGGATTTAATTACAGGATGGCTTCCTGGGGGCAATAAAATGTAAACACAGATTGGAAAAGAGAATCGGGAACAGCAAGTAAAAAAATAAATTGCCACATACCGGTACAGGAAGATGAACTGGTTAGGACTTCCAGGAGGCCGCTGCAACCATCCTGTTTGAGAACACAGGGGTTTGAACTAGGCTGGTGACTGTGGGAAGCAAGAAACTAGCGTGACAACCGCCGGGGGCGGGAGGGAACATGGAAATTTTTACCAAAAACTGGCTTAAGAAAATGGAAGACAAGAAATCTGCAGGCTATGAAGCCCTAAGACTTAAAACTGTTGGGAATCAGAGCACGCACTCAAAAGAGTCCATCTACCAGACAGCTGGCGAACAATTGTTACGGGATTCACCAGGTTTTGGACAACCACACTCAAGAGACAAAGTGCTGCCGGTGCCCGGTATCTGGGGCCCCCGCCCAGACGCAGGGCGACAAGCTTAAAGCTTGGGTGTAGATACAGAAGTGCAGAGCGAGGAGAGCTCAGACTTCTCCCACCACACCAAAAGTTGCTCCGCACACTCAGGAGGCCACCAAGTGAGAGAAATCCAAATAAGCAGCGCTACGGCACCACCCGGCGGCCCAACCTCGGGGGTACTTCTACGACCGCGGCAGGCGAGCTGCCTGACTACTCGACACTCCCGCCGAGTCCGAGCACTTCCGCCGTTCCACGCTATGGAACTCTGTTCTACGCAACTTAACTTTTCCCCACCATCTCCACGGGCTGGGGAGAGAGGGAGCGCTGCCCCATCGGGCCTACTGGTCCTCACCGCTTGCCCTTCACCTCCTCGGCCGCGACCCGCAGCCCCCGAGGAGCAGGAATTAAACGGAAAGCCGCGAGGGTCCCGCCCCGCAGGCACCAGCGAACGAAGATTGGATGGAAAGCCGCGAGGGTCCCGCCCCGTACTTGAAGCCTGGGACGAGCCGGGCCTGCGCTCTGATAGGACCCAGCCCAATCTCACTCGGGCGTCCTCTGCCGGAGGCTGGGTTCCAGGCTGCGGGGCTGGGAGGGGCTTCCCGGACGCCAGAGAAATGGCCCCAGCCCTGCCGGACAGCGGTTGACTGCTTTCAGCAGGTGGAGCCCAGCGCCCGGGCCAGGGATACAGCGGGAGACTCCGGGCAGGCAGCCCTCCGCCTACGCAGGCACACAACCCTGGGACTGACGTAGTAACTGATGCCTCAAACTCAATCTTGGTCCAGTTTGTGCAAGACTCGGCGCCCTGTTTACCTGCCTCTTCTAGCCCCAGCTCTGTCTTGCCAGCCGCTCCTTCCCCTTAACAGTGCGACTCTTTTTGCAACCCTCAAGCAATAATTTATACCATTGCTTTTTAAAGGAATCTTGTTCACCCTGTGTCTTGGCAAGAGAGTAGTGACCACACAGATATCTGCTTAATCTCTTTTTCTATACACTGAGACTGAAGTTTGCCCAGCGAAGATAATGCTTCAAGCACTCTGCAGCATCCCTGGCTTCCCTACCCGTCTACAATTCTTCATGATGTCCAAGGTCGGTGAAGCCCCAAGGGATGCTTACCCTGCAAGCTTGGGGTTGATCTGATGTTTTTTTTTTAACTATTGCGCCAAAAAATAGAGTTTTCAACCAAAATAGAGCTAGACGAGTTCAAGAAGATCGCAATGTGATTAACTTCGTTAAACAGGCCAGTCTATTTTACATTTACCTCCTGAAACAAAATATACTGTTCGAATTTTCATTTTAAATACATTGTTTCATTTGTGTGGAAGCAAAGACCAATCTTTTACCCTGGCTCTGAACTAAATATCCAATATAAAGAACTGAGTTTCTAATTAACATATCAATGGAGGTCTCAATCCTTTATCTGTCTTTCCTAACTCCCTGGTAGTTAAATCTGAAGTGAATGGAACTGAAGCTATGTATAACTGAATATTCACTTGGTTTGAATATTCCTAAATTTCCTACAGAACTGTTAATGTGTGTGATTATGGTGCAGCTCCAGCCCTTGCTGAAGGTGTTGCATAATATATGACAGACACACCTTTCTAATAAAAGTTCTGAATTCTGAACTATATCAGGTCAAGCAGGTTTCGAATAGGAGTTGTAAATTTGTAGTAGTTGTTTCTGAAGTTGTCATAAAGACTATTTCTCACAGTATGTAAATGTTGTGTTCTGGATAATGTTACAATTGGCTTATAAGATAGTATTCTCACACAGAATAATAAAGTAATAGAAAGCTGCTCAAAAGCCTTTATCGTACTTTTTTCTTCTTCCTGGTGAGTCTTGGCACCTCTTGAAAAATTTATGCTTATTTAATGCCTTTTGATGGCACAGAAGTTAGGGTCTCTTCACTATCTTTCTCCTACTCTTGTGACTTATGGGGAAACAAGTTATTTCTGTAAAGATTCCTGGATTCTTGAAAGGTGGAAAAAGATGGACTGAATGAAAATGACAGGAATGGAGACTTGAGTGTGCAGGGAAAAAATGTAAGCTTAAAATATACTGAGGAGCCACTTGGGTGGCTCAGTCAGTTAAGCACCCAACTAAGGTCATGATTGTATGGTTCCTGACATGGAGCCCCACATGGGTGCCCTGCGCTGTCAGCATGGAGCCTGCTTGGGATCTCTATCTCCGTCTGTGCCATGCGCACGTGCTCTCTTTTTCAAAAATAAATAAATGTTGGGGTGCCTGGGTGGCTCAGTCGATTAAGCATCCAACTTCAGCTCAGGTCATGATCTTGCAGTTTGTGGGTTCGAGCCCTACATCGGGCTCTATGCTGACAGCTTAGAGCCTGGAGCCTCCTTCGGATTCAGTGTCTCCCTCTCTCTGTGCTCCTTCCCTGCTTGTGCTCTGACTCTCTCTCAAAAATACATAAACCTTAAGAAAAAGTTTTAAAAATAAAAAAATAAACCTTTTTAAGAAGATTTTAAAATATACTGATAAGCATATGTACTAATAATCCTTAAAAGCATATAAGTGATTTTTCTTCAAAATGCATAATAAATACTTTAATGGCAGACTCCAGATTATGTTCTGTTCAAGTTAAATTCTAACTGGTTTGCATTTCTTAGAGTGATATGGAAGATACTGGCTAGTGAGGAAGATGTTTCAGGCACATGAAGTACATTGATAACAGTAAGTTTTACCAAGATTAAGAACTGATTGTGAATCAAAATATTTTGCTGCAGAAAAACTTGTAAGTACTATAAGTGGTGATAATAAGTTTTTTTAAGTTGCCATAAAAGATCTTTCATTTTTAGTCCTGCATAGGTCTTTCTCACTATGCTACAAATAGAAAAAGCCCTTAGAGACGAGTCCAGTAAGTACAACTAGCTTACTGCTAAGACTTGTAACTCTAATGTGATGGGGAAACTGAAGGGAATCCGATTTATTTTATTTTTTAATTTTTTTTTAATGTTTGTTTATTTTTGAGAGAGAGAGACAGAGTACAAGCCGGGGAGGGGCAGAGAGAGAGGGAGACATGGAATCTGAAGCAGGCTCCGGGCTCTGAGCCATCAGCACAGAGCCTGACGTGGGGCTTGAACTCATGAACCATAAGATCATGACCTGAGCCAAAGTCTGAGGATCAACCGACTGAGCCACCCAGGTACCCCAAAGGAGATCCATTTTAGAAAAGGTCCATCTGTGCTGTTTGTCTGCTAGGCCCATTTGCTCATGTTATATATTTCATCTTGCATCTGAGTAAACCAAAGAAGCTAATTATGTTTACATTCCAAGGGGGAAACAAGAAAGTTAATCATTCTCTGAGTTTCGTCCTAGGCCCCCATATACCTGATAGCATCTTAAGAACAAACCTCAGCAGACACTGGTGCCAACAGCCCCTTCCTTCGGTGATTTGTGGAATAACACCTATTGTTCACCTGACACTCACCTTTGATTGGACCCTACCCTGGATTCGTGAAGGAACCCATGCCCTGGACCCCTTTCCAACATAAAGCCCTAATCCCAAGCAGTGGAGAAACTCACTTCTTTTCTGAGCCTCCCAGACACTCCATCTGGGGTATTCTATCTGTTCTGTGCTATCACTTAGGTTATTCATTAAACTCTGCTCTCACTTCTTCCCGGCTCATATTTGATTTCTATCCTGTACAAAGCCAAGGACCCTCCAGTCCTATAAGACCCCCTTTGGGTCCTCAGACATAGCCTGCTTACTATGTCACTACCTGTCACTAAGAAGTAATGAAATAACATATAAATAGCTCTAATCTATAGGATAGATCTTGACTTTCATCCCAGTGTGTAAAATGAACATATGGAAGACATAGTGTTCTTATTTTTAATGGGGAGGCAGTAAAAAGGTGATCATTTTGGGAAGCAGCCAAAAACAAAGTATGCTGGATGCAAAGAGGCCAAGAAGGTCTAGAAACCTACTTCTGCACCTGCGAGACATGTGTTCTCAATTGCACAAGGATTCATCATGTAAACCCCACGTAGGCAGGCTTTGGCATTTTCTGGGAAATAAAATGATACTCTCCAAGCTCCATGCTCCTACTTTATAGTTCTGAGAAACTCCCAATAAGATTTACCAGGTGTCCCAAAGCAGGGCCCATCATGCCCATGTCTCCAGCTGGGCAGAAGCCCCAAGAGAAACTGGAGTCATCCTGGCTTGAGCAGGATTTACAATCAACCACACGAAACTTGTAGTCCTTAGAACACAAAATGGGTTTCATCATCTCTTGCAGCTGCCATCCACTCTTTCGTAACATGCAAACTGCTGTGGGAAACCTTCCTTCCTGTTCTTGTTCCTTCACCTTCTTACCAGCAACCCAGGCTGACTGCGTACCTGTTTCCTCACAAATCCTTTCCACTGCCCACCTTTTGTGTAATCACTGAACCCTTCTCAGCTGCAATTGCACCCTGAATTCCCTCCATCACTAAAGCTGCTTAATCTGAATAGTTAACATGACTAAGCAGTTTGACACACTTGTCAACACCGGCCGCCCACTATTGTGGTTTTCTTGTTAGCATTCCAAATATCCTGGACTCTGCTTTGGTGTGCTTAATATTCACTTCCTTTTTCGTGTGTTTCATACACATTCATATGTGATTAGCTACAGAGATAAAAGGCTATACAAGCAAGTGTTTATTTTTAATTTATTTATTTTTGAGAGAAAGAGAGAGAGGCAGAGCAAAAAACAGGGGAGGGGCAGAGAGAGAGGAGACAGATAATTGGAAGCAGGCTCCAGGCTCTGAGTTGTCAGCACAGACCCCTTCGCTCAAACTCACAAACTGTGAGATCATACCCTGAACCGAAGTCAGACATTTAACCAACTGAGCCACCCAGGCACCCCTACAAGCAAGTATTGACTGAGCACTGCTCCTTACCTAACATTCTATTCAATATCAACAAATCAACAAGTCAAATCCATAAATTTATGAAAACCTCCCCTCAGAGAAATACAAATACACGTATAGAAACAAAGTGTAAAAAATTTCTGAAGGTTCACAGATGCCCTGGAGCTTACTCATACATACCCTTTCAGCCTTGATCAAAGCATGGGCTACAATTTTCATCAGAACACCTGAAATGCTTGTATCAAATGCAGATTCCCAAAGGTTGCCCCAGGCTTTAATTGAATTGGAGGGAGAAGGGGGACCCCAGAATCTGCATCTCTAAGGAGACAGTCATTCCCTACCCTCCAAGTATGCGGAGTGCATAGCAAGTGAGAATCTCAGGACCTAGGTGTCTACACATCCCACATTAAGAATCCTAAGTAAGAATAGCAAAAATTAAAATGATAGAGAATACCCAGTGCCATGTCTGGAACTTAGGAATCTGAGCAGAAAGCTGTCAAGTAGAGAAAGGGAGAAGGAGGCTTGCAGCCAAGGAAGGGGAAGAATTAGACAGAGGGAAGCATGGGCACAGAAGTGTGAACTAATGACAGTCTGACTGGGAACTGGAAAGAACTAAATAAAGGAAGTTCAAAGTGCTCACACGAAGTCATGAGCAAGACTGTCGGAGTCACATGTAGAAGTCATGAGGCCAAAAATAGTGGTGCCAGGCTCAGGCTGGTGTGGTTTTGGAGAAGGGATGTTTAAAGTAGTCTTGGTGGGAGGACCTGGGTGGCTCTGTTGGTTAGGCAGCTGACTCTTGATCTTTTTTTTTTTTAATGTTTTTTAATGTTTATTTATTTTTGAGACAGAGAGAGACAGAGCATGAACAGGAAAGGGGCAGAGAGAGAGGGAGACATGGAATCCAAAGCAGGCTCCAGGCTCCAAACTGTCAGCACAGAGCCCCCACACGGGGCTCGAACTCATGGACCGTGAGATCACCACCTGAGCCAAAGCCGGACGCTTAACCGACTGAGCCACCCAGGTGTCCCTGCTCAGGTCTTGAGCTTAAGGTCGTGAGTTCAAGCCCTGCACTGGGCTCAGCACTGGATGTAAAGCCTACTTAAAAAACATACATAAATAAAAATTAAAGTAGCCTTGGTGGTACATAAGGATGTTTCATATTGTGAGAGTAGAGGGGAATCCCATGAGCAAATATGGCAATAGTATTTATCTGAAGAGAAAATAGGAGCTAATGAGTACTTCAAGAAGCTATTCTGGAATCATAAGATGTCAAGAATAGAAAAGACCTTGTTACTTATCTCTTACAGCATCCTCATTTTTAAAAACTGCTTTAAAGTTTATTAAATATTTATGTATTCATTAGCATTTGAGGTAATACTTTTATGAAAATACAATAGGTTAATATAAAGTACATTTCATCACCATATTTATTTTTTAATTTTTATCCGAGCCTCATTCCCTACCCCCAGCCCCCAATCTCCTCACTTTCTTATTGACACCTAATGATGTAATTTGCATCCAGGTCACACATGACAAAGCTGAGCCTGAAAGTAGCTCTATTTCCATACCACTCAAATTACACAGTGCCCAACGCTGAGAGGTAATAGGTCAATATTTATGCTACAAGCAACCTTTATCCAGTAATTGGCTCAGTAGTGATAAGCACTGAGGATGGGCATTTGAGACAGCTACAACAATAGCCTACAGCTGCCACTGCTCGGCTCACCTCTGCCCCTATGCAGGGGAGCCACAAGGCCCAGGAAGCTCCACTCCTTCGGGGGCAGGCATTGCTAGTGAGCGATGACCAGGGGGTACAAAAGCCAGCCCCTTTGCCTCAGGTGGAGCTAATTTGGGGGCAGCTCATGTTCCAGAGCCCCCCCAGAATAGACTGAGGCCACCTCCAGCCAGGACAATTGCTCTGCCCCATTCAGCCTCACCCGCTGCCTCCCTGGGTCACCATCATGCATGGTCTTGGATCCAGATGGCAGAGAGGTGGAATGCAAGAAGGAAGAGGCGGACTGCAAGAAGTTTGGGAACACCGGAATTGCTGGAGGTAGAGAGAGACTTTTTCTACTGGAGCAGAAGTGTTTTCAGGAAACATAAGATCAATGGGTGGGATTAGGTTTGTCATAAATGAAACCTGGGCTTTGGACATGATATTCAACCATTAGAAATGTTCGCAATCCTAGATAAATGTCCACAAACCTGTAAACAAGTGAAAGTTTGCGTCCTGCTGTTACCCTAATAATTTGGCACATTTATTTTTTCTCCTTGGTTCATCCATCCATCTATTCCACCATGTTATTGTCAGTCACAGTAGTAAGTGCAGGAAATAAAGTGGAGCCTAAGACTGACATGTCCTCTAGCCCATGGAGTTTACAGTTTAGATGGGGAGACAGCCAAGAAGCAAATGAAATACACAAGTAAATATCAAATAAGCATTTAAAATTTTTATTAAGATAGTAAGTGAAATAAAATATCTAATTTATATACTTGGTAAAAGAAGACCTCGTGGACAGATAACATGAAGCTGAGACCTGAAGGATGAATATGTTCCTGGGGGTGCCTTGGTAACTGGGCTCTTGCCAGGTGAAGATGGTTGAAAGAGTCCTCTATGTAGAAGGCAATCGTGTGCAAAGACTTTGAGGGATCCCAAATGAGATCCATGTGGCTGGGGTCCAAGAAGCAGAGGAGGCATGTCAAGAGAAGAGGTAGGACAGGAGCAAGCTCACACAGGAATGCTCACCATCCAAATCAGCATGAGGCTTCTAAACTTCAGCTGCCGCTTTAAATGGCCGTTCTGATCTATCTATGTTTTGGGAGAGGGATATTTCAGACTGCTGGAGTGCAGTATTTTTAAAGACAGACTGTCCATATTGTTTTACAACAACCTCATCAGAAAATTTTTAGCCAGGAGTTCATTTTGAAAACCTTGTCTTGGTTGGATAAGTTCACCAAATTCCTCTGAGCATTCAAGGTATTCCAGTTTTGGACAGTTTCAAAAGGTAAGATTTTATTCAGACCTACACAATTAACTAATATTTCTTTAAAGCAATAATATTGCCCAATGTTGTTGTGTATTTGGGGTGTGAATATGTTATGCCAGATGACAAAAGGGATTTTGCAGAAGTAACTAAGTTAAAGACCCAGAGATAGGGAGCACTTCCAGGGTTACTCAGATGTGTCTAATGTACACAGATGTTCTTAAAAAGAGGGAAGTAGGTGGGTCAGAGTCAGAGACGGAGATGTAAAGATGGATGTCAGATGTTGGAATCCTGTGATTCCCACCTGTGTTTGAAGATGGAAGGGAGCCACAGGCCAATGAATGCAGATGATTCTAGAAGCTGGTAAAAGGTAAAGAAACAAAATAGCTCTTAGCGCTTCCAGAAGGAATACAGTTCCACTGACCCCTCAATGTTAGCCCCTTTTTCTGAGTTTAGATGGTAAACCTATGTTGTTTTAAGCCACTAAATATGTTGTAATTCATTACAGGAGCAAGAGGAAGTTAATATAAAATAGGCATACCAAATATGTGCCCAAGGCCACATCACTAACATCACTAGTAAGTGATGGATCACAGTTCAAGCCTAGATCCTCTGTGACTCCCAAAGTTATACTTAAGCCACTCTCATAGTGGTATGAGTTAAAGATTTATTGAATTAAAGATGTGTTGAGTTAAAGATTTATTCCAAAAGTCTGAAATAGCTGAGAAGAGGATATGTCCTAGTATTTTGAGTTGGCTTTGGTATCACATCAGTCTTCCAAACAGAATTCCCTGCAACAGTGGTGTGGATAAGACCAACTACAACAAAGGCCAGAGCAAATCTTGAGTGAAAGAGAATTTCTCCATTCTGTCTCCCCCCCCACCCCACTACACTTAACTGCTTCTATCACCATGATCTACTTTGAATTCTTGAGTGTTCACATTTTTAGCAATACACAAAGTGCTTCACATACATAAAGTTCGTTCATCCTTTGCTTACACTAACATTTTAATAAAGACCTTTAGCACACTGCATCAGCATTCAGGTTTCATGGTATATAACTAGGGTGAATAGAAAGAATAAAGACGATGACAGACAAAAGAACAGAAAGCTCTTGAAAAATGTGAGTCTGTAAACAACTGCCTTCTATTGAGCCAGATGGCCAGTCAAGTTGGAAATGAGCGACAGATGTGGCCAATTAGTTCTTAAAAGTAGTGGAGTTAGAGCAGCTCTACAGGTTACTTTGAAAAGAAGCTCAGAGACATCACTCAGCCACTCATGAAATAAGACGCTAGATCCTTTCCTACTACAGAAGAAATGGAGAAAAAGACTGATCATATAACACTTTAAGGTCCTTAGAGTTACATACAAAGCAAATACACTTACATGTGCTGGCTATCTATACTGGCAGATTAGGTCATGTTCAATCACCATCACTTTAAAGATTAATCGTTTATTCTTTCTATCTTGGTTCTAATTTTTCTAATCTCCATTTTATGAATGCCATTATGTGTTGAGTTGTAAACTGTTTAAGATTGTTTTTGAAAAGATAGACTAGATAGAAATTTTAAATGCACAAATGTCTGGACCGTCAGTTGCAGAAAATCCAACTTGAAAGATTTAATTTCATTTATTTTATTTGAATATTTGACACACAATGTTACATTAGTTTCAAGTGTACAGCTTGGTGATTTGACAAGTTGACACGTTATGCTATGTTCACCACAGAAAGAAAAAAAAATGTTTAAATGTAAATTATAACTGTAAGCATCACCTTTTAAGTCACTTTGCAAATCACCTCCTTCATATTTATTGGCTTTCTTGCTTCTACAACCTCAAACTCTTCCTTGCCAAGCACAAGAAAGGGTTAACTCTTCATCTTCCTAGTGATTCTTACGGAATCTATGATGATTTACTTAGAGCTGCCTTATGCAGTCCAGGCTACAGTTAGGTTGAACCCCTGCCTTGAGTCAGACATTGTAAATGGAAAGCATGAGGATTATGAAGACGGAAGGGGGAAAAAAAAAAAAAGATTGTTGTTGAATCCACACCACTGTTTTCATCACGATCCATTTCCAGCCCTACTTGTGTTTTGTTTTGCATGTAGCTTCTATCAGGCTTTCTGTGAATGCATTCCTGACTTCTATGCTGAACATATAAAAAACGATAAATACTAATTAAGTGAATGGAAATCTAGAAAATTCCACATTTATTTAAGCCTTAGAGGAGAAAAAAAGAAAGAAGGAGCAGAAATCATGAGGGCTAAAAGAAAGACATTACTAATTTGCAGTGCTTAGATTTGGGTCATAACATATTATCTGTTTTATATATTACTGGATTTGGTTTACTAATATATTACCTAGGATTTTTCCATTTATGTTCATTAGTACATTGGCCTAAAATTTTAATTTCTAGTTATGTCCTTCTGGGATTCTAGTATTAAGTTTACACTAGTCTCATAAAATGAGATAGAGATGGTGTTGTGTCTTTTTCTATTTTCTGTAAAAGTTTGAGTAAAATAGGTATTACTTTTTTCTTGAATTTTTGGTAGAATGCACCAGACAAGTCCTCTTGACCTGTAAGGGTGTGCGTGTGTGTGTTTTGTTTTTACATATTACTTTAGTGTGTAAGTTAGCAGTTTATAGAAACTTAAAATAGAATTGAACTTTTAAGGTATGACTTAAAAACAAAGTCTAGTCTGAAATAATGACAGATTCACAGGAAGTTGCACAAGTAGTATAGAAAGGTCCCAGGTACTCTTCCCCTAGTTCCCTCACATAGTTTAATATAACTATAGTACATATAAACACCAGGAATTGACAATGGAACAATGTGTGTGTATACCATTTTATGTTATTTTATCACATTTGTGTAACTACAGCTGTAATGAAGGTACAGAAATATTCCAACACTACAAAAATGCATTTGTGCTAACCTTTTATTAATAGAGCTGTTCTCCTCCCCTCCCCTTCCTTTTCCTTCCCAAACTCTGGCAACCACTAGTCTGTCTTCCTTTTCTACAACTTTGTCATTTCAAGAATGTCGTATAAGATGGAGCGACTGCTCTTGATATCGGCTCAGGTTCTGATCTTGTGGGTCATAAGATTGAGCCCCACATATGGGTTCTGCACTGGTAGTATGGAGCCTGCTTGGGATTCTCAGTCTCTCTCCCTCTCTCTCTCTCTCTCCCAAAAATCAATAAACATTTTTTAAATGTTGTATGAATGGAATCACACTTTTGAGATTAGCTTACTTCACTTAGCAAGATGCTGCGGATAGCTGTCCTAGTAGTTGTATGTGAAAGTTGATTCTTTTTTATTGCTGGGTAGTATTTCAAGGTTCAGATGTACCAGACATAGCGGATGTTCAAAGTTCAGATGTTACTAGAAGTTTTATAATTTTATATTTTACATTTGAATCTATTATCCATTTTGAGTCGTTTACATTTAAGCATATTAGAAATAAAACTGCTGTGGACATGTGCAGGTTCTTGTGTGAATATGAGTTTCCATTTCTCTGGGATAAATGACCAGGAATGTAATTGCTGGGTTGCATGGGAAGTATATGTTTGGTTTCCCAAGAAACTTCCAACCTTTGTCAGAGTGGTTGTACCATGTTTACATTACCGCCAGTAATGTATGAGAAATCTAGGTTCTCCACTACCTTACCATTATTGGGTATTACAAATTTTCAAATTTTTGGCTATTCTAATAGGTGGGTAGTGACCTCTCATTACAGTCGTGATTTGCATTTCCTCAGTGGTTTAGAGATGCTGAACTTATTTTCATGTGTTTATTTGCCATCTGTATATCCTCTTCAGTGAAATAGTTCTTCATGTACTTGGTTCATTTTCTAACAGGACTGTTTGAGTTTTTACTGCTGAGTCTGGAGAGTTCTTTTTTTTTTTATTTTTTTTAACATTTATTTATTTTTGAGACAGAGAGAGACAGAGCACGAAAGGGGGAGCATCAGAGAGAGAGGGAGACACAGAATCTGAAACAGGCTCCAGGCTTTGAGCTGTCAGCACAGAGCCCGACGTGGGGCTCGAACTCACAGACTGTGAGATCATGACTCAAGCTGAAGTCGGACGCTCAACCGACTGAGCCACCCAGGCGCCCCTGGAGAGTTCTTTATATATTCTAAGTACAGTTGGTTGTTGGCTATGTGATTTGCAAATATGTATATTTTTTTACCCAGTCTGTACTTACCTTTTCATCCTCTTAACAAAGTCTTTTCCAGAGAAAACGTTTCATTTTGATCAGGTTCAATTCATTGATTTTTCCCTTTTTGTATCCTATTTTCATATCTTAAGCACTCTTCACCTAGATCCTGAAGATTTTCTCCCTTTTTTTTCCTAGACATTTTGTAATTTTATATTTTACATTTAAATCTATTATCCATTTTGAGTTAATTTTTGAATAAGGTGTGAGATTTCCTTTTCTTTTTTTGGCCCCTGTATATCCAATCACTTCAAATATTTGTATATATTTAACATTTTCTCTTAATACATTTTTATACATTTTATGAGTATACTTGACACAATGTTACATTAGTTTCAGGTGTACAACTTAGTGATATGTCAAGTTTATATATTATGTTAAGCTCACCACAAGCGTAGCTACCATCTGTCACCATAAAACATAACTACAGTGTCATTGACAATGCTCCTTATGCTACACCTTTTATTCCCCTAATTTATTAATTGCATAACTGGATGCCTGTATCTCCTACTCCCCTTCACCAATTTCACTCATCACCCCTCCTTTTCTCTGGCAACCATCAGTTTGTGCTCTGTATTTATAGGTCTGATTCTGCTTTTTGTTTAATGCATTTGTTTTTTTGTTTTTTTGTTTTGTTTTTTTTTTAGATTGCACATATGAGCGAAATCATATGGTACTTGTCTTTCTCAGTCTGATTTACTTGGCTTAGTATAATACCATCTAGGTCCATCCATGTCATGGCAAACGGCACAATCTCATTCATATATGGCTGTGTAATACCCACTGTATATGTGTGTGGGGTCATGGATGTATACATAGAGTACATCTTTTTTATCTATTTGTCCACTAATGATACTTACTCTGTAATTGAAATCATTACCTGGCCAAGTTAGATATTTTGCCACATGTACTCTTTTTTTTTTATTTTTTTTTAACGTTTATTTATTTTTGAGACAGAGAGACAGAGCATGAACGGGGGAGGGGCAGAGAGAGGCAGACACAGAATCTGAAACAGGCTCCAGGCTCTGAGCTGTCAGCACAGAGCCCGATGCGGGGCTCGAACTCAGGGACCACGAGATCATGACCTGAGCTGAAGTCGGCAGCTTAACCAATTGAGCCACCCAGGCGCCCCTCCATAGGTACTTTTCTTTGACAACTTTGCTCACACCTGTAAACCTGCACAACCTTCCCCCAAAATGGCCATAAAGCTCAAGTGGGTCTGTGTAGGCAATTTGAAGACCAGCTTATATAGGAATTCATTTCAGTAGCACTTGATTTACCAAATGCAGCTTTATTTACTTGTCTCAAATTATGTTATCAAATCAAGGATTATTTACTTGGATTAAATTAGCTCCAGCTCGGGGCGCCTGGGTGGTGCAGTCGGTTAAGCGTCCGACTTCAGCCAGGTCACGATCTCGCGGTCTGTGAGTTCGAGCCCCGCGTCAGGCTCTGGGCTGATGGCTCGGAGCCTGGAGCCTGTTTCCGATTCTGTGTCTCCCTCTCTCTCTGCCCCTCCCGCGTTCATGCTCTGTCTCTCTCTGTCCCAAAAATAAATAAAAAACGTTGAAAAAAAAATTTAAAAAAAATTAGTTCCAGCTCACACAGTTCATGTCAATGTCAAATATCAAAGTTCAAAAATACCCGAATTCCAGAACTAGATTTTGTCACTAGAACTCTAATTTTGAACTAGAAGGGAAAGCTTTGGTTTTTTCCAAATATTTTGTCAAAACAAAAACAAAGAACAAAGTGACACAGAAGGTTATTACCCCTGAAAAGAATAAATGTGCACTTTGATATTACCAATATTGTAGATTTCCAAGTGAACTGGAAAATTTCACTGAAGGGCAAAATTTCTGTGAAGAGTAAAATTTCATTCTATACTTCGTTTAGATAGGTAGCTTCAACCGACTTAACAAATTTAAAGGAGAAAGTCCAGAGAGGAGATTTGTATTGTTAATCTCTGTTGATGACATTAACAGAAAAAACTAGTGGTAGATAGTGGGTTATTTCCTCCTTCACCTAATTATCGACCCTGATTTTGCAAATATATTAAACATTAGTGATTTCTGATGTCACAGTAATCACCAACACCTTTATCTTCAAATGTCAGTGGGACTAAATAGTGTCTTAAGCCTCTTGGTGTCACCTAAAGGCAGAGACGGGGGAAAAAATAAGAGAAAAGAGGAAGGACGGGATACAATTGGAAAAGAGATAGTAATATGAAAGAAAGAGATGGGAAAATCAAAAATTAAGGCAACACTTGGACTTGAGTGAAAAATCCATGGAGTATAAAAAAAATGTATTGAGTAGGGGTGCCTGAGTGGCTCAGTCAGTTAAGAGTCCAACTTTGGCTCAGGTCATGATCTTGTGGCTTGTGAGTTCGAGCCCTGTGTTAGGTTCTCTGCTGGCAGCTCAGAGCCTGGAGCCTTGCTTCGGATTCTGTGTCTCCTTCTCTCTGCCCCTTCCCCACCTCTCTCTCTCTCTCTCTCTCTCTCTCTCTCTCTCTCGAAAATAAACATTAAAAAAAAATTTTTTTTTAATGTATTGAGTAACATGAAGAAAGAGGTCAAGAAACAGCATGAAGAATCTTACTAACACACTGACCTAGATATTGGGAGAGTAAAGACATATATAGGCAAATATTTTTATGAGAGAATAAGATGTGAATAAATTTATAAAGTTATTTTAAATAAAAAATATTTCAATAAAGACAATAATTAGGGACAATTTTCCTTTTTTCTTTTTCTTTTGAAGAAGATGGTTGTGTTTTTTTTTTTTTTTTTTTTTTTTTTTTTTTTAGCTTTTATTATTTTTGAGACAGAGGAAAACAAAGCATGAGCAAGGGAGGGACACACAGATTCTGAGACAGGCTCCCGGCTCCAAGCTGTCAGCACAGAGCCTGACTTGGGCTGGAACTCATGAACTATGAGATCATGACCTGAGCTGAAGGCAGACACTCAACGGACTGAGCCATTCAGGACCCCTTGGGACCATTTTCAAATGGCAATCTTACCTCCATTAGTTTATCTTATCAAAATCTCATTGGCAAATTTACAAACTTTCCTTGAACAGATAGGACTATTTTTATTTGAGTTGCTTAAAGCAGTAGTGTAACATTAATAGAAGACTATAGGTCTATACTGTATCTTGGTGTTAGCATTTATAGATCTATCGTTTCCATCGCCAGTGTCCAGTGTAAGATATGCTGGAACAGACCTGTGATCCAAAAAGCCATTTGCAAAAGACATTTATCATATTGTTGATGATACTGCTAGTTCTCTGATGCCAATACTTCATGAAAAGCTTTTGCTTATTTTGGTCACAAGGTAAAAAATACAAAAATAAGCACATGGATTTCTAATGATCCATTTTGGAGTTCTTGATACACATGCGTCTAAAGCCATTGATTTGGCTTTGTATTTGTTTAATGAATTAATGTATTAATGCTTAATATATTTGTTTAACATATTTTTAATTGGTTAAATTTTATCATTAATAAATGTTGTATCTACATTCTCAATAAGAGATCAAAAGAAACTATTAAGCAGTAAGTATAAATACTATAAACCCCATGTGGCAGTGCTAACTGACACATTCTTTTAAGGACTAAATAAGTCTTGTTTCACAGGACAATAAGTCCCCCACTAGACTGTAAGCTACTATACCTAGCACATTTTAATTCCTCAATGGATGCTTAGAAAACAGTGTTTAAAAGTTAGTTGAGGGGCGCCTGGGTGGCTCAGTCGGTTAAGCGTCTGACTTCGACTCAGGTCACGATCTCGTGGGTCTGTGAGTTCGAGCCCCGCGTCGGGCTCTGGGCTGATGGCTCGGAGCCTGGAGCCTGCTTCCGATTCTGTGTCTCCCTCTCTCTCTCTGCCCCTCCCCCATTCATGCTCTGTCTCTCTCTGTCTAAAAAATATATAAACGTTAAAAAAAAAAATTAAAAGTTAGTTGAGAATAAACAATTTGTGGAATATCCATGCAATGGGATGGTGCTGAGCTACAAAAATGAATGAATTATTGATAAATGTAATAACATGTGTAATCTTAAAAAGAATATGTTAAAAAAAAAAGAAATGCTGAGAGAATGATTCAAAATGGCGGCATAGGAGGATTCTCAACTCATTTCCTCCCATGGAGACACCAAGTGTATAGCTACATATGGATTAATTCCCTTCGAAAATGACCTGAAAACTAGCTGAAGAGCTCCTCCACAACAAAAGGTCAAAGGGTCACAGCACAACAGTTAGGAGAGGTAAAGAAGCAGTGTTACCCTGAACCCATCCTTGTCATGGCAACCCACAATTGGGAGGGATTTCACAAATACAGAATTTCTCCCTGAGGAGTGAGGGGTTTATACCCCACATCAGGAACCCCAACCTTTGGAACCTACCTCAGAAAGTTGAACCCCCAAAACATCTGGCTAAACATCTGGCTCTGAATACCAATGGGGCTTGTGTCCCGGACATCCAAAAGGCTGTGGGGAATGAAAAGTCTGTTCATAAAGGGTTTGCACACAGACTCACTCTGGATCCAGCACCAAAGCAGAAGTTTGAAAATCACGATGATACATGAAGGAGATTCGTTAGCTTGTTTTCAAAAGTCTGCTGGAGACCCCGGGGTCTGGTAGGATTTTCTCCAGGAAGGAGACACTGGTGGCCATCATTTTTGTGAGCTCACCCAAGTTTGTTAGTAACCGCACTCGTGGGTGCCATTTTTGTGCTCCTACTACCTGGCTAGGCCAGCAGATTCTCCCTTTGTCCCACTGTAGCTGGTATGTTTGTCCCACCCCCACACATTCCTACAGCCCTATTGTATAGCCAGGGGGCTCACCTCACCCATGCACTCTCCCACAGCCCCACTGTAGCAGACAAGGGTGCATAGTCCATGCAAGGAACACCTTTCAAACACTTGGCTCTGGTGGCCATGGGGATATGGGGACTCAACCCTATGGGACCGAAACAATTGGAAAGAGAGTTCTAGGCAGGTTACCAACCCCAGGGTACTCACAGACAACAGACTGAAATAAACCATTAGTCTTCATGTGACAAAGATCTATTTACTTGTCCTGGAACTTCTTCCTAAGGGGCAGGCTTTAGTTTTACCACACATCTAGAGTATGTGGAGGATTTCTCAGGGACTGTAGGTCAGGGAACACCAGCTTAGCACTTCCTCTTGGCCTTGCTATAGCTCCCTGGTACCTCCCAAAAAGGAGTTTATAGACTTGTCTAGAGCCCCAGTTGTCGCAGCTGTCACCAAGGGGACACCAAGATCTCCTGATGTGGAGGCCAGCAGGAATTATGAGTGCAGTCCCACAGTACTGTATACATTTGTATATACTTTAAAAGCTACTACCAGAGGGTCTGGCTTCAAATCAGCTTGAAACTAGGTGCTTACCAAGCTCCCACGTTTTGCAGCACTGACTGGGCTTGGCAGAAGCCTACCAAGAAAAAATAAGGCTGCTTAGGTAATCACAAAGATTCAAAAGATAACCATGAGCTAGGGCATAGTTGAAAGATAAGTTTCATCACCTAGATAAGGCTGCTCTTCCAAGAGGGGAGAGGTTGCTGTTTGTCTAATACATAGAAACAAATGCAGAGAGAAAAGCAAAATGAGGAAACAGAGGTATATGTTTGAAACGAAAGAACAAGATAACCTCCCCCCCACACACACAAAAAACAAAACAAAACAAAAAAAACCTTCACGAAATGAAGATAAGTAATGTACCTGATAAAAAGTTCGAAGTAATGGTCAAAAGTGTTTACCAAACTTGAGAAAAGAATGAACTCTCTAACTCAATAGAGAGTTAGAAAATAGAAGAAAGTAACAAACAGGAGTCACAGAACTGAAGAATACAATTGCTGAAAAATATACTAGAGGGGTTCAACAACAGAGTAGATGAGGCAGAAACAGCAACCTGGAAAACAGGGCAGTAGAACTCCCCCAAACAGAGCAGCAAAAAGAAAACAGAATTTTAAGAAAGAAAGATGGCTTAAGAGACCTTTAGGACAGCATCAAACAGAATAACATTTGCAATATAGGGATCTCAGAAGAAGAGAGAGAAAGGAGCAGAAAACTTACTTGAAAAAATAATGGCTGCAAATTTCTCTAACCTGGGGAAGAAAGCAGACATTTAGGTCCAGGAAGCACAAATATTCCAAATAAGATGAATCCAAAGAGGTCCATAGCAAGCACATTCTAATTAAAATGTGAAAGTTTAATGAATCTTAAAAGCAGTAAGAGAAAAACAACTTGTTGCATCCAAGGGAATGAGGATACCGGCTGGTTTTTCAGCAGAAACTTTTACAGGCCAGCAGGAAGTGGCATGATACAAAATGCTGAAAGGAAAAAACTTCCAAACAATGAAATCCTGCTCTCTAACCAAAGGACTAGAAGAGTGGTGAATCAGCTATACAGAAACTTTTGGACAAAAATAAAACACATGGGACATATCTCAAGTTAGATTATATCCTGAACCATAAAGCAATCCTCAACAAATTTCAAAGAAACAAAATCATAGAATATAATTGTTGAATGTGTTAGGGTCAGGCGTAAGGAAGGGTAAAGATAGGAGTCAGAGGCTAAAAAATTTTAGCAGTCAAAGGCTTTATTTGGGAACTAAGGTCTAGGGCGAGGTTCTGTGACTCAGGGAGAGGGAGAGGGAGAGAGAGAGAGAGAGAGAGAGAGAGAGAGAGAAGTCAGGGAAGTTGCACCCAGGTGTGGTGGGGTGGGGTTTTTAAGCTGCAGCGGTTCTGGGTGGGCCTTTTTCGCGTCAGGTCGTGCTGTCGCTCAGTGATTGGTTGACCTCCAATTCGTTCTGGCACGTTACTAGGGGCTTTTCCTTGGGTTGCACTGGCAAGATGGCTGTCCCCTCTACTGTGGTTCCAAGGACATCCTAACAGAATGATGGGGTCTTGAAGTGATGGTGGGGTTCGGAGCTGACGGCCAAGAAAGAATTCTTGAAGACGTCTTTGGTGCAAAAAAGTGATTTTATGAAAACACAGGGACAGGATCCGTGGGCAGAAAAAGAGCTGCTTTGGGACTGTGAAGAGTGACTACTGATATACTGTGGAGTTGGGGGAGATAAAGTCAAGAGGAAGTTTCTTAAAGGGATTTCTACATGCTAAAGAAAACTCACAAATTACTGGAGGCCTGGGTATTTTCAGGCTAAGGTTGTTTTTCCCTCTAGCAAAGCATTATTTTTAAGACAGTAGGGAGTTCTTGGAGATTAGGCTATTGATACGATTGACTTTTTCTTGTAATTTACTCAGATATTGTAAACTGATGGAGACTATCAGTTTAACCATTTGTTTTCTGTCCTTTCCTTTGTTCTTGGGCAGTCAGGAATGCCTGAGGAATGTCACACATATCCCACCTGGGTAGAGGGGGAGGGTTGTTTGCAGGGTATTAGCTGGCCTTATGCTCCCTCATCATTGAACACACTAAAATTAAACTAGAAATAATTAACAGAAAATTTTTAAAAACTTCAAGCACTTAGAAACTAAACAACACACTTCTAAATAATCCATGGGTCAAACAAAGTCTCAAGGGGAAAAATGTATTGAACCAAATGCAAATGCAACATATGAAAATTTGTGAGACATAACTAAAGCAATGCTAGGAGAAAAATTTTGTAGTACTAACTGTATACTTTAGAAAGAAGAAAAAGGCTCAAATCAATAGGCTAATTTCTCATTTCAATATCTTAGGCAAAGAAGAGTTAAATAAACCTAGGGTGAAAAGAAAGAAAAAATAATAAAGATATGAGTAGAAATTAATGAAATTGAATAGAAAAGTAACAGAAAATCGATGAATCAAAGAGCTGATTCTTTGAAAAGATCAATAAAATTGACAAGTCTCTAAGAAGACTGACAAAGGAAAACAAGTGAAGACACAAATTACCAGTATCAGGAATGAAATGGGGTTATTACTACAAAGCCTACAGACATCAAAGAGACAATAAGGTAATACTATGAATAATTCTGCAAACATAAATTTTATAAATTAAACAAAATGGATCAATCTCCAAAAAACACACTACCACAATGCACTCAGTATAGAATGAGTAATTCGGATAGACAAATAACTATTAAGAAAATTTAATTCATAATTTTAAAACTCCCAAAGACAGTAATCTCTAGGCCCAAATAGCTTCACTGGAAAGTTCTAGCAAGACATTTAAAAAAAACCAACCACCAATTCTACATAATCTTCTAAAAATGGAAGAGGAGGGAACACTTCCCAATTCATTTTATACAGCCACTGTTACTACGATATCAAGTCCAGATAAAGAAAATTACAGACTACAATTTCTTATAAACAAAGATACAAAGTCCTTAGTAAAATATTAACAAATGGAATTTTAAAATATAAAAAAGAATTATATACCATGACCAAGTGTAGTTTATTCCAGGAATGCAAGGTTGATCAATTAAAAAAAAAAAAATCAATGTAATCCACTATATGAACAGGCTAAAGAAGAAAAATCACATGATCACATCAATCAGTGCCAAGAAACCACTTGATAAAATTCAGTTGCCATTCACGATTTAAAAACAAAACGAAACAAACTTTTAGAAAACTACATATAGTGGGCAACTTTCTCAACCTGGCAAAGAACATCTACAAAAAACTATAGTTAACATTATACTTAATGGTGAAAGACCAAATGATGTTCCCCAAAGATAGAAAATAGGGCAGAGATGTTCATTCTTAACATTCTTATTGAACATAGTGCTGGAAGTGCTAGCTAACAGAATAGACAAGGCAAGGCAATTAAAGGCAGACAGATCAGAAATAAGACAATATCTATTTGCAGATGACATGATGCTGTAAGTAAGGGCTCTTTCTTTCTTTCTTTATTTCTTCCTTTTTTGAGAGAAATAGAGGAGAAAGAGAGTACAAGCAGCAGTGGAAGAGAGAGAGAATCTTACACAGGCTCCATACCCAGTGAGGAGCCCAATGTGGGAATTGATTCCATGACCCTGAGATCATGACCTGAACCAAAACTAAGAGTCAGACACTTAACTGAGCAAGCCAACTAGGCGCCCCTTTAAGTAAGATTTTCTTATGAAAATAGTAAGTATCAAAAAAAAAATAGTAAGTATCAGGGCATCTGATTGGCTCAGTTGGTTAAGCATCCTGCTTCAGCTCAGGTCATTATCTCGCAGCTCCTGAGTTTGAGTCCTGTGTCAGGCTCTGTGCTGACAGCTCAGAGCCTAGAGTTTGCTTTGGACTCTGTCTCACTCTCTCTCTCTGCCCCTCCTCCACTCACACTCTGTCTCTCTCTCAAAAATAAATAAACATAAAAAAAAATAACTACCCCTATTTACAGGTGACATAATGGTCTATACAGAAAATCTTCAGATATCTACAAAACAAAAACCTTCTAGAACTAATATATGAGTTCAGCAAGGTCACAAAGATAAAAGACAAAAATCAACTATTTCTATCAATGAACTATCAATGAACAGGGAAATTAAAAATATAAAGTCATTTGCAATCGTTCAACAAAAATTAGATGTAAATTTGACAAAACATGTACAGAACCTATATGATGAAAACTACCTAACACTAATAAAAGAAATTAGAGAAGAACTAAGCAAACGGAGAGACACACTGTGTTCATGGATTGGAAGATACAACATGGCAAAAATGTCAGTTCTCCCCAAATTGATCTGTGGGTTTAATGCAATTTCTATCAAAATCACAACAGGATAATTTGTACATAAAGATAAAATTATTCACAAACATATGGCCAACTAATCTTTGACAAAGCAGGAAAGAATATCCAGTAGTGTAAAGACAGTCTCTTCAGTAAATGGTGCTAAGAAAACTGGACAGTGACATGCAGATAAATGAACCTGGACTGTTATGGAACCAGGCTGGAACGCTGTTGGAAAAACCAAGCGACACTCAGAGATCTTGGTGGATTGGAGATTTATTTAACACCAGCGGGCTCAGAGGAGATCATTTCTCCAAAGATCTGAGCGCCAAATGCAAGTGAGGAGGGTAATTTATAGTCGTCAGCTTCCATATCTGTGGGGGTTTTTGCGTGCGCAGCAAACAAGGAAGAAGAATATGGAGGAGGGGTCGCTAAGCTAGAGACCAGAATTTGTTCTACCCCATTGGCCATCTTTGGCATACTTTATTCACTTCTCCAACAGGACCACTTTCTTGCACCGTACACAAAAATAAACTCAAATTAAATGAAAGACCTAAATGTGAGACAGGAAGCTATCAGGATCCTAGAGGAGGAAGCAGGCGAAAACATCTTTGAGCCCAACCGCAGCAACTTCTTATTGAACACGTCTCTGGAGGCAAGGGAAACAAAAGCAAAAGGAACTATTGGGACCCCATCAAAATTAAAAGCTTCTGCACAGTGAAGGAAACAATCAGCAAAACTAAAAGGCAACTGATGGAACAGAAGATATTTGCAAAAGACATATCAGATAAAGGGTTAATATCCAAAATCTATAAAGAACTTATCAAACTCAACACCCAAAAAACAAATTATCCAGTGAAGAAATGGGCAAAAACATGAGTAGACTTTTCTCCAAAGAAGACATCCAGATGGTCAACCAACACATGAAAAAATGCTCAACATCACTCATCATCAGGGAAATACAAATCAAAACCACAATGAGGTACCGCCCCACACTTGTCAGAATGGCTAACATTAACAACTCAGGCAACAACAGATGTTGGTGAGGATGCAGAGAAAAAGGATCTCTTTTGCACTGCTGGTGGGAATGCAAACTGGTGCAGCCACTCTGGAAAACAGTATGGAGGTTCCTCTAAAATAAAAAATAGAACTACCCTATGACCCAGCAATTGCACTGCTAGGTATTTATCCAAGGGATACAGGCGTGTTGTTTCGAAGGGGCACATGAACCCCAATGTTTATAGCAGTGCTATCGACAATAGCCAAAGCATGGAAAGATCCCAAATGTCCATCGACAGATGAATGGATAAAGAAGACGTGGTGTATATACACACACACACACACACACACACACACACACACAATGGAGTATTACTTAGTAATCAAAGAGAATGAAATCTTGCCATGTGCAACAACATGGATGGAACTTGAGTGTATTATGCTAAGCAAAAGAAGTCAGTCAGAGAAAGACAAATATCATACGATTTCACTCATATGTGGAATTTGAGAAACACAACAGATGGACATAGGGGCAATGAAGGATAAATAAGATGAAAACAGGGAGGGAGCCAAACCAGCAGACTCTTAAACACAGAAATCCAGCTGAGGGCTGTTGGAGGGGAGGGGGGTGGGGGGAATGGGTTAAATGGGTGATGGGCATTAAGGAGGGCACTTACTGGGATGAGCACTGGTGTCATATGTAAGAGACAAATCACTGGGTTCTACTCCTGAAGTCAAGACTACACTGTTAACTAACTTGAATTTATAAATAAATAAGTAAATAAATAAATCTTCCGATTGTATTCTCAAGCCACAGATTAATTTCTAAGAGCTCTCTCTAGAAAGTTAGCTCTTGCCTAAAATGCTGCCATCTCTGCACTGTAACTGAAGACCTGAAGTGTATTCTTTGATGAAGATTACCCTCCTGAGGATCAGGTGGAGTCTGCTCACCCCCACACCCTTATCTCTAGATTAGGAAACAGAGTTTGTGTAATCTTGACTCTGCCTTGTGCCTCTTTCAATTCATCCTTCTACACCTTCCTTCAAAAATCTTCTCCCTCATTGAGTTTCATCATTCCTCACCTCAGCTTTAAGGATGTTCACCTCCAACACAAAAACTCACATATTAGGTCACAATCTAGCATTTACCATCCTGAAATATTCCTTTAAAATGTTTAAGTCAATGGGGCACCTGGGTGGCTCAGTCAGTTGAGCGTCCAACTTCAGCTCAGGTCATGATCTCGCTGTTTGTGAGTTCAAGCCCTGCATCAAGCTCTGTGCTGACAGCTCAGAGCCTGGAGCCTGCTTCGGATTCTGTGCCTTCGCCTCTCTCTGCCCCTCCCCCACTTGTGCTCTGTTTCTGTATCAAAAATAAATAAAATGTAAAAAAAATGTTTTTTAATAAAATGTTTAAGTCAAGAAGGTAAATTGTATGTGATGTATATTTTACAGTAAGTAAAAAACACCTTTTTAAAAAAATGTTTTTTAATACTTATTTATTTTTTAGAGAGAGACCAAGTATGAACAGGTGAGGAGCAGAGAGAGAGAGGGGGAGACACAGAATCTGAAGCAGACTCCAGCCTCCGAGCTGTCGGCACAGAGCCAGATGCGGAGCTTGAACTCAGGAACCACAAGATCATGACCTGAACCGCTTAAGCGACTAAGCCACCCAGGCACCCCTAAAAAACATCTTTTGACATAAATGCCCTTTTTTGCCACAGCCTCCTATGCTGAAGCAACTTCTACCCTCTCTTTCTCTATACCTTTGTATTAGCTTTACAAGACTCATAGCCTGCTGACTTCTCTCACTGGCCTCCCAGGAAAGGTGGAGACCATCAAGTCAGGAATTTCCTCAGTTTCTTTTCTCTGTCCCTCTGGACTCATCCACAGGTTTACCAAGTCTACATTCTTCCTTTTTACAGCAGAGGAAAGAAGTGTCCTTTACCAGATTTCACCTGTATTTTTGATGCAATTCTCTCCCATCCGCTAAGGGAGCTACTCAAAGCTTATCTGCTCATTCTCCTTTATCTTTAATCTCTGGATTCTTTGCCTTACTTATACAAATTGCTCATTTCCTGCACATACTAAGACATAAACCAAACACTCTCCACAAATCATGCATCCCCCTAAATTGATTTCTCTTTTCACCTGTAAATTTCTTGAACAAGTAGACCCTCTTCATTCCTCTCCCACTCCCCTCTGATGTACTCCACTGTGTTTCTAAAACTATCCATGCAACTGCCTCTGTGACCCCAATCCTAAGTGCCACAGGTCAGCGGAATTCAATGACCTCTTTCCCTTCCCCAACCTCACCTTCCTTCACCTCTGCAGTGTGTGACACTGCTGGTGGACCAAAATGGGTCCCCTTCTTGGCGTGCTAGAGACAAGAGACTACCCCAGGCAGAGTTATCACACAAGGTCATCTTTATTTGTACAGATAAGGAGATCATGGGGAATCATTTCCAAAGCTGTAACTCCCTGAGCAAGGGAAAGCAGGCTCATTTTTTTAGGGCTTGAGATGAATATTCAGAGGCAGATTTTAACATCATAATGAGGCTGAGGCACTTTTTGATGCATTTGTGCAGGTGTCTTCCTCCAATGTTTCTTTTGCTGTTCGAGCAGTCTGTTATTTCTTAAGGTAAGATTGCCAGTTAGGCAGAAGTTTCTAGGAGTTATTCCTAAAAGGTAAGACTGACAGGCAGAAGCATCTAGTAGGAATTTCCCGAGTTCAGGCGGTCAGGACAGTGACAACACTGTTCACCATCTTCCCTCCAATCTTACCACCTTGACTTCTATGATGCCGCTTTCTCCTGTGTAATTCCTGGCCCTCTAAAATTTTCACTTAGGTGCCATTTTAGTGGACTTGTGACTCTTCTCTCCGTCTTCATGGTTAACCTCTCACAAATTCCTGTCATTCAATGTCTGTAATGCCTCTTGACCCCATCCATTGCTCTCCACTCACTGCAGTGAACTTGGTCCAAGCTCTTCACCTGTTATATGCCCCCTCCACCTCCCTCCCTCACACCACAACCTCGGTCCAACCCTGTGCACCATTGCCAGAGCTATCTATCTAAGATCCAAATCTGACCCAATCACTCTCCTGGAAAAAAAGATGAGTGGCTCTCCAATGATCCCGAGATAGTACTCAGGCTTCATAGAAGTCCTTAGCTGCTTTTGCTCATTGACCACCACTGTGCCTCACACTCCCTGCTGGATTCTAAGCCTGATTATGAACTCTTACTTGTGCTTCAAAGGCAGATTACATATTACTTCCTCTAAAGTATCTTTCTAGTCTGTCTTTTTCTTCCCTTACTTCTCTCTTTCTCTTTCACTGTCCTTGAGGACCTGATGTAAGTATGTACAGAGCTCTTTAGAAGCAGAGATGGTCAGTTAAGTAACTTCATGCTAAATATTCTTGATGAGGGAGTGTGGGGAAAGCTGAGGACAAAATACAGGCTAACAGCACTCCCCACGCTGAGATGGAATATGTGTGATATTCCTTGGACACTCCTGGCTACCCAAGAACAAAGGAAAAGGGTTTAAGTGCTTGCCATGGCAATGTGGGAAACTAAGGCAAATGAAAAATTAAATTCCCTTACTGTCTACAGCCCATTGACAAGTCCTTGAAACTGGCAGAATGACCTCCCTCTAGGAGCTCAGCTGCCTCAATGAGGATACTTTGCTAGGGGCAAAAGATAACTTTAGCTAACATTATCCCAACCTCAAGGATCCTGTAAATCAACTTTATCTCAACTGCTCCAGGATATATGCTGGCAATCATACTCTAACCTTATGCCGCACACCCCCCCCCCCCCCATAAATCTGAAGGGTCTCATGACTGGGGTTTTATTGAACGGTAATAAGTGGCGTTTCCCAGCAACAGCTAGCCCCTCAAGGTCCTGGAAACCTTGCTTCGAAAATACCTTAGAGACTTACTCTCTTCCTGACCCCTTCCCAACCTGAGGGTATATAATGAGTTACCCGTCACAACCCCATGCGGCTTTTCCTGCCTATGGGTCCTGTCCCCATGCTTTAATAAAATCACCTTTTTGTACCAAAGACATCTTCAAAAATTCTTTCATGGTCTTTGGCTCCGGACCACCCCATGAAACTGCCATCACCCCACAACTTCATCGATTCTCACACATTTCATTGTCATGATTAGGACTGGCAGATAAGATACGGGACACCGAGTTAAATTTGAATTTTAGATGAGCAACAAAAAATTTTTTTGTGTAAGTATGTCCTAGGTATAAATATTCCCATGGAATATTTGGGACACAGATTATATTATAAAACCATCAAATTTAACCGGGCATCATAGAAAATAACTTATAGTAAAAATAACTTATTGTTTCACTGAAATTCAGATTGTCCTGCATTTTTATCTGCTAATCTGGCAATTATAGTCACGCACCAGATTGAAGGGTAGGTAAACGATGACGATTTCACAGCTGATGAAACAGAACGAGGCTCAGAGAGACCATTTCCCCAAAGTCACCTACCGGAAAAAATGGCAAGAGACATGATGGGAAACCCAGGTTTGACTGAAGGGGTATATCTCAACTGCCGCCTCAGTTTCAATAACGGTCAGCAATGGTGAGAAAGTGGGAGGGAAATGAAAGTTCACAAAAGCTTCAGACCTGAGGCGGGCACTAGCTGCCTCTCCTTCAAACACAAGTCTCCTCTGCATAGGAGAAAACAGCTCTATACTTGACTTTGTGGTTGTTGATTTGGCTTCCTGAGCTTGCTGAGATGTGCTTAACATAACACTCATCTCCCAGAGATGTCACTGTGTGTATGCCCTACAGCTAGTCTCCCTTCTATCAGGTCTCAACACTTGGCGGATCACCTCTATCCCAGTTTCCTGACAAGGTGGGAAGAGGGAGATACATTACAGACCCCCACGATTGAGCTAGGTGGCTGCTGAGATGTACCCAGTAGGGCTTGATAGCATGAATACTAATAGAAACGTTAGCTCCCATTCATTAATACTTGATAGTATTAACACAAATACAAACAGCAGTTATTCTGTGCCTTGCATTCTGGCTCTCTTACATACATTGTATTGTATAATCAACACTCCCAGGTGGAAAATACTCTTATCCTCAGAGAGGCAAGTAACTTGCCCAAAGTCATTGGTCAGAGCCAAAATTCCTGTCGAATGTGGTCTGCTCCCAAATCCGGTGATACACAGCTTTGTCCCCAGCTGCCAAGAAACTAAACCCGGAGGTGGTGGCTCCCCCTCCTTCCAGCTATTCCAGTTCCAGCAGAAAGCACTGGAAGGCCAGGGTTTGAAATGAGCCCCTCTCTGCCCAGACTCACTGCCCCTACTTCTAAAGAGGATGCCTGAGCAGAAACAGTCCCTACCCGCCTCACCGCCTCTCCTCCTTTCGTTCCTAAGTAATCACATGTGCTGTAACCTGAAAGGGACATCTTTTCTAAAATTATCCACCAGTCTCCAAAGTGCCCTACCCCCAGAATTGGCTCTGTGTCTCTAGCAGGGCCCAGGATGCATGAAGAGGGTCTTATTATTTGGATTTTTACTCATTGAGCAAAGCAATTGCAATTTTCTCTTCAGCAAGTTCTGCAGCTATTGTAACACTTTGCAATTGAAGTGCAAGACGGAACGTGTGTTCTGTCATGCCAAGGACCTTAGGAGGATCCTACCCAACTTGAAGCCAAATCAGGAAACAAACTGTGAACACTGTATTAAGAGTGCAAAAAGAACGAAACGAGATTCACCCTCTTATATAAGCAGTTTGAAACTTTTAATCATAAGAGAGCCATGGAAAGGGCAATGTTCAAAGATAATTACTGATATTCACACAACACTTCCTCAAATTTGTAACAGTATATTTTGAGGAAGTGTTTAGAAATAACATTTTCAGTTTATGGATGTTTTAAAAGTGTCAGGGAAGCTATATTAGAAAATGCTGGGACACTTGGGTGGCTCAGTTGGTTAAGCATCTGACTTCAGCTCAGGTCATGATCTCTCAGTTTGAGGGTTCGAGTCCCATGTCAGGCTCTGTGTGACAGCTCAGAACCTGGAGCCTGCTTTGGATTCTGTGTCTCCCTCTCTCTCTACCCCTCCCCTACTCATGCTCTCTCTCAAAAATAAATAAACATCAAAAAAAAATTGTTTTGAAGAAAATGCTGGTCTAGATCCCTGCTACTCAGTATGGTCCACAAACCAGAAGCACTGGTGACACCTGGGATTTTATTAGAACCTCAGCCCCATCCCAGAGCTACAAAATTAGAATGTGCATTTTCACAAGATCCCTGGAGGATTTCTATGTAATAGTCTAGATTAGTAATTGGTAATAGCAGCTGGCCTGGTAGTGGTGCTCAGACCTGAGTGAGATGTGGAGGTTTGGCGTAGGGGTGAAGCCTAAAGTGATCTTCAGGTGGGAGGTTTCAGACTGGGAGAAGTGATTGGGCAGCAAGACAAGCAGGGGGAATATATGTGGAATACACAGTTGACGTTTTTTGAAAATTTTTGTTTAACGTTTATTTATCCTTGAGAGGGAGAGAGAGAGAGAAAGAGAACACAAGTGAGGGAGGGGCAGAGAGAGAGGGAGACACAGAATCAGAAGCAGGCTCCAGGCTCTGAGCTGTCAGCACAGAACCTGATACAGGGCTCAAACTCATGAACCACAAGATCATGACCTGAACTGAAGTCAGATACTCAACCGACTGAGCCACCCAGGTGCTTCTCTAGAGTTGACCTTTGAACACTGTGGAGATTATGGGCACTGACCCCTTGCATAGTTGAAAATCCATGTATAGCTTTTGATTCCCCCAAAATATAGCTACTAATAGCCTACAGTTGACTGGAAGCCTTACTAATAATATAAAGCCAATTAACATATATTTTGCATGTTATATGTATTAATATACTGCATTCTTACCAGAAAGTAAGCTAGAGAAAATAAAATGTTACTGAGAAAATCATAAACAAGAGAAAATACATTTACAATACTGTACTATATGTATTGGAAAAAGCCTGCATATACATGGACCCATGCAGTCTGAACCCATGATGTTCAAGGGTCCACTGTGTGTGTGTGTGTATTTTATATATATATATATATATATATATATATATATGTATTATATATAATTTTTACATATTATATATAACATATATAACATATATAATTTCAGTGCTATTATGGTTAGAAGAAAACTGTCAATTTGTCTTCTTAAGCCCAGGATGTTGAATGTTAGAAGTATTATCCAAATGTTAAAATTATTATTAGAATCTGTATTCATTTCACATCAACATAAACGCAGCAGTAACATCGCTATCCATGTAATAAAGCAGTCAGAATCACTTTCCCGACAATCTACATCTTGTTGTTAAAAATAGCAGAACTTGATTCAGACCCTGAAGTTCTGGATTATGCTTCAAAAACTTGAGGAGACTTAAAAGTGAATGACCACAGAAGAACAAGGAGATCTCATTTATAAAAAAGCTGTCACCAGCCTGGCCAGGAATGATGACAAGGAAGGCTGGAAATTCCCATGATTTTTACCACTCACGGGATCCAGGACCAGCCCAAACCAATGATAACAGTAGTATCTTCACATTGTCCTGGCTGTGAAATAGCCTATTAAAAAAAGAAGACTTAAAAAAAAAAAAAAAGAAAAAAAGAAAAAGAAAAAGAAGAGTTGCCTGGGTGGCTCAGTCAGTTAAGCCAAGACTTCAGCTCAGGTTTTGATCTCACAGTTCGTGAGTTCGAACCTACATTGGGCTCTCTGCTGTTAGCACGGAGCCTGCTTCGGATCCTGTCTCCCTCTTCTCTGTCCCTCCCCCGTTCTCACTCTCACGCTTTCTCTCCCTCTCAAAAATAAATAAACACGAAAGAAAGAAAAGAAAGAAAGAAAGAAAGAGAAAGAAAGGAAAGAAAGAAAGAAAGAAAGAAAGAAGGAAAGAAAGAAAGAAAAAAAAAAAAGAAAAAGAAAAAATTAGAGGAGGGTCCAGCCTGGGCCCATTTGTCTTCATAAAAACTTACATACATCAAGAGCTGGCTCCTCATTTCCCTACCTCACCCCTCCCACATTGCTCAGTTACTTTTTTCTGCATAGCTACCCCACACTTAGTGGTTTAATATAACATGTTATCATTTCTGTGGTTTGACTGGGCTCTTCTGGGCAGCCCTGTTCTCCAGGTCAGCTGTTTAGTGATAGCACTGATGGTTGATCTCCACTTGTCCTTTTCTAGTGCTTTTCATCTTAGGGGTTCCAGATTTTAGAGGCAAAGATAACATCACCAACAACAGAGTCTCTGTAAATGGAGGATGAACAGTTTAAAGAATCCTTTTCCCTCTGTCCAGAGCACACCCAGAGAGGCTGGGTTGAGCAGGGTGTTCTCTTTTCTCTGCATATATAACCTGTATGTAGTTTATGAAGGCCATTCACTGTCCCCCGGGGAAGATAGTCTAAGGCAAATTGTGCCACATACCTAGATAGCTGTCAAACATGCCTTTAGAATCTGTTTCCTGCCCCCCTCCATGCACTATTGCTGTCACCACATCAGACCACCAAGCAAAGGTGATCAGACCGTATGGCTCTAGTTTTCCAAACAGTCCTTTAATGCCAAGCGTTTCTTCCTTTTTCTTTTTTAAGCTTATTTATTTATTTATTTATTTAGAGAGCACGCACGCGCAGAGCAGGGGAGGGGCAGGGAGAGAGAGAATCCTAAGCGGGCTCCATTCCACAAACTGGGACCATGACCTGAGCTGAAATCAAGAGTCAGACATTCAACCGACTGAGCCACCCAGGCGCCCCTGTAGGCTTTAGTTTCTTAGCATTGTGACAGACTTATTCATTGAGACTAGATTTCCTACAGTGGTTTTATCCCCCAAAGAAAGCAAAATATACATAGTGCCCCCACTTTGAGGAAAGCTCCTAGCATATGCATTATCACCCACTGAGAATCTTAAAATACTTGACTCCAAAAGAAATTAATTTTAAAAGTGCGTCAAGGAGTTCCAAGTAATATGAAAACCCAATAAATCTCCTCTGGTAATGACATGGTGAAAATATGCACTCGGGCACAGCCTGGTAACTGATAACTTGGTTGTAGATTTAAAAAAATGGATTCAGTGAGCAGTTCTGAGCCTCCTGCAAATGCTGGCTGTGGTGGAGCGACACCTTCTGGCAACCTTGGAGTACTGCATGCCAGCTCCCCACCCACCCATCCCACCCCCCCACCTTGGAAGAGGCTGTTGCTCAGGTTAGCTTTAAAGTAAGAGTTCAGTCCATTCTACTGACCAAGTTCAGTTTCATCAACAGGGTCAAAGGTTGGTGAGCATCTTGTTCCCAGAGTGAATAATTTGCCCTTCTCGGGGCACCTGTGTGGCTCAGTTTGTTAAGTGTCGGACTCTTGGTTTCTGCTCAGGTCATGATATCACAGTCGATACCAAGCCCTGCTTGGGGCTCAGCACTGCTGGTGCAGAGCCTGTTTGGGATTCTCTCTCTCTTCCTCTCTTTCTGCCCCTCCCCTGCTCTCTTTCTCTCTCTTTTTCAAAATTAATAAATAAACTTTAAATAGAATAATAATTTCCACTGCTTGATTTTACAAGTTGTTCCTGGCTATGGTCCTTTTAGAAAGAAAGCAGCCTTAAATACACTTATCATTTACAATTATAGGAAGTATCCACCAGACTCTCCCCACCCCCACTTCTTGTCCAACCCAAAAGGAAATTTCATAGGACCAAAAATTAAACGGAGTCTTTGCAACAGCAATCAGTCCAGACCCTTTCTGGGTGATATAGGTAGCTGACCAGTTATTACAGGGTGTTACAGCTCATATTGTTCTGGTGGACCCTGAGACAGTGGGGAAAAAAACCCACAAACACAGTAATGGAGTTCATAACTTCATAGGAGGAAAATAGTGCATTGTTATTTAAATGTATTACTTCCTTACGGCTGCTGTTACAAAGTACCACAAACTGGGTAGTTTAAACAATAGAAATGTATTGTCTGCCACCTCCAGGAGTCATAGATGTAAGCTTCCAGCAAGGTTTGTTCCATTAGAGGGCTGTGTGTGTGTGTGTGTGGGGGGGGGGGGTGGAATCTGTCCCATGTCTTCTCGCTTCTTTTGTGTCTCTTGGCTTGTAGACACATCATCTCAGTTTTCACCTTTATGTTCAGATGATATTCTCCTAGTAAGCATATCTGTCTCTCTACATGGTGTTCTTTTTTTTAAATTTTCATTTATTTTTGAGAGAGAGAGAGACAAAGCATGAGCGGGGGAGGGTCAGAGAGAGAGGGAGACACAGAATCCGAAGCAGGCTCCAGGCTCCAAGCTGTCAGCACAGAGCCCGACGCGGGGCTCAGACTCGCGGACGGTGAGATCATGACCTGAGCTGAAGTCGGACGTTCAACCGACTGAGCCACCCAGGTGCCCCTACACGGTATTCTTTACAAGGATACAGTTACATTAGATTAGAGGCCCACCTTCCTCCTGTACGACATGACCTTAAGCCATTACATTTGCAATGACCCTATTTATAAATAAGGTCACATTTGGAGATAGTGGAGCTCTAAGCCTTCAAGATATGAATGGGAAGGGGGGACACAACTCAACTTCTAGCAGTTTGTCCCTTGGTCCTCCCAAAACTCATGTCGTTCTCACAGGCAAAATATAATCACTCCATCCCCACATCCTCAAAAGTCTTAATCCATTCCAGCATCATCTTTAAATCCAAAGTCTCTTTTAAATCAGGCATGGACAAGACTCAGGGTATGAGTCATCCTGGAAAAAATTCCCCCTGTCTGTGAACCTATAAAACCAGACAAATTGTCTGCTTGCAAAATTTGAAGATGGAACAGACATAGGACAGACAATACCATTTAAAAAGGGAGAATTTGAGAAATCCCATTTACCAGTATCTGTGCCCATGTTTCAATTTATATTTGGAGAATACTGGCCATGCTCTCTCTCTCACCTGGCATTCTATAACCAGCTCTCTCAACCGGAGAAATTTTATTTTGCTCCCTTATTCTCCATATAAAAATGCACATTACTCCGATTCCTGGATTCCTTTGAAAGGAAAAGCATCTTGAAATTCAGTGCTTTTGCTACCACATCCCTGTGCTGCCCACACGCCCACCCACACACATTCACAAATACACAAACACAAAATAATACTTCCGGAGCTGCTGCTTTTGAACATTCGGAGGCTACGTGATGGATACATGGAGCTTCATTATATTATTCTCTCTACTTTTGAATATATTTGGAAATTTCAGCAATAAAAATACTTTTAAACTATTTTTTAAATGGAGATATTGAAAAGAGGAAAGGGGCAAGATTTCATTCTTTTTTTATGGCTGGAGATTATTCCATCGTGTATATATACCACATCTTCTTCATCTACTTATCAATCATTGGACACTTGGGCTGCTAACTATTGTAAATAATGCGTCTATAAACATAAGGATGGGTGTATCCTTTTGAATTGGTGTTCTTGTATTCTTTGGGTAAATACCCGATAGTGCGATTGCTGGATTGGTTACCAGAGGGGAGGAGGTGGGTGGATGGGTAGAATAGGTGGGTGGATGGGTAGAATAGGTGGATGGGTAGAATAGATTAAGGAGGGCATTTGTGATGAGCACCCGGTGATGTATGGATGCATTGAATCGCTATGTTATACACCTAAAACTAATATAACACTGCATGTTAACTAACTGGGATTTAAAAAAAATTTTTTTAATTAAAAAAAAAAAAAAAAGGGAAAAGGAGTCATGGGTCCCAAGCAAATTGGAAACCTAGCACAGCAAAGTGCATTAGATTTTGAGACATGAGAATAATCCTCTTTGGATGAGTGTTGTCTTCCAGGCCCACTGGTCTGACAACAACAGCCTTCTGGAACCAGGAAGTGACTTTGCCCTCTGAAACCAGAGAAGAGCTGGTCTCTGCAGAGACATTCTTGCCTTTTCTTGAAGAAGAATAACACATGTTCACAGCCAAATAGCTCTATTGTCCAGTTTCTTGACTGAAGAATCCCAGATGTGTAAAAGCTTCCCTTCATTTCTTCCAGTCTCGGCCCTGCCTTTAGCCCAAGCTTGCAGTTTCTGCAGAGATGGATAACTGGGTCCACGAATCACACACCTAATCTCTTCAGCATACTCTTGCTATTCTCTCTAGAGCACTTTCTCACTTTTTGCAGTACAGATAGGCTGAGAATTCTCCAAACCTTCAAGTTCTGGTTCCTCTATGCTTAAAAATTCCTTTTTCAATTTATTTCTTTCCCCTTGCATTTTACTGTAAGCAGCAAGGAGAAACCAGGTCATAAATTCAACATTTTGCTTAGAAAGCTCCTCAGTTAAATATCCAAGTTCTCTGGGACTCCTGGGAGGCTCAGTCAGTTAAGCATCTGACTTTTGATTTCAACTCAGGTCATGATCTCATGGTTCGTGTGTTCGAGCCTGGTTTTGGGCTCTGCACTGGCAGTGAGGAGCATGCTTGGGATTCTCTGTCTCCCTCCCTCTCTGCCTCTCCCCTTCTGACTCTCTATCTCTTTCTCTCTCAAAATAAATAAATAAATAACATTAAAAAAAATTTTTTTAAACATCTAAGTCCTTTGCTTAGAGTTCTATCTTCCACCCAACAGAAGAACTCAATTCAGCTGAATTCTCTGCCACTTTATCAAGTGGACCACCTTTCCTCCAGTTTCCAAAAACATGTTTCCCACATCTGTCTGAGAGTTTGCCAGAAATTCTTTTAATGTTCCTATTTCTTTTTTTAAATTTTTTTAATTAAAAAAAATTTTTTTTAACATTTATTTATTTTTGAGACAGAGAGAGACAGAGCATGAACGGGGGAGGGTCAGAGAGAGAGGGAGACACAGAATCTGAAATAGGCTCCAGGCTCTGAGCCATCAGCACAGAGCCTGACACGGGGCTTGAACTCACGAACCGCGAGATCATGACCTGAGCCGAAGTCGGACACTTAACCAACTGAGCCACCCAGGCACCCCTTAATGTTCCTATTTCTAATGACAGTTTCCATAAGGCAATCTAGGCTTTCTTCATCAAGGACTTCAAAGCCTTCCAGTCTTTACCCGTTACCCAATTCCAAAGCCGCTTCCACATTTGTAGGTATCTGTGATAGCAGCACCCCACTGCCAAATACCAAAATCTGTGTTAGTTTCTTGGGCAGCTGTTACAAAGTACTACAAACTCAGGGCACCTGGGTGGCGCGGTTGGTTAAGCATCCGACTTTAGCTCAAGTCGTGATCTCACAATTCATTGGTTCGAGCCTGACATCGGGCTCTGTGCTGACGGCTCAGAGCCTGGATCCTGCTTTGGATTCTGTGTCTCCCTCTCTGCCCCTCCCCTGCTTGCACTCTGTCTCTCCTCTGTCTTTCAAAAATAAATAAATGTTAAAAAACAAAATAAAAAAACACAAAGTACTACAAACTCAATGGCTTAAACAACAGAAATTGTATTGTCTCACAGTTCTGGAGTCTAGAAGTCTGAGATCTGCAGAGTTGGTTTCTTCTGAAGGCTCTAAGGTAGAATCTGTTCCATGTCTTTATGTTTAGGTGGCATTTTCTCTGTGTGTGTGTCTGTGTCTTCACATGGTGTTCTTTTATAAGGTCATCAGTCATATTGGGTTAGGAGCCCATCCTAATCTTAACTGTATCACCAACAGTGCTATTTCCAAATAAGGTCACATTCAAAGGTACTGGGGGGGTTAAGACTTCAACTTCAGTATGAGTTTCAGGTGGGTGGAGAGGACACAGTTCAATCCATAATATTAAGAAAATACTTTCTCTCTTAATCTCTTCGCCAAAAAGTAATAGGCGTCCATGAAAGATGTGCATGTGTGTATTTTAGTAGGTTTCATGCCTCAAGAATAGACATGCCAGCAGGTCATACTGGTGAAAATTTTTGAAAAGCAAATTAGGACCCAAACCCGCTGTAGAGTCAAAGAGCTATGACAGTAGCAATTCTTCCTGCCCCTGTGGTGTGAGCTGAGTGTACCATCATGGAGAGCCCAGCCAGGTCCCTCGGACTCCTCCAGACCAGATGGCTCAGGCTTGGGCGAAATACATAGTGGGGATGAGAATGGCTCCAGGCTTTGTGACTGCTCCGTTTGCCTAAGGGCTGGTTGCCTGAAGAAGACAGTTGAAACTGATGGGAAGAAATGGAGACCAAGCTCTTTGGGACGGGGGAGCATATAGGAGGAGATCTCCTCTGCGGAGGGCCCTCTGTCCTTTGATGCTGCAGGACTCTGGCAGAGCTCTAGTTGGCAAGTGCTTTTGGCGTATTTTCTGTGGTATAAATCTCTTTGAAGATTTCCTAACCTTTCAAAGAAAATGTTTACTGACCCTCACAGGACAATCCTGATGAGATGGAAGGAAACAGAAGGTCAGGGAAAGAGAAGCATGAGTCACTCATTTTGTCCCTGACTCTGATAGAGAAGGAACATTATCTAGTTAAGTGGGCTATTTAATGAGTGGTGAGACATGCAGCCAGTGGTGACCCAGTGTGGAGCTGCGAACAGTGGGGACACCCATCTGACCTGGCAGCACACTTCATCCAAGACAGACTACCGAGCTGAGACTTCTGTTTGCCCATCTACATTATAGGAAATGGGGGGAGCCGGTGGACATCTGAGGTACAAGGTTAGTCTGGCTGATAATAAACTCCCACCATTTCCTGCAGTCCTTATTTTGTAAAAGGATGGGCAATGGCTCTCTAGATAGGAGCTACTGTGTAGGGTTTTTTAAAATGTTTATTTATTCATTTTGAGAGAGAGAGAGAGAGAGCAAGCTGGGGAGGGTTAGAGAGTGAGAGGGAGAGAGAAAGAATCCCAAGCAGACTCCATGCTGTCTGTGCAAAGCCTGACATGGGGCTTGATCCCATGAACTGCGAGGTCGTGACCTGAGCCAAAAACAAGAGTCAGTTGCTTAACTGACTGAGCCACGCAGGCACCCCTGTTCTTTAAAAACAAACAAACAAAAAAACCCCCAAACTAATAAAAGGAAATAGGATACCTCTGAGCATTTCCTGGGATCTCTAAATTTTAAACTTAAAAATTGGCTTCAGAAGGAGAAAAAAGCCCTAACCTTTGGGGAAAGGTTTTCAAGTTCATCTCTGAGAAAGGATTCATCAAATGAGTGCCTTATTTATTAAAGAACAACAGCCCCACCCTGCCAAAAAGGGGAGGGGGTAAAAACCATTCCCAGCAGTGCAGTCTAGTTTTCAAAAGCACATTCAATCCATGGTTGTGGATTCCAAGCAGAGGACTTGGGACGAGACAAATACCTTTTGGCAGTTCTGGGTAATGGACAGAAGGTCATATAGGATATCTTTTAGACTGAATATCTAGAAAATGCCAATAAAAGCACGATGGCTTCAGTACTCCTAATACACCCTGTCAAATCAGATATCCTATTTCCAAATCAAATCTCACACAATTACAGAGCTTGGCTGCTGATAGTGTCCTTAGCAAGCACTCTGTTTCCTTATTTTGCAAATGAAAAAACAAAGCATAACAAAACAAAACAAACAAACAAACAAACAGAAACTCAAAGAGGAGAAGCTGGGGCCCAGAGTCGGCCTCAAATGAGTGGCTGCCTTTAGTTAGTGCCTCTATGGCTAAGGTTCCTAAATGTGAAATATGTCAGGATCACCTGCAGGGCTTGTTAAAACACATATCGTGGGCGCGATCCCCTCTGCCGCTAGAGTTTCTAGGGCTGGAGAATTTGCATCTCAGGCAATGCTAATGCTGCAGGTCTAGGAGGCCCCCCCCCCCCCCCGCTTGAGAACCACTGGTCTAGAGACTCGAAGTGAGAAGAAAAGGAAGGTAGAAGTGCCAAGAAACTAAAGCTGTAGATTTTTTGTTGTGTTGGATGAGCTTTTGGGGTTATATGGACAGAAATTAATGCAGACTAACTGCATTAATAAAAGCCTATTGTGAAAATACAGAATATTGTATGAATTTCAGATAGTGTGAGACCATCGATAGAAATTTTTAAAAGGCAGAGTCCTTGTATGCAGTCCATACAAAGCAAGCCCACACTGGAAAAACAGGTACTGCGGCCCGCCCAGGCTTTAAGGTGACCAGAATGTAGTTTATTTCATTTTATTTATTTATTTTTTTAATGTGAAATTTATTGTCAAATTGGTTCCATACAACACCCAGTGCTCATCCCAACAGGTGCCCTCCTCAATGCCCATCACCCACTTTCCCCTCCCTCCCACCCCCCCATCAACCCTCAGTTTATTCTCAGAATGTAGTTTAGAGCTGAAAGTTTCAGAATGCGGCGAATAACCTGGTTAGCACCTTGTCTCCGGAAGCTGAAGGAAATTTATTTGCTGTCATGAAATGCAAACTTTGGCTATGCAATGGACATCTGGGGGAGCTTAAAATGAAAAAAACCTGAAGCCTGAGTCACATTGCCAGAGATGGTGAAGTAACGTATTTGTTGGGTGGCCTGAACATCGGTGTTTTTGAAAGCTCTCCAGGAGGTGCTAATGTGCTTCACCTCTAAGGCGAGTCACCACCTGTCTTTGCTTCTGGTGGCCTCTGAAGCTGCCAGTCAACTTCCTCAGCTTCCATTCTGTAGGACTGGTAAGCTGCTCATCATTCAAGGCGTCTGCTGCCTGTGTGCAGCCGTGTTTATCTGTTATAACTGACTGATTCTCACCTGAATCTTGTTTTTACATTTGGAAAAGACAGTAACTACCGGTCACTTCTTATCCCTATTGGACAAAACTTTCACATTAGGCCGACCCATAGGCTAATTCTTAAAACAGGTGCCCTCCTGCAGCTCAGTCAGCTAGCTGTTTTGATGATGCTGGGTCAAGATAACTCCGTGGAAAAGAATCCCTTAGAAAGAGACAATTCGTGTAGGATTGTCAGATTCCACAAATAAAAATACAGGATGCCCAGTTAAATATGAATTTCTTTTTTTTTTTTAATTTTTTTAACGTTTATTTATTTTTGAGACAGAGAGAGACAGAGCATGAGCGGGGGAGGGTCAGAGAGAGGGAGACACAGAATCTGAAACAGGCTCCGGGCTCTGAGCTGTCAGCACAGAGCCCGACGCGGGGCTTGAACTCACGGACCTCGAGATCATGACCTGAGCTGAAGTCGGCCTCTTAACCGACTGAGCCACCCAGGCACCCCAAATGTGAATTTCAAACAAATAATGAATGATTTTCAAATATGAGCATGTCCCATGCAGTATTTGGGACATATACTAAAAAAGTAGTTATACCCAAATACTGCATGAGATATAGGAATAATATAAAAAAAAAATATTCCTTGTCTAAAATTCAAATTTAATGGGACATTTTGAATTTTATCTGGCAACCCTAAAGAGGTGGGAATACCTTTGATAGCCATGGTTTGGCCTACCCAGTGTATACAGTGGTGTGCTTTTAAATGTTTCACATCCGGCTCTCTGGAGGAAAACAAAACACCTGAAACCCTTGACTGTAAGTAGTTGTGAATTGGCATGGGGGAAATCCTCCCACTGGTGCTGGTTTTAAGCTGCCAAGATGATGCTACTAAACTCAGAGTGGGAAACAGACATGCAGGAGGACATCCTCAGGTCACAGACCCACCAGACAGACACGACATAGTAAATAGCCTCAAGATCACACAATATAATGTGCTAAAATGATTCAGAAGTGACGAGTGTTAAGTATCTAATATCTGTGTTTTAAATTTTATTTATTTAGGGGCACCTGGGTGGCTCAGTCAGGTAAGCGATGGACTTCAGGTCAGGTCATGATCTCACGGTTCATGAATCTGAGCCTCACGTTAGGCTCCGTGCTGATGGCATGCAGCCTGCTTGGGATTCTCTCTCTCTCTCCCTCCCTCTCTGCCCTTCCCGTGCTTTTCCTCTCAAGATAAGTAAACTTTAAAAAATATTTGGTTTGTTTGTTTGTTTATAAGTAGGGCTCACGCCTAGCACAAGGCCCAGTGCAGGGCTTGAATTCATGATCCTGAAATCAAGCCCTGAACCTGAAATCAAGAATCTGATGCTTGATCGACTGAGCCACCCAGGCACCCCTAAATAAAATTTATTTAATTGTAAGCTTTTGAACATCAGTTTTTCATAATGGCTGGGGGTTTTAATAACTTGTTCCTGGAATTTCTGACAATTTAACATTTCATTCTTGCAAGCTGGGAGGAGATGACCACTAAAAGTCAAGCATATTTCAGGAAGCATATAGTTTGCTAAAGCCAAAACAGTTTCAGAAGCAGAAAGGAACTTGGGGTGGATAAAAATAATCATATCCTGTGTACTTTGTAGTGGTTTATTTCTTTTATTTGAACTGTTATAGATATAAGATGGAAAATATTAATACCTAAAACAAATCAGTAAAACAAGAAAATTGATTTCGACACATTATAAGGTATTAATGACTTAAAAGGAAAATGGTTCTAAAGTGGTTGTGCAGAAATGCAGATTCACAGCTGAATAAATCCATTGTATTTTGATATACTTTAACAAACTTTCTGCCATATCTGTTAGTAATAATACCTTTTATTATCAAGTGTTGAATGTTGTAAACATTCAGTTTGTATTGCCATGGATATTCCAGAACAGCTCAAATCTCTGGCCACACAAAAGCAATTTGGGTTGTGTAGTCTGTTATTTTGCAATTTAGGTTTGTGATTTGAACCAATTTAGTTGAATTACGAAGCTAAAAATGCAGTACTTGGCACTATCAGTAGACTGTGAAGGTATAAAGCACCAGGGATTCTTATTAGAGTGAAGATTGTTCTTGTAACATTTGGAAAACAACTCAGCGCTAGACAGAAAAATGAACAATTTTCCAATGCCAAGACGTGCAGTTCTGAGAAGCGTGCTGATTTCCTAATCAGCCTTAAAACTTTTTTCTCTGTTAGATATTTTCTAATTTAGTACATCTTTTCTTCCAATATTTAAAAAATAATGCATATGAAATGAGCAGGGAAATATGGCTAACACTGACCTGATATTGGTGTCACCAAAGGAAATAAACAGTCAAAGTTAAATACGTCTAGGTCTCTGTCACTTGAATCTGAAGTTCAAGGGGAGTTTCTGCCTATGAAAGTCCTGTTTACAGTTATTTATGTTTAATATTCAATTCATTAACATCACTAATTTAGTTTTCCTTAAGAGATAAAGTTCAACTTAATCTTTTTTTTTTTTTTTTTTGAGAGAGAGAAAGAGAGAGAGAGAGAAATTGAGTGTGAGCAGGGGAGGGACAGGAAGAAGGAGAGAGAGAGAGTCCTAAGTGGGCTCCACACTGGGCAGAGGATCTCCGGACCATGAGATCATGACCTGAGCTGAAATCAAGAGTGAGACCCTTGACCAACTGAACTACCCCAGGAGTCCCAAGTTCAATCCAATCTTTTTTTTTTTTAATTTTAAACTTTATTTTTTTATTAAAAATTTTTTTTAGTATTTTTATTTATTTTTGAGAGAGAGAGAGACAGAGCATGAGCAGGGGAGGGGCAGAGAGAGACACACACACACACAGAATACCAAGCAGGCTCCAGACACCGAGCCATCAGCACAGAGCCTGACGCCGGGCTCGAACTCACAAACCACGAGATCATGACCTGAGCCGAAGTCGGATGCTTAACAGACTGACCCACCCAGGAGCCTCCAACTCAATCTTAAATACAGAATATTGAGTTCATCTTGATTTTCCGTTTATAAATAAAATAATTTTGCATATCTTAACAAAAATCAAGTATTCTTTAATCAATGTTCCCCTAACAGTTTAAACTATCCTGGACAAATAATCTCTTTATAAACTTACTTAATAAATTGCCTCAAACCAGTGTTTCTTAAACTTCTGGAAAGTTATTAAAACCAAAGTTGATGATCCAACTCTGTAATTTCTGACAAAGAAGACTTAGGGTGAGTCCCAAGAATATTTATATGTAACACATTCCAGATGATTTAAATTTGATGATATAAATCAACAAATATAGATGTAAAGTATCTGACTTTCTTGAACACTTCAAACATCTTATGAGACACCCAACTGGACACATAAGCAAGATCTTTCTTAGTACTTCACTGTAAGTTGTTGTGTTGTTTGCTTTCCAATTTAAATCCAAGCTTCTTAACATAGAGTATAATAATGGCTTCAGGAGTAGAATTTAGTGATTTATCACTTATGTATAATACCCAGTGCTCATCCCAACAAGTGCCCTCCTTAATACCCATCACCCATCTAGCCCATCTCCCCACCCAACACCCCTCCAACAAACCTCAGCTGGTTCTCTGTATTTAAGTCTCTTATGGTTTGCCTCCCTCTCTGTTTTTATCTTATTTATCCTTTTCTTTACCTATGTCCATCTGTTGTGTTTATCAAATTCCACATATGAGTACAATCATATGATATTTGTCTTTCTCTGACTGACTTACTTTACTTAGCATAATTCACTCAGGTTCCATCCATGTAGTTGCAAATGGCAAGATTTAATTCTTTTTGATGGCCGAGCAGTGTTCCATTGTATATGTATATACCACATCTTCTTTATCCATTCACCTTTTGATGGACATTTGGGCTCTTTCCATAATTTGGCTATTGTTCATAGTGCTGTTATAAACATTGGGGTGCATGTATCCCTTCGAATCAGCATTTTTTTGTATCCTTGCACTACCTAGTAGTGCAATTGCTGGGTCGTAGGGTAGCTCTGTTTTAATTTTTTGAGGAACCTCTATACTGTTTTCCAGAGGGCTGCACCAGTCTGCCTTCCCACCAACAATGCAAAAGGATTCCTCTTTCTCCACATCCTCGCCAACATCTATTGTTTCCTGGATTGTTCCTTTTAGCCATTCCAACATGTGAGGTGGCATCTAATCATGGTTTTGATTTGTATGTCTCTGCTGATTAGTGATGGTGAGCATCTTTTCATGTGTCTGTTAGCCATCTGGATGTTTTCTTTGGAAAAGCGTTTGTTCATGTCTTTTGCCCATTTCTGTACTGGATTATTTGTTTTTTGGGTGTTCAGTTTGATAAGTTCTTTATAGATTTTGGATGCTAACCTTTTATCAAATATGTCATTTGCAAATATCTTCTCCCATTCCATTGGTTGCCGTTTAGTTTTGTTGATTTTTTCCTTTGCTGTGCAGAAGCTTTTCATCCTGATGAGATCCCAATAGTTCATTTGCTTTTGTTTCCCTTGCCTCCAGAGACATGTCTAGTAATAAGGTGCTATGGCTGAGGTCAAAAAGATTGTTGCCTGTTTTCTCCTTTTGGATTTTGATGGTTTCCTCTTACATTTAGGTCTTTGAAAAAGAAAACCAAAACTGAAAACATCACAAATGCAGACTTCAAGCTATATTACAAAGTGTAATCATCAATACAGTATGGTACTGACACAAGAACAGACACATAGATCAATGTAATAGAATAGAGAACCCAGAAATGGACCCACAAATGTATGGCCAGCTAATCTTCGACAAAGCTGGAAAGAATATCCACTGGGAAAAAGACAGTCTCTTGAGCCAATGGTGTTGGGAAAACTGGACAGCAGCATGCAGAAGAGTGAACCTGGACTACTTTCTTACCCCATACACAAAAAATAAACTCATTAATGGATGTAAGTCAAGTTCTCATATATATTCAAATTCTATTAACAAACTTAATTAAATTCTTCTACACATGTGCTAAATCACAATAGAAAGTATAATCACACATTTCAAGTAAAAAATCACATGATTAGGGGCACCTGGGTGGCTTGGTCGGTTAAGCATCCGACTTTGACTCAGTTTCATGGTTCATGGCATGGGTTCAAGCCCCGTGTTGGGCTCTGTGTTGACAACTCAGAACCTGAAGCCTGTTTCAAATTCTGTGTCTCCGTCTCTCTCTGCCCCTCCCCCACTTGTGCGTACTCTCTCTCTCTCTCTCTCTCTCTTTCTCTCTCAAAAATAAATAAACATTAAATTTTTTTTAAATCACATGGTTAATATTATCAGAGTCAATAACAAGTCAGATTACAAACACCTTAAATTACAAGATATGCAGGGTTTGTGTCAATAAGAGCAAAATTTATAAACAAGGTTATCATCACTGATGGCCTGAAGTTACTAGATTCAAGGTTTTGGACCAGAAAATAATCACTGGTATGAAAGGAGGAAACAGAAACAAAACTATCAAGAAAAGAAAGTGAGTTTTACTTGCAAATTTTTGTGAAGGAGTCAGATTTTAAAAGAACTGGCTCACACACACACACACACAAGACACCTAAACACAATATTTTAAGAAAAAGGAAGTTACCAAGACTGGTCTGTTCATGCCCCCAAAGCAGCATTTCTCCTCCTCTGTGAATATGGCATGTACAAGAGTCATCGATATTTGTGGACATCGGCTTTACAAATGTCAGGGTCAGATGGGCTCTGGTTAGGAAGTCGATTCCATCGAGAGCTAGAGGGAGCACCTTTTAAGAAATTATGCTCTGGGTGGCTCAGTAGGTTAAGCGGCCGACTTTGGCTCAGGTCATGATCTCGCGGTCCGTGAGTTCGAGCCCCACATCGGGCTCTGTGCTGACACCTCAGAGCCTGGAACCTGTTTCGGATTCTGTGTCTCCCTCTCTCTCTGACCCTCCCCCGTTCATGTTCTGTCTCTCTCTGTCTCAAAAATAAATAAACGTTAAAAAAAAAATTACGCTCTAAGGTAGCATTTCATATTAGATTGCATTTTAGATCTGTTTTTTTCTCTAACTGCAGTATGTGATGCAGCAGCAGGACAAGAGGCTGGTTGGTGGTCCTCACTTGTTGACAGTAATTGGGTACCAGGTCGAATTTACCTGGACTGGACATGCCATGCCCTTTCTTATAGTTGGATATGGCCAGCAAAGTAAATGAAGGCTTCCCTAACCCACATTTCAGCTAGGACTTAGCTATGCAACTATACAACATCATGGATCCCATGAGCATTTTCCATTTTTAATTATATTAAGATTGTATTCTGCTCTTTTTCTTCTTTTATCTCCTGATTTTGATAGATTCTGAAACTCCATATTTTTCAGATTGCTGCTAATTTCCTTCACCAAGAATTCAACTAATCTCTTCACTGCCTGATTGGTTCTACACTCTTTTCCTTTTATCTGGACTTAGATCACTTATTGGCAGTCTTTAATGTGGAAAGTCAATAATCAAAACTCCATAGTTTTACTAAAAAACTAACCTATGAAGAAAATGCTACAACATAGCTAGAGAAAAATGATAATTAATCTTATTTTACCTCTTAGAAAAAATTACTTCATTAGTAACACAATTTTAAGAAGTATTCTTTTTAAAAAAATTTTTTTAACATTTATTCATTTTTGAGAAACAGAGACAGAGCATGAGTAGGGGAGGGGCAGAGAGAGAAAGAGACAGAATCTGAAGCAGGCTCCAGGCTCCAAGCTGTCAACACAGAGACCAACATGGGGCTTGAATTCACCAACTGAGAGATCATGACCTGAGCTGAAGTCGGACACTTAACTGACTGAGACACCCAGGTGCCCCAAGAAGTATTCTTAATAAATCTATGTAAAAACGCAAGATTAAACTTTTTAAATATTTCGAATGCCTCAGTGCTCTGTTGTTGCCTTGGCATATTTCTTAGAAGCATTTTATAGTCTAGGAGAATCATTATATTAAAGAATTATAAGAATTACAACAGCATTTCCAGATACACTAGAAAAACTTCCTACTCAGGCATGTAAATGTGTTGCCCGATAGGGAAGATGGTAACCATGTAACCATTTTGATGGTAAAGATTTAAAAAAAAAAAAAAAAGGAAAAATAACCCTTTTCAGCTCTTAATTAGCAAAGAAAAAGGAAAACTAAAAAAAAAAGATAACAATAAGTTAAAACACGAATTTCTTATCAAAAAGCACAGGCGCTGTAGATACACTTGCTAGGCAGGTGAAATATTTACTCTGAGGCAATGGCTGAATATATTAAAAAGAAATAGAAAGCATTTGCAACAACACTGTGTTCTGCCAGATATAAACTGCTAATGGAACCCCACTCCAGCGCAAGGAAATAAGGCACTGTTTTTAGATGATTTACAACATGATTGACTATCACTCACTACTTCTTTATTGAATTGAGAACAGAAGACAATGCCAAGCAATTTCTTGTTGATCAAAATGAAAGATTGCTTATGTAGTCCAAGAGAAAGTCCCTTCCTCAGTTAACCAACAAAGAATTAACCACAAAGCCTTTGGCGTTGAGGTTCCCATGAATGCAAGAACATTTCTCTGCAAAGGCGTTAGCAATAGCTGCATGAATGTATGATTTGATGTACTAATGTGGCAAGAAATAATGTGCCCCCTTGCTTGTACTGGGGTTGGTTCCCAGAAATAAAAGTGATGGTCTAAGCAGCTACATTTGTAAAATTGTAGACTTGAATAAGGGATTTCAGGAAAGGTTTTCTGGTTTAAAACTTGAGGGAAATGAACTGACATTGTTCAGTTTTCTTGTTGCAATTAATATTGATAGTGTGAATGAAGAGCCAGAATCGGAAGCTACTGAACTGTGGTGCAATACAATACTGAAAACCAACTAGGAGGCTGTTGGAGAAGCAAATATATGGTAAATATTTCTGAAAACATTTTCTTAACTACAAAAATCAGGGACTTTTTTTTCAAGTTCAAAAGTACCTATGTTTGTGGATTACTGTTTTTCATTTTCAGTAAAGCCAACTTTTGCTTTCAGTTCAACAATGTATGGGGGAAAGTCTATAATAAACACAAGACCTGAGACTGACAGGTAGAAAAGGAAGAAAAGTTCCAGGTTGTCAGTTCCAAATCAAGGGAATATGTAGTGAATTATGAGGTCATGTAATAACCAAGATACTTCTATTTTTCACAGCCACATTGAAAATATCTTCACCATTTGGGTGCCTGGGTGGCTCAATGGGTTAAGCATCCAACTCTTGATTTCAGCCCAGGTCATCATCTCATAGTTGTGAGATTGAGCCCTGCGTTGAGCTCTGTACTGGGCCTGGAGCCTACTTGAGACTCTCTCTCCCTCTCCCTCTGCCTCTCCCCCACTTGAACTCTTTCTCTCTCTCTTTCTCTCAAAAAAAACAAAAAAATGAAAAACATTAAAATATCTTCAGCATAATACATGCATAGGAAGTCACATCTCTAAGTATGTAAGTAGACGCTGTGTGTTTATTGTTCTGGTTGTTCTTTCTAATCTCTGCTCCTTCCTTCTTCCCACCCCCTAATCAGTAGACTTAACTGACTTGCTTTAGAAGCACACTTATAAAATAAACTTTTTGTATTCAGAAACTAGGTAAGACTGAGGAAGAGGATAGAAGAATGAAGAGAGACCATACAAGGGAGGAAAGAGAGAATGGAGAACCTGAGTCCTGGAAAGGAAAAGAGGAAGGAGAGCCCATCACAAGTGCCAGGGCACCATGTGGAAGGGACTGCCCAACCATGATAGAGCTGGCACCAATAGCAGATGGCCCACTGGGCCAATCACCTTCTAATGGTACCTGAAAAGGACTGAATGCTTGTGTCTCCCTCAAACTGATATGTTGAAATCCTAACCCTCCAGTGTGATGGCATTTAGAGGTGGGCCCCTCAGGGGATAATTAGGTCATGAGTGTGGACCCCTCATGAATGAGATGAGTGACTTCATAAAAGGGACCTAGAGGGTCCCCTTGCCCTCTTTCTATTGTGTGAGGACACAAGGAGAAGTCCATAGTCTGCAATCCAGAAGAGGGTCTTAATCAGAACCCAGACATGATGGCACCCTAATCTCGGGTTTCCACCCTGCATAACTGTGGGAAATCAAATTCTTGTGTTTATAAGCCATATACATACATGAAACAATTACGTGTGATTTTGTACATTTTACGTGAACCTCACCTCAATGCTCTCATTTTATCTCCATTTTACAGATGATGAAAAGGAGGACGAGAGACACTGAGAAACTTGATTAAGGATTCAGAGCTGTAAGTAGTGAAACCAGGACATTAACACTGAGTCTACCTGGCTCCAAAGTCCCTTTACCCCGTATGGTAGTCTTCTTGCCCCAGGTCACCAGGACTTGATCAGTGAAGGGCAAGCCCAGGGGACCTGGACTCTACCTTAGCTTCCTGGCACCTTCGCCTGTCTTCTCTGAGAAGTTTCTATGCTTTCCAAGTGTAACTTGTCCACATGAGCTCTTTTTTTTTTTTTTTAATGTTTATTTCTGAGAGAGAGCGGGGGAGGGGCAGAGAGAGAGGGAGAGAGAATTCCAAGCAGCCTCTGTGCTGTCAGCATAGATCCTGACTTGGGGCTCAGTCTCACATACCATGAAATCATGACCTGAGCTGAAATCAAGAGTCAGCTGCTTAATCGACTGCCACCCAGGCGCCCCTGTCTACCTCAGCTCTTGATTGCATTTCTTATCACTTCCCCTGGAATCTTTCTGCATTAATTCCATCCTGATTTTCTTACATCTTGTCATTCTCTCTTCACAGATTCCTTCCTCTTAGACTTACACACGTGCTTCAATTTCTCCTATCTGACAAAAACAAATACCCTACCCCTTTCCCTTTCTGCTCCTCCTTTCCCAAAGCTTAACTTTGCCCTCAGATTCACTTCCCATGTAATTTCCTGTGTAATTTGGCTCCCCCCGCCCCCCCACCGGCCAGCTCACGTCAAACACACCTTTTTAAAGTACTTGAACAAAAACCTAGTCTATTTTGTAAGTGCCTAACATTTAACAATACCCAATACAATATAAACTAAGGCTTATTAAGCTCCTTTTATATGCCAAGTGTGGTACCAGGCACAGATATTAGCATTTGATAGGTCTTTGATTAAACTTGCTGAACTGACCATAGGCTAGCAATCACCTTTCCTGTGTTTTTAGCTGAATGCTTCTCCTTCTGTTCACGGTCTGGCAGATACTCTCATGTGATTTTTGCCAAATGAAATGGAAGCTTCTTCTGCTCCTAGTAGGTCATCTGATATGTGGGGAAAAAATGTTTCCCGGAGTATGTTTTGTTATGCCCAGAATTCGTGATCCCCAAAGACCACTAGGGAGCCGAGTCCGATGCAAAAGCAAAGAGCCTTTATTCAAGCTAGCTCGAGCTCAATCCCCTACCTGCACCGACGCTGCGGTGAGATACCAGGGAGAGAGAGCGAGTTTCAAAAGGACAAAGGTTTTATTGGGGCCTAGGGGCAGTTGGTGAGGTAATGGCTATGGCCTCAGCCGATTGGCTGGGGAAGGGTCCTGGGGAAGGGTCCGAGTCCTATTAGGCAGGTGAGGGGGGTTACTCAAGGGGAGGAGGTGTGGTCAAGGTGAAGGACACAGAACAAGATGGAGTTGGCCGGCCTAGGCCCGCCCTTTCAGTTTCTGTCCTTATTTATAGTTTTTACCATGGGGACTATATGTTCCAGCATGTATTGTGGGATTCCAAATACCCTTTTGCCTAATTGTTTTCTGAGTATCGTGATCCCCGGATGAATACAGAAAGTACCTGGTTCCCTTAACACTCATGCAAGGAATGTTTACTGGAAAGTGTGAGTTAAGCATTATAATAGGCGCTCAGGGACACAGAGGTAAATAAGAGAGGTACAGTTCAAAGAGGGATTTTACACAAAAGCAAATTGATAGGTGTGGCAACTGGGAAAGTGGGAAAAGCACACTAGCTGCCTCAAAAAGCAGCATCTAGGGGCACCTGGGTGGCTCAATGGGTTAAGTGTCCGACTTCAGCTCAGGTCATGATGGTTCATGGGTTAGAGCCCTGAATTGGCTCTGTGCTGCAGCTTAGAGCCTGGAACCTGCTTCAGATTCCGTGTCTCCCTCTCTCTCTGTGCCTCCCCCACTCATGCGCTGTCTCTTTCTCCCTCTCTCTCTTTCTCTCTCAAAAATAAATAAACATTAAAATCTTTTTAATTAAGAAATTGTGGTTTATATACACAATGGAGTACTACGTGGCAATGAGAAAGAATGAAATATGGCCCTTTGTAGCAACATGGATGGAACTGGAGAGTGTGATGCTAAGTGAAATAAGCCATACAGAGAAAGACAGATACCATATGTTTTCACTCTTATGTGGATCCTGAGAAACTTAACAGAAACCCATGGGGGAGGGGAAGGAAAAAAAAAAGAGGTTAGAGTGGGAGAGAGCCAAAGCATAAGAGACTCTTAAAAACTGAGAACAGGGGTGCCTGGGTGGCTCAGTCGGTAAAGCGTCCGACTTCAGCTCCGGTCATGATCTCGCGGTCTGTGAGTTCGAGCCCCGCGTCGGGCTCTGTGCGGACAGCTCAGAGCCTGGAGCCTGTTTCAGATTCTGTGTCTCCCTCTCTCTGACCCTCCCCCATTCATGCTCTGCCTCTCTCTGTCTCAAAAACAAAAAACAAAAACTGAGAACAAACTGAGGGTTGATGGGGGGTGGGAGGGGAGGGTGGGTGATGGGTATTGAGGAGGGCAACTTTTGGGATGAGCACTGGGTGTTGTATGGAAACCAATTTGACAATAAACTTCATATATTGAAAAAAAAAACCAAAGAAATGTAGCTCCTAAACACTGAAAAAAAATAAAAAAAAATCTTTCTAATTAAAAAAAGGCAGCATCTACAAATGGTCAGTGGATTCTGCATTTCTGAAATGGAAAGCAAGACAGTAGAGAAAAATTAAAGGCATTCCCTCTGTGAAAGCCAGCTTGTTTGCTCAGTTTCCAAAGCATATAACAGGTTGCTCTCCAATTGTGCTTTCGGTTCGTTTCTGGGAGACTTAGTTAACCCCGGGAATGTGGTCTGATAACAGCTCTCCTTGTTGGTGAGGGTGTGAGTCTTTGTCTTTCTTTTCTTTATTGGCATGGCTCTCCAGGTCACTGGAGAGAGGCTGGGATACCTGTATGGGGTAAAATAATTAGATCTCTATTGCACATCAATGCAAACATGTTTCAGATAGATTAAAGATTTAAATGCGAAAAGCAAAACTTTAAAACATCTAGAATGAAACCTAGGAGAGTGCATGACTTCAGATAGAAAAATGCTTTTTAAAGCAAGACTTAAAGAAAACAAATGAAGTAAAATATTAATAAGTTGTGTCAAAATGAAAACATCTGTGCATCAGAGGATACCTTTCAAAAAAGTGAAAAGACAAACCATGGGTTGGGAGAAGATGTTCACAGCACCTGTGACCAACAAAGAATGGATGTCCAGAATTTATCAGAGGACTCCACAAATCAATAAGGAAAGGGGCAAACGTGCCTATTAGCAAAATGAACAAAGGATCTGAACAGGCAGGTTGCTAAAGAGAAAACCCAAAGGCCAATAAGTATTTGAAAAGATGCTCAGTCTGACTGATAACCAGGAAAATGCAAATTAATACAAGATAGAATTTCAGACCCATAATACTGACAAAAATTTAAACACCTGTGTATACTGAACACTGTAGGAATGTGAGGCTAAAGTAACTTACACACAGCTGGGGGGGAGCAGAAAACTGTGGCACCCGTTGGAAAGCCATTCAGCTGTATCTAATAAGGTCACAGACGCTCATATGTTCCTGCCCTTGGTATATACCAAAGAAACTCCCACATGTGGTACAAAATTCGGAACAACCTAAATTTCCATCAGTAAGAAAATGTATAAATGAATTGTATATCTTCAAACAATAGGTAAATGAATGAAGCAGATGAGCTCCATGTATCAGTATAGATAACTCTTAAAAACATAGGTTAAGGGAAAGGCAAGTTGCAGAATTACAATAGCATGCATGAGTATTACAAACCCCAGGGCAGACAAGGATGGGAATGAGATGGGACAGTGTTATATGCGGGGCTTCCATTTTATCTGTTGAATATGCATCAAACATGATCAAGTGTTGGGAAACCTCAGGGGCGGTAGACGTATGAGTTAAGTGTTACCTATAAGAAAAAAAAAAAAAAAAAGCGACCTGATTTGGGACTGCAGCTAACAGCTGTGGGCTCTTTCACTTATGAGCTCCATCCTCAGGTGAGTTGGAGAACTTGCCAGAGCTCTCACTGCGCCACATACAGGCCGGGTGTTGGGATACTTAACACTCTTTCACGGGCAGCCTTTATGGTTCTGATTCTGGTGTCTCCTGTCTGCTGTCTCTCTGAACTCTTGTTCATGGCTGTTTCCTTATGACATTGGGATTGTTGAGAGTGCGTTCAGATTCCTTGGAACTTTCTCTGGGAGAATTCTCAGAGGCCTGACTTTAAAGTGTTTTCCACCAGGGAGGATATATGTTTTCCAGAGCCTGTGGCACTACAAAAGCAGGGCCACTTTAAATTTTTGCCCTGAGGGTTTTTCTTTTTCCAGAGTACCCCGATAGTGCTGTGTGTGGGTGGAGATCTATTGTGAGGGCGTTTTGGGGTCATCAGTTCTTGACGTTGTTTTAGCTTCACCCGATACCGAGGTTTGAGACGATCAATTCTCCTTGTTGCTACATGAAAAGCTCATTTTTCCGACTTTACGTTCACACTAAACACGTAGCCCTGTGGCACCCAGCATAAAAGTGGAGGAATAGGAACCACGGTGCTCGCTGCTTTGTGTCGATTCTGGGTTTGGGTCTCCATCCCCTGAATTCATGGATACCATTGAGAATGGGAATGCAACTTCATCTGGGTTTAGTTAAAATCCTCAAGGTGAAAGGCAGTTTCAGTTCTTTGCCTGCTCTGATTTTCACTTAGTTTTTTGCCTCTGAGAATTCCTTTCTTTCTTGCCAATTCTTCAATGCATTTTCAAAGATATTTTCCCTTAATTTAATTCAGCATTAAAAAAAATTTTATGTGAGATGTTTCCTGACGATATCTCATTCATGATACTGATGGAAAATGAACTTGTGTGTTCTTTTAAAAAGATTATGTGAAATCATACCTGGGATTTGCATTAAAATAATTCCATTTCCCATCCCCCCCCCCCACCACCACCACTGAAAGCCCTACAAGATTGGCCAAATTAGGTGATAGGTACAAAGGAATTCGTTATGCTATTCCTTCTACTTTTATGTTTGCTTGAAAATGTCCTTAATAAAATTTCAGAATCCAGAGATTTGATCACAAAGGGCTCCCTTTTCTGTTCCTCTCAAGGGCTGTCTAACCTGGACTACCTTTTTGCTGCCAGCCACAGTGACTATACACCTTTCTACTCTCAATACATATAAAAATGTAAACATTTGAAAATAAAAATTATATTTTTTACCAGGAGCTATGGTTTACGGTCTTTACTCTGTCCCAGATGAGCAGCTTCCCCACCGCCTAGGCAGGAGGTGTTAGTATCTCCATGTGCAGAGGAGGAAACAGGCTCAGGGAGGTTCAAAGTAACTTGTTGATAATCACGTATTCCTCCAGTGACGGGGCCATGAACTCAAACTCAGTGACCACAAATCATTCCGTGTCTGGCTGGCTGCTCCTTTTTTTTTTTTTTTTTTTTTTTTTTACTGTTTATTTATTTTTGAGAGACAGAGAGAGAGCAGGGGAAGGGCAGATTGAGAGGGGGACAGAGGATCCAAAGCCGGCTCCTTGCAGACAGCAGCGAGCAGCCCAATGTGGGGCTCCAACTCATGAATTGTGAGATCGTGACCTGAGCTGAAGTCGGACGCTCAACAGACTGAGCCACCCAGGCTCCCCAAAGTTCACGCTTCTAACCACCACAGTAGATTGGCTCCCACCACATTGTACTTTACCAGAAAGAAAAAAAACAAAGGCATAAGCTCCTGCTCCATTTGGAACCTGTCAGTGTCTTCTTCCCACTAGCTTAGGGGAAGAGATGCTTCACCTTCTTTCCCCCTCCTGCGTTCTACAATCCTACTGTCTGCACCTCACTGGACCTTTCCCTCACCTCCTCTGCCTTCCTGGGTCTGTGTCTCCAACTTCCTGCTGGGAATTTCCTGTTAGCCATTCCTGGCAACCAGCTCTTGTGGCCATAATGTCTTTAAGCCCACTGCTCATCCCCAGGGAACTGTGAGGCCTTGAATATGTAATAGGCTCCTACCAGTTTCTGCCCACCAGTCTCTTATTTCTCCAGACTGATCTGTATTTCATACAAGTTACTTGCCCTAAAACACTGCTTTTGTGTGGACTCTGTCCTAAGAACTTCAAGTCTTCCTAGGACTTAGAGCTGGAATGACAAACACAGGTCACAGAAGAGCCCCTTGGTGCTCCCCTGCCATCCCTCGCTCTTATCTGAGCACACAGTGCTCAAAGATCACAACCATCTTCTCTCTCAACCCAGTACTCCTTGGAATCCCAACTAGTCAGGTGCACACAGGAGACACTCTTCTTGCACTGTGGCCTAGAGCCCTGGGGGTAACCTCCTGCATGCACGGTCAAGACCTCCCCAATAATGGTTTCATTCTTCAAGTGAGATCTCTATGGATCCTTGCATGAGCCCTACTATTCTAGCCAAACTGCTCTATTCACTGTCCCAGGGACACGTCTGGCACTTTCTCACCTTGGCCTTTGCTCTTTGCTTATGCTGTTTTCCAAATTTTGCTTCCCACACCCTCTATGCTTTCCATCGAACCCTCTCCCCTGCTCAGATTCCAGCTCAGATTCTAGCTTTTTAAAAAAATTGAAGTATAGTTGACATACAATGGTATGAGTTTCAGGTGTACATAGTGATTTGACAACTCTATATGTTATGCAGTGCTCACAACAATAAGTGTACTTACATCTGCCACCATGCAATGTTATTATAATATTATTGACAATATTCATTAGGCTGTACTTTTTATCCCTGTGACTTATTTATTTTATAACCAGAAGCTTTTATCTCTTAATCTCCTTTACCTATTTCACTCATCCCCCCCAACTGCTCCCCTCTGGCAACCACCAGTTTGTTTTCTCTATTTACGAGTCTGCTTCCGTTTGTTTTGTTGTTTAGATTTCACATATAAGTGCAATCATATTACATGATCTATTTGTGTAATACAGCGCAAGTTCATCTGCCCAATGCACAGCAAAGCCAATCACTGGGACACTGAGTATGTAGGAAGGAAAGGGTTTATTCTTGAGGCAGCCAAACGAGGAGACAGAAAGCTAGTTCAAATCTGTTTCCTGGACTGAGATTAGAACAAGTTTTTTTTATAATCATAGGGATGGGATTACATACATATTGATGAAAAAGGTGGAGAAATTTATGACTATTCATGAGGAAAGATGAAGCATGTGCACTGTGCAAACATAGATGTAAAATGTATCCCATATTCACTTTGGGGTGGACACTTAACATTAAAATGAGGCAAAATTCACCCTCTGACATCAGGAGGTTATTTTAGGATTAGGAGAGGAGCTACAGGCATGCTCCTAGAGCCCGTATAAACTGGATGTGGTTTTGGGCTCATTAATCTAGGGTAAGAAATGCAGGCTCATTCTTGGTCGTACGGTGAAACAATATCAATGACCCTTCCTGTGGATTTGTTCATGGAGTCTGAAAAGAAACAATGGTTGATGAGGGAGAAACAGGTGTCTGAAAAATAAGCTTTAAATTTCTTGTTAGTTTCAATCAAGTTGATTGCCCCAACTAGACATGCCATTTTGCATCCTCCCCTTCTTTAAACCCTTTCCCTTGTCTGGCCCATCTATCACCTCCTGACAGTGACTACTTATGAATCTTATTATGTCTCTCTCTAGTCCCATCCCTTTATCTCTTACACCGTATAGCTCATAGGCAGATGTTAGAAACATAATTTGTTTCAATCTCATTAGTTAGTTTCAATCTCATTAATTCTATGAGTCATGTTTTCATTAATTCTATGAGTCATGATTTATTTCATGTAGTATAATACCTTCTGGGTCCATCCATGATGTTGATATCTTGCCATGATGTTGTAAATGGCAAGATATCATCTTGCCATGGATGCCAAGGATGATATTTTGCCATTTACAACATCATGGATGGACCCAGAAAGTATTATACCACGTGAAATAAATCAGACATATGAAAACATGCCTCAGTTAATGAGATTGAAACTAACAAGAAATTTAAAGCTTATTTTTCAGACACCTGTTATATATATATATATATATATACACACACACACACACACACACAATATACACACACACACACACACACACACACAAATACACCCCACATGTTCTTTATCCATTCATCAGTCAATGGACATATCTTGGCTATTGTAAATAATGCTGCACTAAATGTAAGAGTGCATATGTCTTTTCAAATTAATATTTTTATTTTCTTGGGGTAAATATCCAGCACTGGAATTACTGGATTGTGTGGTATTCCCTTTTTATTGAGGAACTTCTATACGGTAAACCTCCATACAGTGGCTACACCAGTTTACCTTCCCACCAACAGAGCATGAGGGTTCCCTTTTTTCTACATCCTCACCAGCACTTGTTATTTCCTGTCTTTTTGATAATAGCCATTCTGACTGGTGTGAGGTGATATCTCACTATGGTTTTGATTTGTAATTCTTTGATGATGGGTGATGTTGAACATCTTTTCATGTGTCTATTGGCCATCTGTATATCTTCTTTGGAAAAATGTTTTGTCAGATTCTCTGCCCATTTTTAAATTGGATTATTTGGTTTTTTGGGTGTTGAACTAAGTTCTTTATATAGTTTTTATATTAACGCCTTACCAGATATATCATTTGCAAATATGTTCTCCCATTCATTAGTTTGCCTTTTTGTGTTGTGGATGGTTTCCTTTGTTGTACAAAAGCTTTTAGTTTGAGGTAGTCCCAATAGTTTATGTTTGTTTTTGTTCCTCTTGCCTGAGGAGATATATCTAGAAAAAATGTTTTTAAGGTCAACAATGTCCAAGAGATTGCGGCCTATGTTTTCTTTTAGGGGTTTTATGGTTTCAGGTCTCATATTTAGGTCTTTAACACATTTTGAGTTTATTTTTATGTATCCTTGAAGAAAGTGGTCTAGTTTCATTCTTTTGCATGTAGCTGTTCAGTTTTCCCACCACCATTTATCAAAGAGATTGTTTTTCCTCATTGTATATTCTTTCCTCCTTTTCCATCAATTAATTGACCACATAAGCTTACGTTTATTTCTGGGCTGTCTATTCTATTCCACTGACCTATGTCTATTTTTGTGCCAGTACCAGACTGTTTTGATTACTACAGCTTTGTGGTATAAATCACAAATTGAAATCAGATTCTTGAAATCAGATTCTTACCTCTACACAAATCTCCCTTGATTGCCCCAACTACAAGTGCCATTCCGCATCCCCCCCCCCCCACTTCTTTAAACCCTTTCCCTTGTCTGGCCCATCTCTCACCTCCTGACAGTGACTACTTATGAGTGTTATTGTGTCTCTCTCTAGTCCCATCCCTTTGTCTCTTATACTGTATAGCTCATAGGCAGATATTAGAAACATAATTTATTCTTGATTTCCCTCAAAAAGAAACAAAAGTGCAGTGAGGTTGAGGGATTTATGCAAGTTGACACAGTAAGGTACAGCAGACCTGGGTATAGAATGTCAATTTCTGGGTGCCCCTTCAACATCATTCTCCCCACACCCTGTTGCTTCCTTCACCAACTAATGGGTAACTTCCTTGCGGGAAAAGAAGGTACTTCATACTTTGTATACATAACCGGTCCCTCATTTCCCCCCTTTCCCTTCCACTCCACATAACTTTTCCCATGCCTTGCACCCAGTAGGCTTCATGCCCAATGCAGGGCTCAAACTCACAATCCTGAGATCAAGACCTGAGCTGAGATCAAGAATCTGGATGCTTAACCAAGTGAGCCACCAAGGCCCCACCCAGTAGTTGTTTTATAAATATTTGTTGGTGAATTCTTATACACTAATAATGAAGCAACAGAAAGACAAATAAAGAAACTGATCCCATTCACAATTGTACCAAGAAGCATAAAATACCTAGGGATAAATCTAACCAAAGATGTAAAAGATCTGTATGCTGAAAACTATAGAAAGCTTATGAAGGAAATTGAAGAAGACATAAAGAAATGGAAAAACATTCCATGCTCATGGATTGGAAGAATAAATATTGTCAAAATGTCAATACTACCCAAAGCTATCTACACATTCAATGCAATCCCAATCAAAATTGCACCGGCATTCTTCTCGAAGCTAGAACAAGCAATCCTAAAATTCATATGGAACCACAAAAGGCCCCGAATAGCCAAAGTAATTTTGAAGAAGAAGACCAAAGCAGGAGGCATCACAATCCCAGACTTTAGCCTCTACTACAAAGCTGTAACCATCAAGACAGCATGGTATTGGCACAAAAACAGACACATAGACCAATGGAATAGAATAGAAACCCCAGAACTAGACCCACAAACGTATGGCCAACTCATCTTTGACAAAGCAGGAAAGAACATCCAATGGAAAAAAGACAGTCTCTTTAACAAATGGTGCTGGGAGAACTGGACAGCAACATGCAGAAGGTTGAAACTAGACCACTTTCTCACGCCATTCACAAAAATAAACTCAAAATGGATAAAGGACCTGAATGTAAGACAGGAAACCATCAAAACCTTAGAGGAGAAAGCAGGAAAAGACCTCTCTGACCTCAGCCGTAGCAATCTCTTACTTGACACATCCTCAAAGACAAGGGAATTAAAAGCAAAAATGAACTACTGGGACCTTATGAAGATAAAAAGCTTCGGCACAGCAAAGGAAACAACCAACAAAACTAAAAGGCAACCAACAGAATGGGAAAAGATATTTGCAAATGACATATCGGACAAAGGGCTAGTATCCAAAATCTACAAAGAGCTCACCAAACTCCACACCCGAAAAACAAATAACCCAGTGAAGAAATGGGCAGAAAACATGAATAGACACTTCTCTAAAAAAGACATCTGGATGGCCAACAGGCACATGAAAAGATGCTCAACGTCGCTCCTCATCAGGGAAATACAAATCAAAACCACACTCAGATATCACCTCATGCCAGTCAGAGTGGCCAAAATGAACAAATCAGGAGACTATAGATGCTGGAGAGGATGTGGAGAAACGGGAACCCTCTTGCACTGTTGGTGGGAATGCAAACTGGTGCAGCCACTCTGGAAAACAGTGTGGAGGTTCCTCAAAAAATTAAAAATAGACCTACCCTATGACCCAGCAATAGCACTGCTAGGAATTTACCCAAGGGATACAGAAGTACTGATGCATGGGGCACTTGTACCCCAATGTTTATAGCAGCACTCTCAACAATAGCCAAATTATGGAAAGAGCCTAAATGTCCATCAACTGATGAATGGATAAAGAAATTGTGGTTTATTTACACAATGGAGTACTACGTGGCAATGAGAAAGAATGAAATATGGCCTTTTGTAGCAACGTGGATGGAACTGGAGAGTGTGATGCTAAGTGAAATAAGCCATACAGAGAAAGACAGATACCATATGTTTTCACTCTTATGTGGATCCTGAGAAACTTAACAGAAACCCATGGGGGAGGGGAAGGAGAAAAAAAGAGGTTAGAGTGGGAGAGAGCCAAAGCATAAGAGACTCTTAAAAACTGAGAACAAACTGAGGGTTGATGGGAGGTGGGAGGGAGGGGAGAGTGGGTGATGGGTATTGAAGAGGGCACCTTTTGGGATGAGCACTGGGTGTTGTATGGAAACCAATTTGACAATAAAATTGTCATATATTTTAAAAAATAAATAAATATTTGTTGGTGATGAAAAGGCAGTCCTGTTTGGAACTACAATATTTGTGTAATAAATAAGAAATGCATTTAAACACTCTTATGTCATCAAACAATTCTCAGGAGCACAAAGAAAGGATATTGCCGGGGCGCCTGGGTGGCTCAGTCGGTTAAAGGGCCGACTTCAGCTCAGGTCATGATCTCGCAGTCCGTGAGTTCTAGCCCCGCGTCGGGCTCTGTGCTGACAGCTCAGAGCCTGGAGCCTGTTTCAGATTCTGTGTCTCCCTCTCTCTGACCCTCCCCCGTTCATGCTCTGTCTCTCTCTGTCTCAAAAATAAATAAACGTTAAAAAAAAAAATTAAAAAAAAAAAAAGAAAGGATATTGCCTCTCTTTGCCCAAGGCATTTTGATAGAGTAGAGAGATCAATGATGTCTTCCTTTTTCTAACTGCCAGATTTTTCTGCTCAAAAATTCATCGCAGAGATCAGATGTGGTGACCGTGATCCCTAGTTCAGCTGAAATGTACTGGGAACAATTGTGTGCACAATTTATGCTCAGCCAGAGAGGACAGTTCCAAAGTGAGAGCTTCCCAGGCTAATTGGGAGAGTCACATGTAAAAGTAACTCTACATCAAGACACATTATCAAGGTGTTCTAGTGGAGGGTCGAATATTAATGGCCAGTAAGCATTTGGAAAATTATTTTACCTTACCAATAATCACAGACAAAGAAATTCACATAAATATCGTGAGTCCTTGATCAAATTGGCAAAGTTTTTTGTTTTAAATCATGATATCCAGTGTTGACTAGAGTTTGGGACAGTGGGCTCCCAAACACTTGAAGATCCTTTCAGGTGATAATTTAGCAAAAAAATTAAAAACCTTATAAATGTGCATAGTTCACCTAGCAATTCTATTTCTACAAGACCTAAGAAAGTCTGTTCTCCAAAGATTTTGGTACCAATATATTCATTGTATCAGTATTTACTTGTAAGAGTGAAAAATTGGACACGATCTAAATAATGATAATAGATAACAATTAAGTATTTACAACATCCCACACACTTGCCTGAAAACTTTATATAGCTTAATTCATGCAGACCTTACAAAAAAACAATATGGGGAGATACTATTATTATTAGTACCCCCATTTTACAGATGAAGGACTGAAGCACACAGAGGTTAAATAATCTGGTCATATGCCTGGTAAGCAGGAAAATCAAGATTTAGCCTCAGCTGTCTAGCTTTAGTGTCCACAGTCTTAACCATTCCTCTCCACTTCCTGTCCAATCTAAACAGCCAATAATAGCGAGAGGGTTAAAATCAACAATGTTCAATGTGTGTATGTGCGAGGGGGTGGGGAAGAGGGAAAGAGAGAGAGAGAAGGAGGAGAAGAAAAAAGAAAAGAGAAGGAGGAGGAGGAGAGCATGGGGGTAGAAAAAAGAGAGTGTATATGAATTATAGAACATTTATACAAATACTATGCAATTATTAAAAATGTATAACTATATAGGTATAGCTCGTTTTATTGTAGTTTGTAGATACTGTGGCCTTTTTTTTTTTTTTTTTTTTTTTTTTACTAATTGAAGGTTTTTGGCAATCCTGATTGAAGCAAGTCTGTTAGCACCATTTTTCCAAAGAATTTGCTCACTTCATGCCTCTCTGTCACATTTTGGTAATTCTAACACTATTTCAAACTTTTTCATTATGATTATATTTGTCATGGAGGTCTATGATCAGTGATTACAACTGGCTGAAAGCTCAGATGGTGGTTAGTATTTTTTAACAATAAAGTATTATTTAATTAAGATACGTACTTTTTAGACATAATGCTTTTGCACACTTAATAGACTATATACAGTAGCATAGAAACATAAATTTTATGTGTACTGGAAAACTAAAACATCCATTTGACTCAATTTATTGCGATACTCGCTTTATGGCAGTGGTCTGGAACTGACCCCGCAATAGCTCTGAGATCTTCTTGTATTGAGTTGTGTTCTAGAACAGTGTCTTTCAAACTCTTTTGACATGACCTCTATTAAGAAATAAACATTTTGCATTGCAACCATGCCGATCCATGACAGGTTGAGGGTAAGGTGGCTTCTACCAGCACAGCTGTGCTATTTGTATATTGTGGGTGTCTCTTTTCCTATGTCATGCCAGTTCTTAAATTTTTTGGAGTATGACATACATTGTTTTATACACACATACATTGTTTTATACACACACACACACACACACACACACACACATCTGAAATAGAAGTTTCGTGAAAACAATACCCAGTCTTACTAAGTATGAAGCAGTCTTATATTTTTTGTTCTATTCTATTCCATTCTTAAAATTCTGGTTGTCACCCTCTAGTTGAGGTCATCATCCTGAATTAATGTGACAAAATTTGAAACAGATTCTGGAAGCAAACCATGGTGCTTGTAAAACCTCAAGTTTCCACAAGAAGGCACCACAATTCTAGCCAGACACATTTTCCGCCAAAGGCTCCCCGCACTGGGGTTCAGGAGAGGGCAGGGATGTTGTCTTTTGCAGGATACAATTAAATGGGCCAGGCCCATTGGCACCTGGAAGAGGAGATAGGATCAATATACAAGGAGGTGCAGTCATGTTAATGGCGGAGCCCCGGAGGGAAGTTCTCACTCCTGCTGCCAGCGTTCCTGGACTTCCCAGTTCTGTAAGTCCTGGTCATACTTGGATTCCCTTTCTAAGAGTCTCATGGAACCCTGTATTCCTTAGTGCCAGGGATCTTTACAGTAAACTCTTGTTTCGTTTGCTGACCAAGCCGCAGTCGAGGATGTTCTCTTTATTCCTACAAAGGAGCCTCATCGAGAAAACAAAAAAGAGAGATGTTCTCAGTATATTCAGTTAAAAAAAAAAAAAAAAAAGGATATCCCTTGACAGCACTTCTTTATAATGTAATTTTGTTTTAAAATGTATAACATAAAATCTGGAAGGGTATACAGCAAGATATTAACAGTAGTTCCAGCTGAATGATGATTTGGGAGCATACACTTTTTCTGCACAAGTTTTTTTTTTTTTTTTCCCTAAAATAACTGTATACTACTTGTTTAATGTTTTAAGTGCAATGCTCATTAAAAAGAAAGAAGGAATCTTAGGACACCTGGGTGACTCAGTTGGTTAAGTGTCTGACTCTTGATTTCAGCTCAGGTCATGATCTCACAGTCGTGAGATAGAGCCCCACATTGGACTCTGCAGTCAGCATGGAGACTGCTTGGGATCCTCTCTCTCCTTCTCTCTCTGCTCCTCTGTCACCCTCTAAAATAAAAGATAAATTAAAAAAAATTTTAAAAAGAAACAAGGAATTTTAAAAACCAAGATATTTTTAAAGACAACAGCACAGGGTTGCTGAATGTCTTCAGAAGTATGATGGGATTCAGGCTGGGTCCCAGAGGCCTTTGATGGAACAGGTGTCCTGGGAATTTTCCTCAATGGAGCCACCAAGTGAAGTCCGCAGGCTAGTTCCCTCAGGAAATACTGGGAAAATGGTGAGGGTTGACTACGGCTGAAGTAGAGTACCCCGAGCTCATAAAGGACACAAAAATTTGAATGTGTTTGGTAGAAATAGTTTTATCTTTTAGACTTCCAAAAATTGCGCACTTTTTGACAGACATTTTAAATGATATAATGTATACGCAAGTTGTAAAGCATAATAATGAAACAACAAAAATATCTCCATTATCCAACTTAAAAAATAGGACATGACTAATGCCTTTGAGACCCTCAAATACCTCTCTCTAAACCCACCAAGCTCCTGCCTTTCCAAAAGTAACCACTCTTCTGAATTCTGTGTTTAACATTTCCTTTACAGTTTTATTGTGAATGTATACATCCTTTTTTAAATCTTTACTTATTTTGGAGGAGAGAGAAGGGGGCAGAAAGGGGGTGGAAAGAGGATCTGAAGTGGGCTCTGCAGCAGAAAGCCCGATGTGGGACTCGAACTCATAAATGGTGAGATCATGACCTGAGCTGAAGTCAGACACTTAACTGACTATATACATCCTTAATAATAGTAACAGTTAACATTCTTTGAGTTCTTTCTCTTTGTAGGACAATATTTTTAAAAACATTTTTTAACGTTTATTTTTGAGAGGGAAAGAGAGACAGAGAGTGAGCCAGAGGAGGGGCAGAGAGAGGGGGAGACACAGAATCCGAAGCGGGCTCCAGGCTCGGAGCTGTCAGCACAGAGCCTGACGTGGGGCTTGAACTTGCAAACCACGAGATGGTGACCCGAGCCGAAGTCACACACTTAACTGACTGAGCCACCCAGGTATCCCTGTAGGACACTATTCTAAAGTCTTTACATATTTTAACTTTAATCCTCCCAACAACCATGCAAGGTAAATATTGTTATTAACATCTCAATTCTGTAGTTGACAGAACTGAGGCATGGAGTGGTTGAGTGACATTCTCAGAGTCACGCAGCTGGCAGGTCCTGGTGTCAAACCCAGGCAGTTTGCTCTAGCTTCTGTACCCTTATCTACTTATTCTACCTACTCTTTTTTTAAAAGTTTATTTATTTATTTTGAGGGGAGGAGGGGCAGAGGAAAGGAGAGAGAGAATCCCAAGCAGGCTCTGTGTTGTCAGTAGAGCCCGATGTGGGGCTTGATTCCATGAACCATGAGATAATGACCTGAGCTGAAATCAAGAGTCAGACATTTAACCCACTGAGCCATCCAGACGCCCCATTATTCTACCCACTCTTCACAATATATTGTCATTCTCCTTATTTTTGAATCACATACAAATAGAATCCCACCAAGTTAGCTCTATTTGCCCAGAAGCACACTCTGAGATGTGGGTTCTAATGAGAGTGGTTTATTTGGGTCTATTTTAGTCAGGGTTCTCCAGAGAAATGGAACTGAAAGGATATACATCGATATATATGAGGAGATTTATTTTTACTATAGGAATGGGCTCACATGGTTTTGGGGCTTAGAAGTCAGTCCCACCATCTGCTGTCTGCAAACTGCAGAACCAGGAAAGCTGGTGGTGTAATCCAGTCTGAGTCCAAAGGCCTGGGCACCGGGGCCCCATGGTATAAGTCCTGGTCTGAGTCTGAAAGCCAGAGAATCAGTAGTGCCAATGTCCAAGGGCAGGAGAAGACGGACGTCTCAGGTCAAGCAGAGAGCAAATTTGCCTTTTACTTGCATCTCTGTTCTGTTCAGGTCCTCCAAAGATCGGATGATACCCGCCTGCATGGGTGAAGGCAATCTTCTTTGCTCAGTCTACCCATTCAAATACTAATTTCTTTCAGAGATGTTCTCCCAGACACATCCAGAAGTGTTCTACCAGCTCTCTGGCATTCCTTGGTTCAGTTAAGTTGACACATCAAATTAAGCATCACAGCCACAAAAACCCAGTAAGGGAGTGGAACACTGGAACAGGGAAGGAAAAGCCAACACAGAACTTACCCCCATGGGCAACTATATCTTAATCACACTGAGGAGCCAGAATAGAATATACACTAAAGATTTATCCCACCCAAGGGGTGAGGGAACAGGAGTATTACTACAGCAACTCCTGTCAATCACAGGTTGAGGTTTGGCTTCTACAGGATGTTAATTCCTGGGCGCCCTGGCCTGGCATGCCTGCAGGCAGAGCAAGCGTCACAGAGAAACCCCTCTGGCAAATGGTTGACATTACTGACATAGGGGCTGGACTGGCCTGTGCTGAAATGGTAAGACCGAAGGGAATAGGAGCAGGGAGCCTCCAGTATCTTGATACATACCCTGTGAGCATTCTGCAACTTGCTTTCTTGGCTTACTGTTCACCACTATGGTTGTGAGGCTCATTCCTGCCGGCATGCTGGGACATGTAACTGCGGTTTCTCCATTTTTCACTGCTCTACTCCATTGTATGAATATGTTCCCTTTTATTTATCCCTACTTTTTTGTTGATCTTTTCTTTTGTTAGTGGACATTTGGGCTGTTTCTACCTTTTTTTTTTTTTTTTTGTCTTCAGAAATAGTGTCATTTTCTTTCACAAAATCTCCTGCATTTGTCAAGAGGTTCTCCTCCATACCTAGGTTTAGAATTGTTGGGGTAGGAAGTATTTGCATCTGAACTTTACTACATAACGAGTGCAGTATTCTTCCAGTAGAAGTATCAGCAGCAGAGTACCAGAGTTCTAAAGTTTCATATCTTTACTCAAAATGATATTGTTAGGGCACTCAGCTGGCTCAGTTGGTTAAGCGCCTGACTCTTGATCTTGGCTCAGGTCGTGATCTCACAGTTCGTGAGTTTCAGCCCTGAGTCAGGCTCTGAACTAACAGTGTGGAGGCTGCTTGAGATTCACTCTCTCCCTCTCTCTTTGCCATTCTCTCTGCCCCTCCCCACTCATTCTCTCTCTGTCTCTCTCAAACTAAAAAAAACCCCGATATTGTTAGACTTTTAATTTTTGCCAGTCTGAAGGGTATAAAGTGAAATTTCTTCATTTTTTGAGAGGATACACACACACGCATTTTTTAAAATTTAAAACTCATGCGGATTCAAGTTCAATTTTGGTCTCTGTCCTTTCAAATTAAATTGTCTAAGAAGAAAGTTTGGAAATAACAGCTGGAGTTGTGACTATAAATGACTGAAATTGTTTTGCTTGCATAACTCATATGACGGTTAATTTTATGTGTCGACCTGACTGGATCACCCAGATATTTGGCTGAACGTGATTTCTGCATGTGTCTGTGAGGGTATTTCTGGATGAAATTACTGTTTGAATCAGTGGACTCACTTGGGAAACTTGCCCTTTCCAATGTGGTGGGCATCCTCCAGACTGGTGAGGGCTTCAGTAGAACAAAAAAGTGGAAGAAGGAAGAATTTGGCCTTTTCTGACTTGAGCTGGGACATCGATGTTCTTCTGCCGTCGGCATTCCTGGGGCTCAGGCCTTAGGTCTGGACTAGAATCTACCTCATCAGCTTTCCCTGTTCTCAGACTTTCAGAATAGGACTGGATTCTATCACCAGTTTTATTGGGTCTCCTGCTTGCAGATGGCAGATCACGGGACTTCTCAGCCTTTATAATTGCATGCGCCTATGTTTAATTATAAATATTTTGTTTGTTTGTCTGATGATTTGTTTATTTATAATTGGGTCTGTTTCTCTAGAGAACCCCTACTAATACAACTTGCCAACAGGTTCTAAGGTCCATGATGGGAGAAGACTTTCAAAAGTGTGATTGAAGTTAGCACCTTGAGTTAGGTGTTGTATCGAAGGATACACTGTAGGATGACACCAAAGTTTTGTATGTCTAGTCAAAATTCAGTGTCCTAATATTACAGGCAGTTCTCATACCGTACAGATGATGATAGCCTTCCCTCTTTGTGCTTCCCTCTTTTCCACCTTGGAACAAGTGGTTCTTCTAGAGGGCTTATCTGAGGAGAGAACTGTGTCAACATTAACACCTTTTTGCAATATCTCTAGTGAAGGAGGAAGTGGTTCCCAGTATTAGTTTCATAGGACGGCTGTAACAAATTAGCACAAAGTGGGGGGCTTAAAACAGCAGAAATTAATTCTCTCACAATTCGGGAATTCAGAAGTCCAAAATCAAGGTGTCCAGCCTCCTTCTGGAGGCTCTGAGGGAGAATCTGTTCCGTGTCTCTCTGCTCGCTTCTGGGAGCTGCCAGCCAGCCTTGGCGTTCCGTGACTGCTGAAGTCTGAATTCTGACTCTGTCTTCACATGACCTTCTTCTCTTATAAAGGCACTTGTCACTGCCTTAGGCCCCAACTTGGTCCAGGATGCTGTCATTTAGAGACTCTTACCTTCGTTACACCTGCAAAGACCTTTTTCTCAGTAAGGTCAAAGTGTAAGGTTTTTGGTAAACACATCTTTTGGGAGTCCACAATTCAATCTGCTCCAGGAGGCAACAAAGGATGCTGTTGAGAGGGGAAGCTAATCACATCACACATTCAGAGGTTCTGCTCGTATCTCTCTTTTAGTGGGTAGAGCAGAAAAACGCCATGCTGAACATGATAGATGAGAGTTCTTCATTTGTGTATTCTGAGAGTTCATAGCTTTTCCCTAAATAGAGGCTCAGTAACAGATGTCTGATCTCACCATAGGGATTGTCAGGGAAGCCAGCCAACAGGAGGTAGTGCTAATAGTTTCACTGGGGAGAATATAAATGACTCTCTAAGAAGGAAAAATATATGTGCTGTTGGATAGGCAGGTTGCAAAAGAATTTCCTTATGGTGGTTGTTATTTATTTAACTTTTTCTCCCTGATCTTAATATCCTTCTTAAAAAAAGAAAAGAAAAGGAAAGGAAAGGAAAGGAAAGGAAAGAAAAGAAAAGAAAAAGGAAAAGAAAAGAAAAGAAAAGAAAAGAAAAGAAAAGAAAAGAAAAAGCCCTCCCTGGAAATTTCTTCCCTGGAAAATAAACCTATTCTGTAATGCCCTATTTATTTTATTTAAAAAGTCAGAAGCGAGAATGACAACATGTGACCTTTTTTAATTCTTGGGATTTTTTTTTTAACTTTTCTGTATTCTTACAGTGAAAAAGTTAATTTGGTAAATTTCCCATCATTAGCAAGAGACATCATAGATATTTTAAGCAATATTTACTTCTTCAGATGTTTATTTTTCACTCTGAACCCGGATTTCTAGGCAGTAAGAAAGTTGTATTCCTGTCTAGTATTTCTTAAAAAAAAAAAGTGACATTATTCTAAGAAAAGAAGTGTGATGATCCCATTGTTATGTCTATTTAGACAACACTCAAATAATTAGTACAGGACATGTGCCTCCAGCAAGGTGAGGAGTTTCAGACTGGAGTGTGCAGGGCTGTCCATACAGTACTAAAAATAAGCATCACAGGGAAAATACCTTTGTGAAAAAGATCTTGTGCCCTCCAAAAAAAAAAAAAAAAAAAAAAAAAAAGGGTCCCAAAGTATCCAAAGAAGCTAATAAAAGCTTCATAAGGAGCTTACTACATAAGAAGAAAATAAGAAGCTAATATAACTGCACTGTGAACACATTATGCTTATATTTTCCTTTCTTTCTCCCTTTTAACTTTAGACCTTCCTCTCTTAAGGTCAGAGTCACAAGGTTTTAGTGCTAAAGACTCTTGAAAAGTTACTTATGCTATTGTTCTCATTTCAGAGTGAGGAAATGGAAGCTCTTAAGGATAAATGAAAAACAGAATGTGACACATGTAGTGACAAAGCCTTGGCCTGGCACACACTTCTTCTGAATCTAAATGCCTGAAGTTTAAACAATTTATTCAAAATCATTACCAGGAATATCCTAGATCTCCTATAGAATGATTACAAAAAATAACTGTCATTCCCAGCAGTTTTTCATATGTTTTCTTAAAAGAAACTTAGAAAAATACTTTGTCTTTGCATCTTTATTTTCAAATTTCTAATTCATGGAATTAAAAACAATATACACACACAGGTACAAAATTTGAAACCCAGAAGTTACTGTAGGTACAGTGAAGTGCTTACCTGCTCAAAATTCTGTTTGTTCCTATTTGAGAGGACTGGCTTAAATTGTCATATTTGCTTAATCTAATTTCTCTGTGCAAATTATGTACTTTTTTGTGAGAACAGGGCTTCAGCTGTGGGCAACAGACAATTGCTTCAGATTTTATTTACTTCACTGCTAAGTCAATCATTAAAACACCTGAAAATTACTTTCTATCAGTTGTGGCTCATTCCAGAGAATAACACTTCAGAGTATAAAAATCAATTTCCCCCACCATATCTCACTTAATTCTCACATGGTAACCCTGAACGGGAATGTATTTTCCTGATTTTTTTTTAGCGTGTATAAAACTGAGCTCCTGGGATTTGCTCAAGGTCACAGTTCTCTATTATACATCAGCCTTATTTAAAGTAGAGAACTCCAAATAAAGTGTCTGTATGTAATAGTATTATACCAATAATTTTCTTAGGTTTGATAAATCCCTGTGTCGTGTAAAATGTTAACATGGGGGAAAGCTGGGTGAAGGGTATATAGTGGATCTCTCTGTAGGATCTCTGTAGCTTTTCAGTAACTTTAAAAGTATTTAAAAACTTAAAGCGATTGAAAAATAGGTCCTCTAATTATTCTCTGAGTTGATTAGAATTTTAGATCTGGTGGGCTAGAATATAATCTTTCCACTTACAGATAAGAAAATGGGTTCCAGGCTGACTTTCCTAAGCTCACACCAGACCAGACTCTCAATTACTAAGCTGGTTCTTTCATGACACCTGCCTGGTTTCCAGGGCATGTATAGAGATCGCATACTTCTATTCAGAAAACTTTGTCAGCAAGCCCGTAGATCCAACCTACTCTTGGAAACACATGCAGAATGATATGTCCAGTATGTTGCAATGCCCGAATTCATGATATTTGTGAATCAATCTTCCTATCACATGACTATTCAAACCATGTGCACCTGCAAAGGCCCCCAGCAGTTCCTGCCATCTGGTCCCATGACGTAGGAAGACACTGGCTCCCTTTTTCTCATTTCCTTTGCTTTTCATTGGTACCACAGCCTTTCTTCCAGCTTGACTTCTTTTTTCCAACTTACCCTTCTCCCTGTGTCCATTGAGTGAGGTTGTGAGGGCGGGACTCATAGCAGAATTTTGAAACCGTGTGCTTCTCCCCATCCCTACAATTTAAGAGACATCCCAGTTGGACAAGACTCAGGAACAAATTACCTGGAGTGGACTCCTCTCATCTTTGAGCTCTGGGGTCAAGGAGAAGCACAATTCTTCCAATTCTGCTCGGTGACCCTACCCAAATGAAGCTGCTTAATATTATTCTATCCCCCAACAAGGGTTGTGTGTGGGTAACTGCTTCATTCCTTTTGCAAGCCACCTCACTGACAAGTGTTGGAAGGTGAATTTTTCCTTCAACTCTGTTCTTGCCCTTGGGCTGAGAACACTGCTTCTCTCCTCACTCTCTCTGGAGCTCTAGTGTTAGTCTTTGAAAACTGTTGCCCTTGGCTATTGAAGGAACATGCTATGCCAGGAAGCATATACTAAGAGAAAAAAAGGAGAAAAAACAGGGGCACCTGGATGGGCCAGTCAGTTAAGCATCCAACTTCAGCTCAGGTCATGATCACCATTCCCAAGTTCGAGCCCTGCATCGGGCTCTGTGCTGACAGCTCAGAGCCTGCAGCCTGTTTCAGATTCTGTATCTCCCTCTCTGTCTCTGCCCCTCCCATGCTCATACTCTGTCTCTCTCAAAAATAAATAAACATTTTTAAAAAAGGAGAAAGAACAATAAAGAAGCACAAAGGCATTATTATCAGTTTTTCTATTTTCTGGCGAAGGCATGGAACTGAGAAACCATTCTGGAAAAGAGAAAGATTTAAAAAAATGACAACTCTGCTTTTATATTTTCCATTTAAAAAATATTTTATTTTTCTAAAGTAATCTCTACCCCCTAGTGGGGGGCACAAACTCATGACTCTGAGATCAAGAGTTGCAAATTCCACCGACTGAACCAGCCAGGTGCCTGCATGCTTTTATATTTTTATGTTTCTTCCCAGTCTTGGTTCACATGCATAGATATCTTAAACAACAGTACTATAAAGATTCTACTTTATATTTAGTTTTTCCCTTTAACACTAAATCATGTGCATTTTTTTCATTTTGCTACTGTCTTTATTATGTTCATTTTAGTAGATGCATAATGTACAGTGTTAACTGTGTGTCCAGTGTTTAAAATGTTATTTGATTCCCATGAAACCCTACAGAGCAAGAATTGTTTTGCTCATTTCATCTTAATTACAAAAGTGAAAACGGAGGCTCAGAGAGGTTAAGTAAATTGCTCAAATTCATCCATCTACTGAGGGGGTAAGTCAGGATTCAGACCAAGGTGTGTGGACTTCAAAGTCTATGATCCTGACTTGTCAGATAGTAGAGTGAGGATACACAGTGGGACTCCAGGTCCTGTTACTTAGCCTGATACTCTGTGCAGAAACCGGTGGTTCCCTGGCTGAACATCAGCATCATCTGGGGAGCTTTGAGAGACACTGCTGCCTCATCCTTAGAGATTCTGATGTAACATCAGGGTATTCCAAAAATCCAAGTGTTTTAATGTCCGGCTACTGCTTTCTGTGATGACCTCACTGTAGAGAAAACAGAAGAGGAGAAGCAACAATTAAATCACAACCGAAATGAATGAGAGTTATTTAGCTTCAAAAACGGCTTCATGAGTTTTCTGTCTCCTGCCAAATTGTGGAAGTCTGTATAAGTTTAGGAGTCATTAGCATAGAGATATAAAGTGAAGCCTTGAATGTAGATGAGCGGGCTCTTGCAAAGCATGTAGCGAGGAGAGAAAAAGGCTAAGAACAGAGCCTTGGGGACTAACGCTGAAGGGATGTGTGGAGGAAGAGAAGAGCGATAGGACAGGATATTTCTAGGATTTTTAAATGCTAAATGCTGCCAAGAGGCCATGTAGGAGAATGCCTGAAAACCCGTGGATTCAGCATCAAGTCCTCATGGGAACGTTTATGGCGGAACACTGGGGGAGCAGTGTGGATTAACAAGATTTCAGTGACTGAGGCCAATGTGGGAGGGAAGGAAGCAGATACAATCTATTTGGACCTTTTTACTGAAATGCTGGCTTTAACAATGTGTCAGTATGTTTTCAGCTGTAAGCATGAGAATCCCCAAATAAAAGTGACTTACACAATAGAGACCCTCCCATTCAACACACACGCGCACACGCACACACACACACACACACCCCACATATATAACAAGAAGCCCAGAGGTGGACGGTTCAAAGATTTAGACTCTAGTTGGCTTCTCTGGGATACTTTTGGCCACCCCTTCATGGTCATGAGATGGTAGAAGCATCTTCAAATATTACATCCTCATATGACAACACCTAAGGGACAGGGCTCCTCTTATACCTCTCCTTTTGTTAGGGAGGAAACCTTCCTGAAAGCCCCAAGCCGACTTGCTCTAATGACTCATCACCCTTAACACCCACATTGCCACTCCTCCAGCTATAAGGGATCTCTCAGTGAGTGAACATCTGGCTTTTTTTCCCTTTATACTAGGAAGTAGGCTCTGCTTTCAAAGAAGAGGGGAGGAGAAAGATGGCTATATAGGCAACCACAGAGTTCCACAGAGAATATGAAGGAAACATGATAGTCAGAGGAAGACATGGACTTAATGCAAGTTTGCCGCATGTTTGTGTTAACATCTTGAAGCTGGGCATGTTTAAATGCTTTTCACAGATAAAATATAATAGTGAGACCCCCATGGTTGTGAGATGCATGGAAAGTAAAACATGAGAGACGGACAGGTGTCTCTTCCATTCTAATTGGAGGGAAGGAGAAATGAAGAGGGTGGATACCCTGAATGTATTGGTTTGCTGTGGACTTGAGGGGATCACCCCTGATGGCTTCGGTTTGTTTCTCGTGAAGTGGGTGACTGAGTTCTCTGCCAAGGGTAAGGGGGACACAAGACAACACAGGAGAGAGTTGCCCAGGCAACACAGGAATTCCAGCTGATTTTAAGGGCTCAGTTGAGGTTGGCTGCCCTGAATTTAAAATTATTCTAATCAGGGGAAGTCGTGATTTTTCTGTCCCCTCCACCTGCACTACACGCCTGGCCATGGGGGTTGAGAAGGCACAACGGCTACTATCTCAGGGGACTTTCTGTACAGGTGTGACAAAATAAATGCGACAAGGGAACTGAACGCATCATCTAAAGAGCAATTTCACTGATATCACACACAATCTGAATGGGAACAAAGTGAAAACAGGGGAGTAGATTCACTGGGAGAAAATCAAGACACCAAAGGATCAGGCATGGAAGTGGCCGAGGGACTGGTGTGAACGAATGAATTGGAAGAATTGGAGGACAAGGCTTAGCAAATGGGCTGACTTATTTCAAACACGGCACCATTCTGGGTGTTGAAAACATCCAGAATGTTGCATTAGAATGAGTGGCTTACGTATGATGAAGATCGAGAAATGACAAGCTATGGTATTGGAAGGGCCATCTATATGGCCTGAGGCACAATTTGTAAAAATGGAAGCGGATGAAAGAAGTGATTTTCAAACTTTAATGTGCCTATGAATCTCCTGGGGATCTTGTTAAAATGCAGATTATGATTCTGTAGATCTGGGATGAGGACTGAAGCTCTGTAGTTATAACGAGTTACCAGGTGATGCCGATTTGTTGATCCGGGAACCACAATTTGAGTGGCAAAACACTGAATAAACCCACCATCGACTTCTACGCATACTCTCTTTATTAAAAAACCTTCTATCCCACTTTGCTGAAGGGGATGGACCTTAGAAAGTACGTGTTATACCTGGTCCCACTTGTTGCCCTGTTGGGGTAGAGGACCTGATGCAACTAGAAACTACCCATAATCTGAACTCAGCTGATTGAAATTTCTCATGAGATTCTGAACTTACACACTAGAGACTAAGTCTGCAAATCATTGGTGGGCAGTGGCTCTCTAAGACCTATTTTCCCCAAGTTTAGCAGCAAAACAAGCTTAGGCCATATGTCACTTGAAATTTTGGGGAGTAGCAATCAGGAAGAAGCTGGTTCTTAGGATAAAGAATGGAGCACAGGCACAGAAAATTAATGAGACGAAAGAATAAAGTGCTAGAGTGAGAAGGTGATTATCTCCAACTCAACCTTTCTCCTCAAATACGCCCTAAACAAGTATGTGGCCTCTCTGGCCTGCATTGTTGACTTTCCTCCTCACACTGGCTAAATCATATTCTTCCTTGGTGTCTTGATTTAGAAAGCTCCTTAAGGAAGCTTTCTCTGCCAGCTGAAGCTGGTGGGTGGCCTCCTATGTGTGCCTATAGCACCTCTTGGTGTCCAGATCATAGCATTTATCACCATGACAACCACCATTGGGATATTTATTTGCCAAATGTCTTATATATTCTCTATGCATTTTTCTTGATAAAAACTAGTTGAAGTTAGATATTCTAGTTCCATTTATTAACATCATTTTCACTTTTTATATAAAAAGGAGCTCAAGAGAGATTACATGACTTGCCCAGGAGCACATAGTTTGTGGGTGGTGGTAATTAGGGTTTGAGAGCAGAGATGATCTACGTCAAAGCTCGTCCTCTTAGCCATCGTCTTTCCCCAGACTCTTGATCACTGTATTGCCCTGTCTGGTGGTTGGCTGGTACAGAGCAGTTCTCAAAGGTATTTGTTGAATGGATGTGGCTGAATGTGAGTGAATAAAGCTATTTGTTAAGCCAATTAGCCTTATAACAGAACTGAGTGAAGGATTGTGTAGTACTGCTCTTAAGAAGTCCTTAACAAAAATATCTTTTATGAAATCTATGACCGGTAGATCAGATGTGCACCACACCATACTCTGCTCAGCGTCGCAAATTTTCGAATTGATGGTGGTTCTTAGTCCATCCCTTGTCCTAATCCCTCGACCTAAACGTTGAAAGACCACCTGGAATCTTTGCTTGGACTCTAAATATTATATGGCTACAGCATTCCAACATGGGTTCTCCCTGCACACAGAATTGTCAGAGCTCTCTCTAATCTAGGAGCTGCAGTGTCCAGCGAAGCTAGCGTGGTTGCGTTTGTTTCCCAACACTTGTACTGTATATGACTCCAAATGCAGTGACACTATGTCGTCCACATCCAGTTGACTATGCTGTAGCATCCGGGAAAAAGGTTGACACATGAAGCGTTTTCCGTGGCTGCTAACACGCTTAGTCAGCACAATCACTAGCAGGATGAGTGGGCGAGTCAAGGAAGTATCTTCCTTACAAGTATCACGTCCCAACTGTTCTTTAAACGCCACAGGATCCCTATCACAGAACAAAAAAGAGAAATACACAAACAACCCTAAACCAAATTTATCAGTGACCCCCGTTGCGTCCTAGTCGTGCAAAGACTAGGCTGGTTGTTTTTAAGATCTTTTCAGCCAAATGCAAAGCTACCTTCAGAAATGTTTTTTGCCCACGTGGATCGCGCAAACGCTAATTACTAACGGGCTAAGAAACACGCAACCAGGGAGACTGGCCGCACCTCCGGGAATAAACTGGCACCTCTAGAAATAAAGCTCTGCAGCCAATGCGGCGCCACCGCCCGCGGGATTGGCGGCCTCGGCCGTGACGTAGCCTGGGCGGGCCGAGTCGGTTTGCGACAGAAGCCGCGGGTCCCGGCCGGGGAAGCTGAGAAGAGGTATCTGCAGCGCAGTGCTCGGCCCGCGAGCTCGCTCTTCGCCAGCCCGGAGGGCTTCTTTCTCCAACGCGCGACTCGCCGGCGCTGCAGAGCCTCGGCCCCGAAACCCGGCGGGGGTGTGAACCTGAGACCAGCAGACCCCGGCGAGGCCAGGACTCCCCAGCGCGAGGGCGGCAGGGGACGCAGAGGTTTGGCCTGCGGGCGCGGGGCGGGCGCGGGGCGGGCGCGGGGCGGGCGCGGGGCGGGCGCGGGGCGGGCGCGGGGCG
>NC_064816.1:87206248-87284057 GCF_023721935.1 Panthera uncia | reverse complement strand
GCGGGCGCGGGGCGGGCGCGGGGCGGGCGCGGGGCGGGCGCGGGGCGTTTCCCGGGAGGGTGGCCAATCTGTGCGGGGCCGAGGCGGGATTTTCTCTTCCGCTGGCGCGGTCCGGGCCGACTCTCCTGCTGAGAGAGGAACGGGAGCTGCTGAAAGCGCGACGCTGCGCTGGTAGTTGCAACACTTGAGAGGGGAACCGAGTTGCCCTGCGCGGCTGCGGCCGCGACCTGAAGGTGCACCGGTGCGGGAGAGGTCCGAGGGGCGCTCGGCTCGGGCAACTTCACTTCTTCCGCCGCTCGAGAATTGGAGGGGTGGAGAGGTGCCGGGGGTTTGGAGAAGGGCTTGTAATGAATTCTCAGGACCACCGCCTCCTCGAGCGTGGAGGTATTGGTGCTCACCAGAATACTTAGAAAGATTGGGAAACTATCGCGTAAAGTAATGGGGTGGTGAGGGGTGGGGATCGTGGGTAGCCCCGGGAGCGCGGGGCCGCCGATTTGCTTTGCAAGCCGCAGCGTCCGGCGGGGTTGAGCGCCGAGATTTGGGGAAGTGGGAGCTGCCTGGGCGGGGCGTCCCGAGGAGACTCGGCCACGCGCTGTTTGTTTCCTTTCACTTCCTGCAGCGGCCGCTCGCTATGAGGAGGGGAGCGGGCCTAGGGCGGAGCGGCCTCGTCCCCCGGGCCTGAGCGCCCACCCGCTGCCGCCGCGGGACGTCCCCAACCCTCCGGGGCTTTCGGCCATGGGCGATCGGTGAATAGGCGGCGTGGGGAGTCGTGGACCTGCCACTTCGGGAGGTAATGCTGGCTCAGTTTTGAGTGGCCCGGGGAGAGCGAAGAAACCCTAAAATGGAGGACTTTACTACCAGGACGTACGGCACCAGTGGCCTGGACAACAGACCTCTGTTCGGAGAGACGTCGGCCAAGGTGAGTGCGGACCCGGATTCCAGGGTAGTGGGTTTGTGTGTCTGTGTGTCTGCGCTCCCGCCCAGAGTCCTGGTTGCGGCCCCGGGAAGCACTTGTGGGTAGAAAGAGCTGTTTCTTTTATCCTGCTTCCCTCTTAAGATGTTTGTCCTGCCACTTGGCTCTTTTTTGGGGGTAGGGTTGGCCCGGAGCTCTGAAAGCAGGGATGGGGGGTGGGTGGAGAAAAGTTCAGGAAGTTCTGGGCTGATAGGGGCCCTTCAGGGGAGTGCGGAAGCCTCTCTCCGTGGGGATCGAGTGCTAATCTCTGAGAGGCTTCAGGTGTGAGACCAAAGCTTTGGTAAGAAAGAACCCTGCAGAGGTGCTTCTGATTAGTATTTATCTAGAGCCATTAAGGGTTTATACTGAGGCAGCCAAGCAAAGAAAAAGAGGCTTGGAATCAGTTTTTGTTTGATGGCATTCCATTCCTGGAAGGGATCAAAGGGTCTCTGGACCTAAACAAGCTATAGTATCTTGTTTTAGCCTTCTGACAAGGATAATGCCTTCTTACAAGCTTTATCATGTGATGCTCAGGGCCAGTAATTGAAGACAGAGCTCTTTTCCTGTCTTCAGCTGTAACTTTGAGTTGTTTTGGCAAGATTAGCCTGTGTTTTTTTGTTTTTTGTTTTTTTTTCCAGCTAGAAAGTGATCTTGGTAACCTTTCACCCCTGAAAAGGACTTTCAGGCCTCTCAGAAAGGAGGGCACATGTGGAGTCCAGAGCTTCTTGGGTTTCTCAGCTTTGGCGGGGGACCTCTAACACCAAGGATTGGAAACTTGTACACCCGGGAGTGTGGGGCATAGTCCTGAATTTGGGCTGCCAGCCTGCCACAGGACAACTACTTTATTTTTTAAATTCTTTGTGGATGTCCTTTCTTAAAGTATCTTAACAAGAAAATGCTTTAAGCTTGATCTCTAGGAAGATGCACCTTGTTTATTTGGGGGCTTTGCATAATCCCTGCCCACATTGCTTGTGGTTTGAGAAGCATGGTTGTAGTTTATTAGACGTACCTGTTTCTGCTACAGTTATTGACCATTATGTGACAGGCCCTGGGGATCCAAGGAACATAGGTGAGGGAAATATGTAGACTAATGTGATGCGTTGAATCTGTGCTATGGCGGGGCATAGAGGGGGTATGTTGGGGTACACAGGAGAAACTGGTCACTTTTGTTTGGGAAGCTTTGGCAAGATCTTGGATGGCTTCTCCATTCAGATTTTCTGATAGCCTTGGGCTTTCAGATATAAATGTCCCTAAATTGGGGTTTAACAAGAAGAGGATTTGAGGCCTGGAGAGTGGAGGCAGCAGCTTGCTGCTTGTTGGACCCAGGGCACCTGACTGTCCAGCTGTTCCAAGAGCTAAGAGGTTCACTGTCAGCCTCATGTGCCTTGGTGCACAGATTGGGGTTCTGGGTGATGTAGACTTCTGATCCCCTTTTTAAGCCCCACAGCCCATGAATACTGAGGTGGATGATTTGGTAATGGACTTGATTTATAGAGGCACTGAGAAATATTGATGTTTTCTGACTTGCTTGGGCCTAGATAGTTAATGACTGTAAGTTTCCTATTGCCTGTGATCAAGTTGAAACCATCCAAGAACCTTTCAAAATGTTTATCTGTTGGCTTCATAATTATTTAGTCCAAGAGTATATGGGCCTGGCATTATTTAGGCAGCTTTGGGCATTTATGACAGAAGATTTGGCTACTCAGAGACAACATTAAGAATAAGATAATTGGGGCACCTGGGTGGCTCAGTCGGTTAAGTGTCTGACTTCTGCTCAGGTAACGATCTCCCCGTTGAGAGTTCGAGCCCTGCATCAGGCTCTGTGCTGACAGCTCAGCGCCTGCAGCCTGTTTCAGATTTTCTCTCTCTCTCAAAAATAGATAAACATTAAAAAAAGTTTTTTTAGATAAGATATAATTCCAGATAACAGAATTGCTCCCTTTAGCCCCCTCCATGAGGCTGACAGAATAATTGGACATAGAGAAGTTACACAGAACTGAGAAACAGACCAGACCAGTGGTCTGAGGATGGGAGAAAACCTCGTGACTTTTTTTTTTTTTTTTTTTCCAGTTAGCACAAAAGTGTTATTTCTTTTAAGGATAACAATTAAACCATATCCAAGGTCTTAACTTACAGTTAGAAGCCAAAGTGGCATCTATTTTTATTTATTTTAATGTGTATTTTTGAGAGAGAGTGCACGTGCGAGCAGGGGAGGGGCAGAGAGAGGAAGACACAGAATCGGACGCAGGCTCCAGGCTCTGAGCTGTCAGCACAGAGCCCGAATGCAGGGCTCATACTCAGGGACCATGAGATCATGACCTGAGCTCAAGTTGGATGCTTAACCGACTGAGCCACCCAGGTGCCCCCAAAGCGGCTATTGAAAGCATTAGCTATTGAGGTGCAGTACACGCACTCAGGGAAATTGCTTCGCCATCTGAAGCTTACGTCAAACTTTGCTTGGTTGACAGCTGAGCTCTGCTGGTGCCTGGGTGTGGTTGAGGGTAAGAGTATATCTGTGCATCGTATGTCTTACAAATTGAGATGTCAGGTGTGAAGAGACGGAGATTTGTGTCTTTAAGGACAGCAAATGATTTTATTGGAGGATCTGAGGTGGGCAAGGCACAGGAACTGGGTAGGACATGTTGCAGTGGAGCCATTCCCAAGGAGGACAGTCAGTGCCAGAGCAGGCTGGGTTCCTGCAGACCCAGAGAAAAACCTTCATTGGCCCCTACGTGTAGGTTTTCCCTGCTTGCTCTCTTTCAGATGCTAGGAAACTGGACACAAAAGTCACTTAACAGTGAAACTTAATACATTACAACTCCTGAGGAGAAAATCCAGAAAGGGGAAAGCCTACGTCCTGTCATAATCTGATAGAGCCTCTGAGCTTCCAGTAACCATGTTTGCTCTACAGCAACTGACCACATATGGCCTCTCAATTTTAAATCGAGAAAGGACCGGAGAGCTTTAGGTCCAGTCTCTAGCTTTAAGGCAAAGGTGACTGAAAGCCCACAGAGCAGAGCAACGTCTTAAGGGAAGTCGTGTGTCCTCAGTGCCACAGGCACCCTGCTAGGCGTTCCACTTTCCTTTGCTTGGTCACCCAATTCCTTTGTGAGGTGGGCATTGTTACTTTTGGAATTAAGGAAACCAAACACAAAGCAGGCTGCTTGTTCAGTCACGCTACTAGTTCTTGCCTGGTAATGTTTTAACAACTTGCTTTCTTGAGTTGAATAGGATAGTAAGTGGTAAATTATGCAGTCTGTGCTACGTACTTTGTTTTTTATTAAAAATTCTTTTTTAATGTTTATTTTGACAGCACACGCATACAAGTAGGGGAGGGGCAGAGAGGGAGAGAGAGAATCCCAAGCAGGCTCCACGCTGTCAGTGCAGAGCCCGATGTGGGGCTCAAACTCCTGAACCATGAGATTATGACCTGAGCCCGTATCAAGAGTCAGACGCTGATCTGACTGAGCCTCCCAGGAGCCCCTGTGCTACATACTTTGAAAAGCACTATAGACATTCACATACCAGTTTTCCATTCACAGGAAACAGGTGAGTCACAGAGTAAGTGAAAGATACTAGAATCTACTGTAGAACAACTGATACGTAACCCAGTGGGACTCGAGCAGCTCTCTTGGGCAGTCTCTGAAGGAACTTTTGTTTTCACCTGTACGGGATGCACATACTTCATTTACCAAAGTCCAAACTTACTCAAACTTAGAGTTTGGTAAATGAAGTATGTGCATCGTGTACAGGGATCCCGTACTCAGAATTCAGCATGATGCTTAGGAATACCCTCTCACATAGAGCCATAGAGGGAAAGGCGAAGTGAAGCAGTTCTGTCATTACCCAAATATTGAAGGGATAATAGACAAAGAAAGAAAGGAACGATGTTTATCTTTTTGGAAAACTGTCATTCCTTTGGAATTACATATTGCTGGGTGGGGTAGCTTTAGAATCCTGGTCAGAATGTTGTTTTCATCTATTTTTATCCATTCCCAAGTTCTGGGATATAGTTAGGTATATTCTCTAGAGTGAAAAATAGCTGTGGCACAGTTACCTGGATGGATATATCTGGGATTTCCAAGCCTATGCTCTAGCTTAGCATTTTCTAAAGGAGCACTAGCCAGTAGAAATAAAGTGTGAGCTGCATATGTGATTTTAAATGTCGTAGTAACCATGCTAAAGTATAAACAGGTAAAATTAATTTTAATACGTCTTATTTAATTTCCTATCAAAAATACACTTGAGGGGAGCCTTGGTGGCTGAGTCGGTTGAGCATCCGACTTCGGCTCAGGTCATGATCTCGCAGTTCGTGAGTTCAAGCCCCGCGTTGGGCTCTGTGATGACAGCTCAGAGCCTGGAGCCTGCTTCCGATTCTGTGTCTCCCTCTCTCTCTCTCTCTGCCCCTCCCCCACTTGTTCACGTGCACATGCTCTCTCTCTCTCTCTCTCTCTAAATAAACATAAAAAAGGTTAAAAAAAAAAAAGTACATTTGAGGGTCGTCTGGGTGGCACAGTTGGTTAAGCTTCCGACTCTTGGTTTCAGCTCAGCTCATGACCTCATGGTTTATGAGTTCAATCTCCATGTCAGGGTCCTTGCTGACAGTGCAGAGCCTGCTTGGGATCTCTGCCCCTCCCCTGCTCACTCTCTTTGTCTCTCTCAAATTAATAAACTTAAGTACGTTTGAATGTACAATAAATATAAAAAGCAGACACATGTTTACATTTCTGGACTAAGCCTTCGAAATCCAGCGTGTATTTTTCACTTTGAGCCCCTGTCAGTTTGTGCTGGACACATTCCGGGTGCTCAGTAACCACAAAGAGCCAGTGCTACGTTATTGGACAGCACAGTTCTGAAGCAGGTGAGTTCTTAGTTACGGTGGTTCCATAATCATTATCACAAAATATTTTTCTTTTCTGTGGGACTTCTCAGAACCTTTAACATGGCAATTTTCTCAGGGACTCTGATTGGAGAGAGTGATAAGTAGTACTTCTGGACTGTTGGTGACGTAGCCTTTTAGGACTGGCACGAGGTGTTATGTATGGAGTTCTTACCTCCCCCATGGGAGCGTTCATGAGACCAGTTTCTACAGGACACCCTTTGGGAAATATTACTGTACAAAGCCTCATCCTTTGCTCCTTCCTTCCTTCCCTCCCTCCCTCCCTCTCTCTGTCCTGAACTAAAACCTGGAGAAATTCCCCCTCTCTTGTGCAGGGCAGTCTTTATTATTATTATTGTTATTATTGTTTTTTAAGTTAATTTATTTGGAGAGCACACACATGAGCAGGGTGGGGGTAGAGAGAGAACCCCAAGCAGGCTCCAGGCTGTCATGCTGTCAGCACTGATTTATGGGGCTTGATCTCATGAACCCTGACATCATGACCTGAGCTGAAGTCAAGAGTCCGATGCTTAACAGACTGAGCCACCCAGGAGCCCCTCCAGGACTGCCTTTAAAAGTATGCCTTAGGACAGCACATAGTTGGGTGTCTTTCTGTGTAATGGAGGGGCGCTATGTTAACCTCAAGCTTGTGAGTCGGTCTTCGTTTGGTTTGCTGGCTACCTTCCCAATCATCTGAAGTCTGTGTGTTCCAGTGCAGATGGGGTGAACCCAGGCCGGGAGGGAGAGGATGGCTGTCTCTGGGGAGAACGGAAACCAGCACCTCCTCGCTGGAGCAAGCGGGAATATACTGGTAGAATATAGTATAAACTGCCTTCTAGACCAGCCTATTCTGTTGATTTGTCACTGATCCCCAAAATAAGTGATTGATTTTCTAAGGGGGTGGTGATGGTGGTTGGATGTTATAGAAGAAAATGAGTGACTTTGGCCAAGGTGCATACATTGAACTCTGATGATCAGGGTGGGGGTGGGGCGCTCTGTGTAGAGGACAAGTTACTGGGCCCTGAGGCTCAGATCTTTGGTTCCAAAGGCAAGAGTTGCGTGTACAAAAAGCATCCTCTGTTCTTTTCCTGTAAACAAAACATATAAAATTGTTGGGGGCGGGGGGGAAGGTCTTTTTATGACCGGTACTCCAGTTAAAGCAATTCAGACTTGGGGCATGTGGCTTCTGCAAATGATAGTGTAAAATGAGAGTGTTCCTTCGTGTTCTTTTTTTGTGGGAGGGTGGGTTTAAAGGTTGCTGCTTATTTAAGGACAAAGCTACGATTAAGATAGTTGTGTCTGGCTGTCGCCCTTCCCCCTGCCTAGAACCCTAAAGTCTTTCCTCTGAGGGGTGCAGGCTTCTAGCTTCTTTCCTCTTGACACAGCTTCTGGGCAAACTCAGAGCACAACTCCTGTCTCCCTCATGGGAGAGGTCGTAGCCCAAGGGACCAGATCAGCCGTCCCCTTGCCTCTCAGCCTGACAAACCACTTTGAGTTGCGGTTTCTTGTGCTGGAGACAGTTCAGGATGATTCAGGCCATTGCTTTTTTCTTCCCTACCATAATAAATTTGCTCTTTCTCATCCTCAGACCAGAGGACTGGGGATCTCTGGGGGTTGGACTCTGGCAGAGGTAACTTGGGAAGGCTCTCAGAGGATGCTGGTGCATAGAGAGGGCTGAAATCTCTGGGTCTTAACCCAAGCTGTGTGGACACTCCGGGCAAGCTGGCACCTCTCCACCCACCTCTTTGCTTTTAGCTGTCTCGTGCTATGGGCAAATGCTGTTTACCTTTCCGTAGCATTGTTGCCAAACCCTGAAATCGGATTGGTGGTGTGCAGTAAGCCTGTCTCTGAGTCACTGGGTGTCAAGCAGAGAAAGTTGTAGTAAGAGGAGGGCAGCCCAATAAGAAGACAGGGGAGCATCGCCAAATCTGAGTTGCCCTATTGAGCCTAGGAACATGATTAGCAGAATATGTGGCAGTCATGGCAGGACGTGGATGGGCCTTGAAACTTCTCAAGGGGGCCTCGAAACTTCTTGAGGTTATCATGTGCTGTGCTCAGAGTCTTGGTGCCAGCCAGAGGGTCCTGGTATGTTACATGTTAACCTGGTGTCTGTTACCGGTTCTGCAAGACAGACATTTCAACTGGTATCCCACTCCTGGTCTCTGTAATTAGCTTCAGGAAAAAGAATGAAAGGACAGAGTTATTAATTGTTGCAAGGTGGCGAAGGAACGTGTCTGTATGCAGCCCCTGAAGTTACTACGAGGGAGAGCCTCTTAAAGGTTTAAGTGAGTAAAGAAACCTGTTCCTGAGGCTCAGCACCCTCTCTTCTCCAAATATCTGAATCCTGTTCCATTTCCGTCTCCACCTTAGAGCCTTTCTTAAGACCCAGCCTGCACCCATGCTGCCCTTAAAGGAGGCTGGTGGCCAGAGGTGCCCCCTGGAACTTAACTCCTTGTGTTGTCTGGGATTTGTTGAGATTGTGCCTTCCTGACCCGAGTGTAACCTCCTTGAGGTCCAGCTGCCTTAACCTCCAGCTGCCTCATTTCTCCAGCCTCTCTGGCACTGGGTGTAATGCCTTACCCGATTCTTGGAGTTACGTATGCTAAGCCTTAAGTGAACATCGAGCAACATCAGAAGGGTAACCTACATTCTTGGGACATACTGGGTGACAGTAGAAGAGGGGGCTGGTGTTCAGAAACCTGGAACACTGGATACCACAACAGGAAATGGTGCTTCAGGCTCTCATGCAGTTAGAGTCCTCATGTGATCCTCTCCTTGCTGAGCTTCAGCAAAGGGGCAGGTAGGAAACTTCATACAGTATTGCATAAAAACTGTAAACCGAGGTTGGCCTCTAAGAGGGCTGTCTGGTCTGCTGAGTTGTCCTCTTGATAGGTGTGAGTTTTGCAGGTGTGTGGTGGTGGGCTGGGTCTACTGAAATGAGTCCTTTTTTTCGTACGGTCAGTCTATGGGCCATGTATATGTATGATCATACACACACACACGCAGCGTTTTAAAGTTTATTTTGAGAAAGTGTGTGCATGAGAGAGGGGGGCAAATGGGGAGAGAGAATCTCAAGCAGGCTCTGCACCGTCAGTGTAGAACCCAGTGCAGGGGGCTCCATCTTATGAACCGTGAGATCACAGCTTGAGCTGAAATCAAGAGTCAGAGACTTAACCAACTGAGCCACGCAGGCGCCCCTCTAATATTTTTTGAACTGCTTTAGGATCCAGTGGGTTGACAAATTTGAGTGTCCCTGTGGGAATGATGGAATGCATTTGAAATTGGGGCTGACTTAGAAATTGGGGCCAGGGTCTGGACCGTCTCCATTCCCACTCATCTCTGAGGACCCAACATGTCATTGGTAAGACACCTCATTAGATGTAGAAATAATACCAATGCCATATTAGCAGCTGTTGACTGGCTCTGGTAAATGTCACTCTGTTCTAGGGGCTTGACGTATATTATCTCTAAATCCTTAGAGCAACTGTACATGTTTGACCACTGTACAAATATGGCAATTTAGGCTTAAAAGTTGAGTGACTCCTCTAAGGACATAGGCTGGCATATGGCAGGAGAATAAATCTGCCTGGTCCATCAGGCACCTCACCTCATAGTGTTGTACTCTGCCTCCTGTGCTGAAGGTCACGGCACATAAAATAAGGCCTTTCCTGTGGGTACCTTTGCCCCTTAAACTTGTGGAGTAGGTTCGTTCTCTATTTTTACTGCTGCTGAATGCCCCTAAGTGGTGCTTTAATAAAATTAATACAGTTCAAGTGCGCATGTCTATGAGAAAGAATCTGGTGGGATGGATATACAAAAGTATTCACAAATGCAAAGTACTTCAAAATACCGATCTGTGAAATAAGGGAAGCACTTAAAGATGTCTATGCATGGTACTTTGTCCAAATGGAGATGGGGGGCTGTTGGTGTTCAGATGTACACGCAGTGGTGGTGGTCGTGGTGCATTTGTGAGAGTTGTGGGTGTAAAGGTGATAAAAGCATGGGCGTGTCTGCGTTCTCATAAATACTGTCTTACGTTGCCTCTGCTCCTGGCATCGTTCAAAGTCCCATGTGTCTTCGGGAAGTCTGAGCAGTAACACCTATGATCAAGTGCACTATCACCTAGATTTTGCCAGTGAGATAAGGTGTCCCCTGGCTTTCCACCCTGTGGATGCTGTCCCTAGGTTTGCTCCAGATGAAAGTGTGAGGGGTGTTCCTACTTAAGAGTATGTAGCTCTGGGGGAACCAAATGAACCCACTGGAAGGTGTGAGATTTCCTGCTTCATCTGGGCCCCAACCTTCCACGTTTTACGTCCTCTCGGTATGTTTATTCCTATAGGGCTGCCTCTTAAGACCTCTGACTGGGCCATTCCCAGAACTTTCCTGACAAGAAGTTTTGCACTGTGATTTGGAAGAAATAAAAGGAAAATCATTTCCGAGAATTGGCCACTTATTTATGGTATTGGAACCCTTACGTTCGAGAAATGCAAGGACTTTTGAAACAGAATTGTAGGATGTGGCTCAAGGGTCTGAATCACTCAGTCTGGTTAACAATGGTAGGAAGTGGTGTCCTTTGGACATTTCATACGTGCTGAATGGATTGTTTGCTCTTTCCCTCATAAAAGAAGATAATCACTGTCTTTAATGATGTGAAGCTCTTGTGGGTTATGGAGGATAAGTTTTGAATTTAAAATGGGGTTGAGGCCTTTATTGAAAGAATGAGCAAAGTGCTGGAAGCCTGTTCTAGGGGCTAGACAAAATTATAGTTGGGGCACCAGATCGGAGGGCTTTTGAGTCTTAGGCCTTGAAGCAAATGTAGGATTTTTGACGGGAGGAGGTGACTGGGAATCCCAAGCAGGAGGTCCAGCTGTGTCAAAGGGGTAGGAGCAGGAAAGTACAGGAAATGGTAAAGGAACTCTGAGCACCACTGTGACAGAGGAAAAGCTGGGCTGGGCAGAGAGCCTTGAATGCTGTACTAGGAAGAATGATTTTCTTCTGGAGGCTATAGGTTGTTGAGTATGAATGTATGTATGTTTGTATTCAGTTATTAACTGAGCGCATACTACGTCTGTGGAGGTGTAATATATGTTGGGTAGTTATCTTTTTTCACAGAGCATGTGTGTACCGCACGGAAGATAGAAAGGCATTAAACAAATCATTTTTCTTCTCTCTGTCTTCCTTATTATAAGCTTCAGTCACTCTGCACCTCGCCCCCCCTTTTATTCATCTAGTACCCAAGCTTACTCCTGCTTCAGGGCCTTTGCACATGCTGCAGTGGCTTGTTTGCAATACCTTTCTGCCAGATCTTTGCCTGTGTCATTCCTTTCCCTTATAAAGGCCCCTGCTCAGTGTCACATCCTCAGGATTCTTTGACCTTTTTTTTAAAAATAGCCCCCCATCTCCACCCTGGTCACTCTCCATTGACCCTGTTTGATTTTCTTCCTAATTTCCTAACACTTTGCCTGTAAAATGAATGGAGAATGAATGACCAACATCAAAGTGGGATGCAGTATGGATGGAAGGCTCTTCCGATGTTGGAGGGAATTGAGATTTTTGGGCTGGAGATGGACTCCATGAAGGAGAGATTGAACATAAAGCCGGAAATGGTGATAATTACTTGAGCCAGGAAACGGATGCAGGATCAGAGAAGCTGGTCACCTTTTGATCCTCTTCAGGCTGAAAGGGGTGGAAACAGGAGGAGTTATCTTCCTGTTGTTGGCACCTTATTTATTTATTTAAAAATTTTTTTTAATGTTTATTTATTTTTGAGACAGAGAGAGACAGAGCATGAGCAGGGAAGGGGCAGAGAGAGGGAGACACAGAATGTGAAGCAGGCTCCAGGCTCTGAGCTGTCAGCACAGAGCCTGACACGGGGCTCGAACTCACAGACTATGAGATCATGACCTGAGCCGAAGTCGGACGCTTAACCGACTGAGCCACCCAGGTGCCCCGGCATCTTATTTTTAAAAGGATGTCTGCTGATGTATAGGCTTCAAGAATGGGATCAGGAAGCTGAGTTGAGACGGATCTGCAAACCGCTTTCTGGAGAGAGACAGCGATAGCTCACTCACAAGGCAGTGGCAATACAGTGAAGGCTCAGCTGAAAACATGAATTTGCAGTAAACTCAGGTAGTGTGTATTTCAGCTAATATTTGGGCATCCAGTATGTGCTGGGTACTGTGGTCAGCAGAGGGAAATGACCACTTCTATCCAGTTCTCTGGCACCTTTATACAGTCAGAAGGTTATTTCCACTCTGGACAGTGGCAGCTTCCCAAGCCACATAGCTTGGTTTTGTCTGAATTACAGAAAGGTTTTCCTGCAGTGGGGTGATGCAGGCTGGTGCCAGGGTGCCCAGCTTGGAGAGTGAAGCATTGGGCTGGATTGCAGCCATGTGGCCGTGTGTAGTGAGTGGCCCACAGTGTGACAGTGAACAAGGAATACGTGGCCCCTGGGAGACGCACGGGAAACTGGTAGGTAGGGTTAGGACAGTCGAAAGGCTTCACAGCGAGGCTTCGTGCCAGAGCATAGAAGCGGTCGAGGGTTTGGAGGGACTCAGGACTCGGTTTTCAAAGCATGAAGAGCAGATGAACAGATCCACTGGGGAGTTTTCCATGCATTAGAAGCTGCTGACTCCATGGTCCGAAATTGATAGGGGGGCCCTCAAGTTAGAGCTTTGGTGTAACTGATGGGGAACGGTCTAGTCAGTGGGTGTACGTAGGGCAGAGTGTTGCAGGAATATAGATTTGGCCGAAGCAGATGCTGAAATAAGTGAACTAACTGGGACGAGGGGAAGAAGTCGACCGGTTATTGCCAGGGACATATATTTTAAAGAGGATGCTTTAGCCCGTTCAGGCTGCCACAGCAAAATACCACAGACTCGGGGATTTTATAAACATCAAACGTTTTTTTTCCTCTTTGTTTTCGAGGCCGGAAGTCCAAGATGAGGTGGAAACACAAGCTACAACCTCACATGGCTGAAAGGGCGAGGGAGATCTCTGGAACGCCCCATCAGGGTACTAATCCCATTCCAGAGGGCTCTACCCTCATGGTCTAATTATGTCCCAAAGACCCAACCTCTTAATATGGTCACATTGGGCATAAGGGTATCAGCCTGAGAAATTGGGGGACATGGACACTCAGCCCGTAGCAGAGGATATTAACTGAAGTTGCTAACTCCACCTGGCCCGTGAAGCAGGGAACACCCTGCACCCTACAGCCCGGCCCAGTGCACTGGGGATGAGTATGAGGGTGACACAGTCTCTCTCGGGGACCGGGTTCAGAGACCGAGGCAGCAGGGGAAATCCAGGGTGTGGGAGAAGTCTGCAGGTCCACGAAGCCATTTGCTCACATGGAACAGGTTTTGGGGGCTCACAGGGATGGCTCACAGGACTTGCAAGTGTGGGTATGAGGACTGATGGGAGAACATTTAGTGGGAGGGAGTGGGTGTGCTGGGATCTCTGGTGTTTGAGGAGCAGGATATTAAGGAGTCACAAAGTTAGAGGCGACACCAAAAATGGAATTCTCAGTCTTTCCCCAGCCCTTGGCCCCTCTTGTCTCCTTCCAGGGAGTGGAAGGGCACGTTTCCATGGCTTTGTCCCTCCAGGGGTTTTCTTTTCTGCAGAGAGCCTCCTGTTTTCCTTCCTCCTACTCCCTGGGAGTGACCACCAGCACTGCCAAAGGACGGACTCCGCAGCAGGGGCTGCTGCTGTGCCTCTGAAACCGGGGCTTGGTCTTGCCCTGGCAGAAAATGCATAACTGGGCTTGTACTCACATAGGGAAACCTAGATAATTCCATGGAACTAATGGGACCTAGCCTGGGAGGCACCAGTGGGCTGTCGGGCCTTTGTGGCTGGCAAAAACCTGACGTTGTGGGCTGTGGAACCAGGCCGTCGCTTGGGTGCAGTGGTGTCCCCGTGCTGCGGCGTGTCCATCCCGGAATGGTGAGGCCACGTGCTCTGCTGCCTGGGAGCTGAGATTTCTGAGGAGCCGGGCCCCCGATGAGTGATGAAAGTGGCCTCTGGTGGTGAGAGACCCTCTAAGCAAAATGCCCTTGGCCGCTTCTCTTGACGATTCTCTCCTCAGAGCGCAGGAGGTGTGCCAGGCTGTACGAAGACAGGCCGCATGCCTCGCCCTAAGCTAACTGCCAGTCCTGATGGAGGATACGGCTCAGAGAGCATATTGCGATGCAGGAAGCATAAATCTGGGCAATGTGATCTTGTGCCAAGACCAGCACATCTCTTCCTGAAGGGCGGTGAGGGGGGAGGTGGGGTGTGCCCGAGGATGGTGGCCAGAAAGGAAGGACAGTGGACTTGCTGTTCGAGTTGAGCTCTGAAGGGTGAGCGGTCAGATGGGGAGTGTGGCACGTCAGCCATCCCACCTCCCACCCTACAGCTCACTCTTTTGAGAACATTACGCCCTTTGTTTATCTTGTGGGTCAACGTGAGACGGTTATGTGTTAAGTAGTGGTGTTTTCTGCATCCGTGTATTTGCAGAGTCCCATGCCACGAACTCTTAGATCCAGAAGTTTGTCTCTTCTAATGATCCAGTGTGCTTAATAATTAGCAAGCTCTTTTAAACCCTATTGCACTTCCCACTTGGTTGTCAGGAGTGCTTAGGGCTAACATTTGAGCTTAAATCAGAAACGTTTTCTTTGCTTCAATTTATAATATGTTCATCATCTATCTTTCCACTTGCCAAACCCCTTTAGAAAATCTGCCTTGATCTTTTTATTGTTACTTAAATGGGTTAGAATTTTACTACAGTAGCCCAAGTCCTGAAATCCATTTTGGAAGTAGACAAAAAATAAGTGGCTCTGGAAATGTTAGCATTCCAAACAGTCTAGAACCAGGATGTTTCCAGGTTGCTGAGGGCAAATGCCAGTTTTTGGTTATTTGGGGAGTTACTGCCAGTTTCCTCCCAGAGCCATCATTAAACACCTGAGCATTTGATATGAGTTTGGGGTTCTCTGTCTTGTATCAGGATGCTGGCTAATGACTGACCAGGCAAGATTGGGGGCTCCTCTGCTTTTTGATTGCTGGGGAGTAGGCCTTCTACTCTGGCCCAAGTGCAGTCTGAAGCTGATGATTCAGAACCAGAAACTGTTAAAGCAGGAAGGGACCAGATACCAGGTAGCCCAATCCTCTGATACGGTAGACTCAGAGTTAGCCAGTGGCAGAATGGAGAGGAGAACCTTCGTCTCTTTAACTCTTAAAATTTCAGGGTCCACACAGATTAGTTTAAGGATTCTTAGACCTTTGGCCTCCATTTTGCTAAGAGCATTGGATAGACTTGGCCATTACCTGCCTTATGACCTTGACAGATGAATCCCATTGAACCTAGTTACTCATTAGTAAATAGAGATTGTATGTTCCTTACTTTACTGGGTTACCTTCTGCCATCCCAGGTACAAACCATTGGGATGTATGTTCTTCGTGTTCTCCTTCTCCATTTCAAAGTTAGATGAAGACTTAACTGCTTTGGGCCCAGGCTGACTCCAGCCCCTTTTCTCAGCTCTGACAAAGCTGGCTCAACTATTGGCCATGTCCATTTGCCATGCTTTTGTTCTCTCTGGGGTCTTGGTTAAGCTCCTTCATGGGCCACCTTTTCTTTGCTTTTTGTTCATCTGCTAGTCCTCTTTCAGGTTTGACTTTCTCTTAGGTTCTCTCCCTTTCGCCTTAGTGCCCTCTTGAGCTCTGGATGGTATCAACTTGTGGAAGGTAAAGACCATTTTATTTTGCTGTGTTTTTGCATCTGGAATATAGGAATTTTTTTCATTTTAATGAGATATAATTGAGATGTTTAAATGAATAAATCGCTTACAAGGTTATACATGCAGAATTCCTCACAAAACTATACTCTATTTTCTGTGCTCATGTATACATACATATATTTATATATATGTCATATGCATATAAGCTAAGACTCTGAACTTGTTGCTGAGTCTTTGGCAAGGATGTCCCAATTCTGTATCCTATCCTCTCTGCAGGTAGGATCAAGGCTGATTCTGATCCTGTCAGGCTTTCTGGGGGAGTGAAAATAAGCAGCAGTACAAGGTCTGAAGAAAGATCTGGGAGGGGAGAAGTTTCGATAGATTGAAATAGGATATTAATAAAACTGGGGAAGAGAGTTTCTTTGAGAAATTATTTCTTTTCATGTACTTTTTTCTGATTTGGTGCATATTATTTTGAAAATTTCCCTTTGAAATGCTGACTATTTATAATTATTTCCTTACAGTGTTTTCTCTTTGGAGACTGGGACCTGGGAGAGCTACTAAAGCCTTGAAAAGTAATCTCTGTGCTAAGTGTCTTGTTGTGTTTGTCTAGACCAGCTGTAGCAACTGTAGGTGTTCTTCCAGTGAGAAGTGTCAACAGAATCCACTCTCTTGGCGTTGAATCCTGTCTCCTTCACTTACTGATCTGAGACCTTGGACAAATTGTTTCCCAGAGCCAATTTTGCCACCTGTAAGAGTCCTAATGCCACTTCACCCCAGGATTTGTAGAAGATAGGTACAAGGTCTTGGCATAGTTACCATCCCTTCACTATTACTATTATTTTTCCTCCTGCTCTGGATCCTAATTGGCATCTTGCTGTTTGGACATAAGTGATGCTTCTTGGCTACCTCAGCGGAACCTCTTCCCTGTCTTCTATTGGTAAAACAGCTGTTGTTGTGAGGTAAAACCTCACAGAGCAGACCTTTGTAAACTTTTGCAAATCCTTGGAACTCAGAGCAGATATTCTCAGTACAGACAGGAGTTAAGTTGAACCTTTTTCCCAAGGTAAAGACAGTGGGGCTCCCATTAATAGACGGTCTCTACATCTTAGGTTAAGACACACACACACAAACACACATTTGTCTTGCATGTGGAAAGAAGTGATTAGTGATAGTAATTTTCCCCTGGGTCTCTTCGCTCACAGATGGTTGTTGCTGGGCAGGCTTCTCTAGCTATGGGATGAGAAGTGAGGGTGTGGTCAGTTGTTACCTTTGTCCACAGTGTGTGAATTGCAGTGGCCTTGGTCTGCAGAGTGGTCTGTCCTTGATTAGCTCAAACACACCCAGTTTAATGCTTGGCTTTCCTTCACTTTTCCCTCCCAGCTTTGCCTGCCTCTTAACTTTGGATTCTTATCTTTAAATGCAGACAACTTGAAAATGGCTCTGAATTCAGTTGCTTCTCTGTGCTTGTTCCTGTGCCCTTCCATCTGTGAGCTTTTGTTTTCTGGCTGCTCGTGGTCCATATCCCGTCCATATCCCGCTGGTCCTTGCTCAGATGTTACCAGAACACTCATTAACACCACTGATTGCTCAGTTTTGACTTCTCAGAAATAAGACTACTTGGTATTCTCGCTGCCTGAAAATAGTGTTTCTTAATCAGGTCTTAAACTCTTAGGACTTTGTTCTGTAAATCCATATATTATACATGTATTATATATTACTAATATTATTATATATACACTAGTTTTATATATGTATAAAATATTTGAACTTTTTAGTCCCTACAGCTGAAACTTTATTTAGCCAGTGATCTTGATTTGGGAAACATGTTAAAAGTTGCTTTTTACTTGCTGTGTGACTTTATGCAAATAATTTAACCACACTCAGTGGACCTAAATTTATATTAACTTATAAAATGAGGATTGAATTACATGAGAAATTAAAAAAAAAATTTTTTTTTAATGTTGGTTTTTTATTTTTGAGAGACAGCACAAGTAGGGGAGGGGCAGAGAGAGAGAGACAGAGACACACACACAGAATCCGAAGCAGGCTCCAGGCTCTGAGCTGTTAGCACAGAGCCTGATGGGGCTCATGAGATCATGACCTGAGCCGAAGTCAGATGCTCAACCAACTGAGCCACCCAGGTGCCCTAGAAAAATTTCAAACCATCCTGTGGAATTGATTGGGTGGGTATAGGAATGAAGAGAAGGCTTAATGGGTAGGACCCCAGGCTGCAAATTCAGCCATATGATTCTACTTTTGTTATGTATTGAAGGTTTTTGCTACTAAGTAAGTTGGAAAAGCACTGGACTAGATGTTCTGAGATTGCCTCCAGCCCTGGCATGGTGTGACCTCTGCTAGCAGAAGCATCTCCTTGTAAATGACATTAGAGAAGGACATGTAAGCAGTATCACAAGTAGGTCCAAACTCACGGCACTCAACATCATCTGTAGTCTGGTTCTGATCTCTTCACCACGGCTCTGGGCTGGCCATCCTAGTGGCTCCCGTCCCTTGGCTTCTGTTCAGACTGTTCCCAGCGTGTGTGGAGTATTGATAAGCATCCTTTGCCCATTCAGTCCTTCCCAGCTTTCAGAAGACTGTAGTGTAAAAATGGCCTGTCCTTTCAAGGAACCATTTCTTTCTTTTAAATATTTACTCATCTTTCAAAGGGAGACAGAATATGAGCCGGGGAGGAGCAGAGAGAGAGGGACACACAGAATCCAGAGCAGGCTCCTGGCTCCACGCTGTCAGTACAGAGCCTCATATAGGTCTCGACCTCATGAACTGTGAGATCATGACCTGAGCGGAAGTCGGATGCCCAACTGAGCCTCCCAGGTGCCCCAAGAAACTTTTTCCAACTAGTTGTCCCTGTCTTCCTAAAGTACCTTTTCCACTCTGGTGGCTCAGTATACTTTGCCTTTCTGGCAGTTGTATGTATGTGTCAAGCTCAGAGAGAGGCAGGACCTTGGTGTCTTAATTCTAAGTCACCCCAGTGGCTAGCATTGTACCTTTCTGAAAGTGGATCCATCACAGGGCTAAACAGTTATTTTCTATTTCAGGATCGAATCATCAATTTAGTTGTTGGCAGCTTAACATCCTTATTGATTCTAGTAAGTACCTTTATTTTGTGTCTTCTGCAGGCTCTGAACCAAAGTTATTGAAAACTTGAGCATTGTGGTTACCACTCAAACCCAAAAAATAAAAAACTTAAAAGGGGCCAGTACATGACCATGTGAGGTACTGAAGTCATAGTTAAATTAATGCTTTCAGTTTCATTACTGCTTGAATTAAACTGCAGTTGGTAACAGGAAGAGCTAAATTGATTTCAGCCTTCAGTTGAGTATATGAAATAGCACACAGCAAATAACAAACTGAGTTTGCCTTGTCTAGGAACGTTGTACATAACCCACAACTGCCCCCTTCTACTACCTTAATTTATCACTAAAGCACATTCATTATCCTTTGGTTTAAAAAGATTATTTGGTCATGTAACAGTTCGGCATCCTGTGTAGTATAGCTTGGTGCTATCACTGTAAAATAAAGACAAGCTATATTTTCTGTGGTCTAAAGATGCCACATTTTTATTAAGTCTGCGAATTTTAGTGAAGTTGGTTTCATTGACTTCTTAATAAAAAGAATGGGTATCATTTTTTATCTATGGTAGAAATAGAACTCCAGTGTATTAGAAACCTGCGTATTCTCCAGAATGTTCAGCAAAAACGGTTTTGGTTTTCATTTTTGTTGAAGTATTCAAAATAACATAACAAAGGTTGAACTTTTTCCAATGTAATCCTTAATCCTGGAATGAGGTTTAAATGCTTTCTAATCTTTTTGTTAAGAGGGTTTTTTGGAGCTTCGCTAGTTTTCTGAGCTGTGATGTTTTGTCTCCTTTGATGAAAGAGGAAGAGGAAGTGCTAAGAGAAGTAAGACACTGGAACAGATTTACAAATACTTTACTATTAACATACCTGTTGGTAGATACTATATAATAGGACATTGCTTAAACTCCAGTCTAGCCTACTATTGGAATTACTCCTAAGGCCTGACACAGTTTCTCTTCATACAGGTAACGCTGATCAGTGCTTTTGTTTTCCCTCAACTACCTCCAAAACCGCTGAATATATTTTTTGCTGTCTGCATCTCTTTGAGTAGTATTACTGCCTGCATACTTGTGAGTACTACTGAGAACCCTTGAGGGCAGACTGCTGCAGTGCCTACCCAGGACAGATTCCCAGCCTTAGATCTATAAGAAGGGGTGTGTCTAGTTACCCCCTAGTCCTGGCCCCACCAAGAATGTTAAGAATTCTCAGTATTTACTAATTTTAGAGATTTTATTTATCTTTGCAATCAGTTTCCTTTTCCCTTAAATCTCAAAGTTAAGTTCCTATCTAAAGGAAAACTCTTTTCCTTTGAAAGTGAAAAACAAAAAACCCCAACAGGAGGAAGGGGGAAAAAAAAGAGTTAAGACTTGGGTGGCCAAAACTTAAGGTTTAAGTTTAACTTACTTAATTCATCTTCCTTCAAGGGCTACAACATACAGGGTCCAACAGGCTTTGGCAAATGCCAGTACTGCTCTTAAGGGAAGAGATACATAGCACTCTGGATTTATTTCTGATAATTACAAAATTAGTCTATTTTATAATCTCTGTGCATATCTCCCCAAATGAAAGTAATTAACCCAAGAATCTCCTGGGAAATCTTAAGCTACAGTTGTATCCTTATCACAAGAATGTACAATTTTACCATAAAGATGCTTTTCTTTTACATAAAGAAACGAAGATGGTGATAGGTCCTCACTTGGATATTGGACAGGTGCTTATTCATTAGTTGGCTTGTTGTTTCATTTCTTTTGAGAAGAGGTAGAACCAAAACTATAAATGACACCCTTAAAAACAATAGTTTTGATTCACATGGGGCTTAAATCTTCATAGTGATGTGTTTAATTGACTTCGTTTGCTCGACCCCTATGATCTGAGGGAGACTTGGCCCACACCCTTCCAGAGTCTTTGGAACAAAGCTACCAGAGATGCTCCCCACCCTCCCAGCCTAACGCCCTGGAATGACACACAGGGTCTAGTTTGGTATAAAAGCTCTTATTTTGTATTGGCAATCTGACTCTGCTCTGTGAATTTAAAAGTTACCCTCCTTCCCAGTACCTAAAGAGAGCTGTACTTTTTACTCCTATAAAATTAAAACAGATCTACAAGGTACAAATTCTTGGATAGCTGGTCAATAATTGGATGACTATCGGTTTGAACATTACCAAAGGTGAGAAAGCAGGAATAAGCATCATCTTGGGTGTGGACACTCGGTACTACTAGAAAAAAGGGAAACAAAATTACATTCTGGCTGCATTAGTTTTAGGAATGTAGACTAAAAGTAAAGAGGGCTTCATTGAAGGAGAAAAGTTTATATGCATGAAATCTGTCACAGTGGAAAAAAGATTAGTTGAATTAAAATTTTTTAATGCCAGGACCAGTGACTTAATTAAACTTTGATTTAATGCTTCTTTTCTTTTTAGATCTACTGGTATCGACAAGGAGACTTAGAACCGAAATTTAGAAATCTAATTTACTACATCTTATTTTCGATCATCATGTTATGTATATGTGCAAACCTGTACTTCCATGACGTGGGGAAGTGAGGCTGCCAAGGAGAAACACTTATCAGGTCTCTGCGAAGCTGTACACTTGGACTGTAAGAGCTGGGTGAGGTGTGCTGAAGAATCTCCTGTGCAAGTCTGATACATGATTTTCATGTTAATTGTAAATCTAAAATTCCCTCTTGCAGGGGAGACGTATCCTAGATTGCTTTGCTTTTTTCTTTAAGGAGCTGATGTTGCACTGAAACATTCCAAACCTTAAAGCTCAAACAGCACAAGCAATTTTCACTTTTGAAATTAAAATTTTTTATAATGTAGGTGCATGGCGAAAGGCTATGTGACAATCTTGCATTTTAAGACAAATATTCTTTTATTTCTGTTAAACTGAATATACAATTATTGTTCCCTAGGCAACCAACTTTTGCTTATAACTACAATTAAATTTCACATTAACAAAACACAGACGGTGAAAAGACAACTTTGATTGTGAAGATCTAATTACAGTAATAAATAAAATAATTTATACAAGTTTTTTTCTTTTTTTTTTTTGTTTTTGTTTTTGTTTTTGTGTGTGTGTGTGTGTGTGTGTGACTTTTCTATTGGGGTCATGTTCATTAAAGTCCTAGAGGCTAATTTTGGTTTAACCTTCTCTAATACAGGAATGACTCTTGATTTCTTTCCTTTGCTAACAGAAGCAAATTTTGTGTTTTTAAACTGCCTGAGAGGGAGAAGTTAAGTCGCACCCCACCAGCTAATGCACTAAAGTGAAGGGCAGATTGCAATACCTTCCTCAACTATTTCCTGGGTAATCTGTATAGCAAAACGTGTAAGAAACACGCCTGGTATGGGGTAGGCAACTTTCCTTCCTTTGTCATTTAGTTTAATTTTACTTCAAAGTGCTAACTTTGTAAACCAACAATGGGGGGTTCTGAAGGGGTGAAAAGTCTACTTAGCTTCTGGTGAGCTGTGTTGCTACTTTCTTCCATATTCCCTTTAAAAGTAGTAAAAAACCTGTAGTGAATTTTAATTCTTTTAATGCTTTTCTGTGTACCCAGCCTAAATCAGCTCCCACTGCCAGCAATGGGTAAACCAAAAGCAACCGCCACACAATCGTCTCTTAGGTCTCTGTGTGTGTGTGTGTGTGTGTGTATGCTGGTTAACTTTCAGACTAAGGATACTTAACATTTTTGAGGGTCGCTGATAAGCTCCACGCCATGTTGACAGGACTTCTCTGAAATATGAAAAGGCCTGCTTGAGAATGGATAGAGCCATGTCTGATCTTCAGAGATGAATATCACTGCTTTTAAAACAGAGTAGTTAAGCTTTGGTGATTGTAAACTTTTTTTCAGTAGCTGAATGAAATTCCCTGCTGTCAATTAAAACTAATCACAGGGATCTATGCAGTTAAGTCCTCCATACTCGAGTCACCTACACACTGTCATAAGACTAGACCTCAGATGATCCACTTAAAGGAGGTAAAAAGTCATAGCAGCAACACTGTATGTGGCTTCAGCACTGTAGCTATTTAAAAGCCATAGGAATGGTAAATTCAGCCTCTTGGGAGTTGCTCCTATTTCTTTGGAGATGTAATTAACAGTGTGGCTTCTTTGCCTGAGGTACCTGTCTCTTAAGAATTACCTAATGACAGTTGACCAAATCTTCAACATCCTTTGAGTCTTCTGAAACAGGACTGCCCAAAGATGATCCAATGATATTTGATTCTTCTCGATGATGTTGGAGTATTGGATCTGTAAGAAGTTAAGTTTTAAGTGTATGTACTCTAAACCAGATCAAGAAGTTAGAGTAAGTACTCTACCAAAATGGAAAGTTAAACAAGATGATGAACTACTGTTGGATCAAGACTAAAACAACAGAACTAAGGAGCCTGACTTTCCCCTTAAGATGTAGCAGGCACAGGATGCAGTTCTATTATAGTACCTGTTAGTGTCGTCAAAGGCAAGACCGATTCGGTATCGATAACGTCAGATGCCTGGATAAAGCCATGTGGTGAAGGAACAATAAGTATTGTTTCATCGTCAATGGTTGTCTGATCAACTTGTTCTTCTATGGTAGGAGACTCGAGGTCCTAAACAATAGCAATTCAAAAAAATCAGATTCTGACTTCTTTGTCAGTTTTAAGATCCCTAACACATTTAGGTTTAAAAGGACTTAAATTCAAACACTGTCCCATATTTTATAAAGCAAAGAAAAATGAAGCCTTAAAATGGACAAAAGTAATGACCCCCTACTCTCTTAAATATTGACAAAACAGAACCTAAAAGAAGCAATTCAGTTACAGGTTACCTGAATGTAGAAGAAACAAATGCTGTTACACTGGGGTCAGTAAGGTGGTTAAGCTGAACCACCAGGACCTATTATTAACCACCCTCCTGAAAATGATTCCATAGGTTTCAACAAACAATTCTCAGTCTACTGGAAGGATAGCGGGGAAAGGTTTTAGTGAAGAACAGTGCTAAGAGCAATACTGCTGTCTGACGGATACTTGTGAGGTCACAGGTAGGGGTTTGCACTTGATTTTGTGTCTAGAGAAAAAAGGAAGGTATTGGAGGATGTATGACCTTTACTTCCCCCAGATCATTTCTAGGCTCTTTAAAAACTGCAGGTTTGAGGCTCAAGGCAAGAACCCAGAGTCTGTTTCCCTGGCTGCAACTTACCTCAGTAACGTAAGCACGGGCTAAAGGAGAAGACGACTCCTCTTGTTTAAGGTCGGTGTCAGAGATTTCTTCTGTTCTGACCATAACACTATCCATCAGTTCTGTGCTATTTTGGTTACTGAATTTGGATACATGAGCATCATTAAATGATGGCTCTACAGTTATCTTAGGCTGATGAATTTCATCGGGGAAAGTGTCTGCTTCTAGGGCATCTGGAGGCTCAGGAAAATCAGATGAGTGAATATCACTATCTACCGTCAGTTCTGCTTGGGACATGGAAGAAGTGATGTCCTCTGTGGCAACAGTCTGGATGATGACTCTTGGTGTGTGACACTGTACTGTGACATTGTCACTTGTGTTCAACAAATGTTCTGGCTATAAAATGTTAAAGAAAAACAATGGTAAAGTGAAAAAGGACCTACCAGACTCGTGTTACAGGCAAAAAATACCATCTACAGATGGTACCCTACTGTCCCTTCCCCGCCCCTCCCCTCTCCCCTCTGGAATGGTTGAATTCTTACACTATTTTTCTAAAACCCCTGTCAATCTCCTGTAAGGACAGACATGGGATGAGGGTTATATCCCAATGAAGGCAGAGTGATGGTGTAAAACCTTGTTCCCAAGGCAATGGTGGTAGGAAACATTGTTTAAATAAATGGACAACATTAGTTCTGGTTCTTAAACTTTCTGTCAACAAATCCTGTTCCCTAACAAGTACTTGGATACTTGAAGGGAATATATAATCGATTTTTTCCCCCCGAGATACATTATTTTTGAAGGCACATGGGTTTCATCATAGTATTAAAAATAAAAGCCATTTGGTGACACTTATCAGTTTAGCCAGTCTAGAGAAAGTAGAAAAATCAAGGAACGAAGGTAACATACGGATAGAGCATGGACAATGATCTGTTCAGGAGAAGCAGGAGCAGCAGCTGTCAGGGTTACTGTGGGACTAGCCGTCAGAGTTAGGGGAAGGCCTTGGCTTGAGCTTGTTTGAAGTAGGTATGTGCCTGGAGTGCCAGTGGGCTGTAAATGGAAAGACTAAGGGAAAAAAATGAAGATCAATACAGGTGCAAGAACACTGAGTAAGTACGCTTATGTACACTCATAAGTCTAGCTTTACATCCAAAACAGGGACTTCAGTTTAGCCACACACGTATTTCCCCATCCTGAAGATGCCATCAAGTAACAAAATGAAGGCTATAATATTCTTGACTTGTCCCAAGTCCTTAGTTGTTCTGGGGATTTACCAGAGAGACAAGGTCAAGCCCTGATCCTGCTCTTCACTTCCATGTATGTCTATGATCTGGTCTTAGCTATTTATTTCAAGGCACCAAGAATGGCTGCCTAAGCCACTGTGTCCAGCACAGTAACCTACCTGCACAATCTTCCTTTACCACATATATAACTGGCAATCTCCGCCCCCCCCAACCCCCCACTTTTTTAAAGTTTCACATTTTTGAAGAGGTACTACAGCAGAGTTGACCTGGACAGATTTTTTTCATAGTATAAGAAGAACTGTACACGGATAGCAATTCAAAATCTGAATGAAAAAGAAAATTCCTATTTGAAAAGCTGGTTAACTGATAATATGTTTATCTCTGGAGATTTTTTTTTAAATAAAACTGTAACAAAACTATTCAACATCAAGTCTTTCACAGCCATAGGTTTCTATAGAATAATTTCAGTTTGCTTTATCCTTCCTCCCCCACCCCCACAGGAAAGTATTTGCATTTGAAAGACAGGGTGACATTGAAGTCCTAGAGCCTGTGGTCTTGTGTACTTGAGTCACAACAATTCTTCTGGGTACTAATTCAATGAATCTAGGTTTCCTTACTGGCAAAGGGGGCATAATCACTAACCCCCAGGGAAGGGGTTGTGAGCATTACAAATTATTACAAAAGAGTGTCTGGCACACGGGGGCTCAATTTCTTTCCTCCCTCTTCATAAAAGTAAAAGCTGATCTTTTAATAAATACAACCTTTAGTAAATTACATGTGGTCAGGCAGGACAGTAAATATTACATATATGCATTTTATTTAATACACTTAAATTCACATAATCAGTTTTTTGAAGCTGAAGCACTATTATCATCCTCTTTTACTAAATTAGGACAGAAGTTTCTAAATACTTGATCGTAACCCAAGTTAAAACCTGGACACATACTCTAAATGTATGTGTATTTATTACTTTGACCAGGGGCAGGAAGGGAGTTGGCAAAGGTTATCCACCTGTGATAAACACATTCCTGTTTTGGAGACCACAGGATTAAGAAGTGGAAGCTTAGGTTAAGTAAGTTGCTAGTAAAAGTTCCAAAATTGTTCTAAAAGAGAACTTCTTGCTGTGTTGGCCATCCTCATGAGATTTGGCTGTGCAGAGGATAAATTCTTGCACTAATACCTCATAATTTAAATACTATCTACTTTCTATATTCTTCCTGAAAAATGAGCTAATTTTGGGCATTACCCATTTTAGTAAACAGAACAAGAACAAGGACTTAAAATTTTTTTATCACACCCAAAAGAAAAACCCATTCAAATTAGCAATCATGGCCCATTGCTCCCCAAAACCTCTCAAGAAACCTCATAATAGGCATTAATCTACTTTTTTTTTTATCTCTGCAGATTTGCCTATTTTAGACATTTCAAAGAAACAGGAGTCAAACACTTTACTGTATTTTGCATCTCATTTCACTTAGCAAAATGTCTTCAAGGTTCATCCCAGGGACATGTTATCAGTACTTCCTTTGTTCCTTTTTACTGCTGAATAATTGTGTGGCTATAGCACATTTTAATTACCCATTCATTGGGATGGACATGTGCGTTTCCACTTTTTGGTTATTATGAATACAAACATTCATGTTCAAGTTTATGCAAACGTGCTTTCATTTCAAGAGAAATGAATATATATTGGATTAGAATTGGTGGCTCAGATGTTAACTATATTGTTTTACCTTTTTAGGAACTGCAAGATTCTTTTGCAAAGGGTATTTACTGAGAGTACTGTGAAATAATTCATTCCACAAACCTTTTCTCAGATAACCAGTATAAACTTTTTGTTTGCACATGGTGTCTGTTTAGCACTCCACCCAGGGGCACCAGGATGGCTCAGTCAGTTGAGCATCCGACTTTGGCTCAGGTCATCATCTCACGGTTTGTGTGTTCGAGCCCTACATCGGGCTCTGTGCTGACAGCGCAGATCCTGCTTGGGATTCTCTCTCACCTTTTGCCCCTCCCCCACTCACGCTTTCGCTCTCAAAATAAATAAATCAACTTAAAAATACTTTAAAAATTAAAAACAATAAAAAATTTAAAAATTATTAAAATGGCAAATTAAAAAAAGGACTCCATACAAATCCATAGCATGCACCCTACTCATTAAGCACTGTCACTTTCATATATTATTATTGGCTTATATACAGGTGAAAAAAAAGACTGAAGTTAATTATAAAAGTGAAAGTCTGATTTATGTCCTCTTAACCATCTGGTCTCAAAAACACGGACACAGTTGTACGTAATGCCATTCATGGTAATTTTTGTTTCTTTTGTTCATGTGATAACAGTGTAAAACCAGTAATTTTTTTAATGCATAAAATGGCCAATATCTATTTTGTGCAGTGTTACTCACTGGAAGAATCTCAAATGTCTGTAGTGTTCCACTGTTTAGTGTTATTGTTTCCGAGTCAACAGTAGCGGCAGGGGACTCCGTTGAAGCTATGGTGAGAACAAGGACAAAATAAATAAAAGACATATTCTCATACTGAATAATCTGCATGGAAACCTGAAGTCATTTAATCTTATGAGAGAAGAAATCTAATGGATTTACCTGGGATGGCATAGATCAGGGTTGGCAAACCATGGCTCATACCCAAATCCAGCCCACTACCAGTTTTTGTAAATAAAATATTAGAGGAGCAGGGCCACACCTGTTTATTTTCTATGGTTGCTTTTGCACTACAAGGACAGAGATGACTAGCTGTGATACAGTATCTGTTAACCCCTGATATTAATCACAAAATATTTCTAGTATTAAGAAGTAAGAGGAAGACATTAAGGCTAACTTACAAAGCAAGAGAAAGTGGATAAAAAAAATAAATTTTCCCTGGATATTCTGGTAAGCAGTACAGATGACTGGAATGGTAGTCCCCAAACATGAGGCTTTAGTTCTAGCAACATTACTTCCGAGAATGTAAACCTGAGCAAGTAACTCAATTTGAACTTATTAATGTTTAGAGATTTTGGCTGTCCTTCCTACATCATGGGAGTTGTTGGGAGGACCAAAAACATGAAATATAAGAGAGTACTATTTCAGAATACCACATATGGGAGACTGAACAGCGCATTAGAGATCACATCATATAATCTCCTTATAGATGTGTCAATTGAGGCTTTATTTAAACTTGGGCAGTGTTGGTTACACCTGATCAAGGTTATTAGGAACTATAACTAGAAGACATGTTATCTCTTGGTGCTTTCAATTGTACCTACAGATAAATCCATGTGAAAAAAAGATTTGGAATCGGCTTTTAATCTGCAGTTTTTACTACAACTATAATACATCTCAGTGAGAAAGGAAGAGACCCTTTTCAAAATAAATGCACTTGATTTATGTTATTTCTCTATTAGATGGATTCTTAAGATCATACCTAGAATAATTTAAAGTGATTCCCAATAAATAACCTAAGTCACGGGTAAACAAACTATGGGCAGGGACAGATGTGGCCCAAAGCGAAGAATGATTTTTACATTTTTACAGGATTGTTTAAAAACAAACCAGAATATTCCACAAAGACCTATGTGGGCTCCAGACCCTACCATGTTTATATTTACTATTCTGGCTTAAAGTGTAACAATCCCTGACTCCTAACACAAAGGAAAAAACAATCCTGAGATTTTAGCCTGAATGCAAACAGTAAGTGATGTGTTGTAAAACTCTTACTGTACTCACATTTCTTGCTGAAAATTATTCTACATATATTTAAAAAAAAAAGCCATCTTGTAAATATTAGGGTACCAATTCTAAAATGTCTGTATTGCCAGTAACTATAGTCATTCCAATGGCCAAGGAAAGTTCTACCAGTCTCTGTGCACAATCTATAGCCAACAGTAGCTCATATTTGTGGCAGACCAGTAATTTCAGTTGCTTTGCAATTCTTCATACTATAAAGGAAAATAAACAGGGCTAACACATTTTTTCATGCTTTATATTACATTGGTGGAAAGCTAATGCAAATAACCAAACTTAAACTAGGACTGTAAGACAGGCATGATTAAAGATCCAAGGTAACTTTGACAGTCACTGGATACAGGAGGTGTTACTACCACCAATAGATAGCTCAGTGATTCTCAAAGTGGGATCATAGGGTACATTTGAAACCCTGTAGGGTGTTTTTATATTTTGCCATAATGATTAGAAAGTATTAATGGCATTCTGTGGGTGAGGTCAAGGGACAAGGAGCATCTTGCAATGTGTAGGACAGCCCTGGTAACAATGAATCGTCCCACTCAAAATGCCAATAATCCCCTGACTGAGAATGACACACAGCAATTGGTATACTCTCGGCAACGACCTTGCCATAGGCATAGCATTTAGGGAGAGAAAAGAAATGAGGTGAACGTGAATAATAATATGGTTCTGAGAATTTTATTTTCATTCTTTTTCTGTTACTCTATCACGGAAAAAAGGGCAGAAATATCAACCTGGTTTAGATCTCAGGAAATAAGTTTCCCTCCCTACACCAACTGTTGGTTTCTCATAATCTCCTTAAGCAAAAAGATGTCAGAGGCTAAGGAAAAGAAGGGTAAACACAAGAGTTCCCACAGGAAACTGGCTCTTCACTTCCTGAAGAAAGTCTTTAATCTCACCAAAACCATTTCTTCTACATATGGCCTCAAGTCCACCCCCAATCCCTGTGCCTTCTGGTGAATTACTACAAATGATGTGCCACCTTGTGAAGTTTATTTCCTTACTAAACTGACTAGAGTTCAGGTAGTGTTTTATTAAGCATTCTTTGTAACATCTAAAAGAAAGGATTTCAAATGGTTTATGAAAGCTGGGCAGTTGCTTATCAGTCCTTCCTGTCACACTCAACTTTTGTGCAAATATTGAGCTAATAAACATAAAATGCCTTGGACTGCCTTTGTCAACTTGTACAAATTTCTATCCACATTCTAGAAGAATGAAGGGTATTAGATGGTAAAGCCATTAACAAATCGTATAGGTCCCATAATGGCAAGGGGTCTGGAGTAATAAACACTTACAGACATGGGTGATCTGGACCGGAATCTGCAAGGCTGCCACGGGGCTTGGAGACATGGCTGTGCTATCTTCCAAGCGGGCGACTCTGATCTGGACATGCTGTACACTGGAATTGGAATTACTGTTTGGAACTCCAGATCCTGATTTATTCTCCAAAAGCGTTGGGTTGTTTTTTTGGTTCTCATGTAACTGTTTAAGACCTTTTATTAAGACTGAAGGGAGATGGGTAGACAAAAAGAACATTGATTCTCCGACAGACCACCATCTAAGCAGCAAGGGAGGTGGGGGTAAGGAGGGAAAGTATTTGGAATAAATAATTGTATACTGCATGTGAGATCTCAGCAAAATAGTAATAAAAATATTTTAAGGCTACAACCTGTCTAGAAATTTGTGGAAACACTATCCATCACAAGAAATTAAAAAAAAAAAAATCATAGTATTATTCTTGTCAACGAAGATGCATTAGAAAAAACACAAAACCCTGTGTGGAACATGAAAATAAGACCTCTTCAATGTCCTAAGGCTTCAGGATAAAATTCTTATTACTTAAGAAGAATATTGTTAATGCAAAGTAGCTTATTTTCTTTTCAAAATGAATAGTGTATGCCCTCCAACCCCCTCCAGGACTCAAGGACACTTAACTCACACCCCCAGAGTAGCAGCTCATCTTTAGCAAACAGTACTCTGCAACCACCTTGAATTCTTGTACAGGAAAGCAAAATCTACACTTGTCACCCTCCACTAGTCATGATAAACTCTGTAAGCCCTTTCAGGTGATAGTAAAATCTGGGTGGGTTCATGTCACATTAGTATTCACTCACTCTTCTGGGTTTAACACCTGATTTATAAATTTATAACTATATGTTAAAATATATATATATTTTCATCAAGCCAGAGTTCTTCAGAATATAATTTTCCTTTGGAAAAATGGAAGTTGGATAACTATACCAAGGGGAATGAATTTGATGCCCTTAATTAAACAGACTGTACGACTTAGATGCACACCCTACGTGCAAAGAAGGCAATGAAGAGCAAAACGTGCTCTGCCTCATTTTAAGCAAACCCAAGTTAATATCTCTAGATTTACATAACAAACGAATTACAATTTAGTCTTTGTACTATAAAACCACTAAGGAATTTCTCTAAATGACAAACCCAGTTAAGATATTTGAAATTATTCAACACATAAAAGTTGATTTAAACCTAAGTTTTCAAAAATACATCTTTGTACACAATATCTGAAATCAATTTCTTCTTCACGGTTTATATGAGAACAAGAATGTATGTCAATTGTGTATATTTTCATCTCAGCTGCTTTAAGAATTACAAATCACATCAACTCTTCTCAAGGGAAGAAAAAACAGTTGCCCCCCAAAATAGGGCAGAGGTTTAAATGAAGTTCTGCCATGATTCAGATCTCTAGCTGAGGCAAAGAACTTCTAACCTCTAAGTAAGTCCTGAGGAGTAAAAATGGTAAGACTTGGGAAGTACTGAAGAATCAAATAATACATTACCAGGAAACGAAACATCCTTATGATTTGCAATTTGCCTTTTGATGGTCCACCATTTACTTCGAAGCCACTGTGGTGAACGGACACTGCTCCATCCCTCTGCTAACAGATCCCAGTTTATGTCATTTTCATCAGCTACATCAAGCTCTGCTATCCTACAGGTTAAAACAACCATTTGTTACATGTTATTTATTTCTCTGTAAGAAACCTCCTCTGACTACACGTGATGGCAATGGCAATAAAGGGAATGTCAACTTATGTTGGAGATGCTTTGTTAAGGTGCATGGGAAGGAAGGGATTCCAGGAGTGCACACTGCTTCCAGAGCTGAGAGCTATGAAATCCCACCAGCAAGAGTCTTTTGTTAATGGTGCAACTGATGGGCCTGAGTGTAAATGGTGACAACCAGACGAAACACTGTAAAGGAAAGGGAGTAGCTAAAGGTTATTAGAACAGGATAAGAGCAGGTTTAGTTGTATAGTGTTCTGCAATGTTTTATAGTGTGTTAGAGCAAGTGATTTCCTACATCTGAGCTTTTCCGTTTCTATACTAAAAACGTTTAGAAATGAGCTATTTGTAGACGACTATTTGCAAAAAGTGTATTAAAAACAAAACCCCAAATAAAATGTTGAGAAAACAAAAACAATGCTCCAGCAACAACCAAAACATTAATAACCATTATAATAGCACAACTAAATTTTGGGGTATGAACGGTCTACTTGTTTTCTAGCTTCAACTGTCATGATGATTTTGATTTTCAGGAGGGAGTAGCTTCTATTACTTCAAGGTCTCAAACATTTTCTTGCTGGTATTTTTGCCCATTTGGGTCACTGATTCTTAATGGTTAAAACGACTAATTTAAAAAAGAAGCTTAGGATTATCTCCTAGCTATGTTTGGATACGTGTGAAATGAAGTATCTGATTCGGCCCAGTATGAAGGTGTGGGGTAACTGTAGTTGAACCCCCTTCTTGGCAATCCAAACAGCCCAAGAGTGAAGGGCATGGAGACTGAACAGCCCTCTTCCCCGTGACACAGTCTCCCTCTGCTAGGAGTGAGGCACATTGCTGGGACGGTGGCAAGCTGCAGGGCCACCGCCTGTGCCATACCTGTTCTGTGGATAGAGAGGACTTCAGTCTCTACGCCTTCAATCTGCTACTTTGCACGAGCACTAAATCCACTAAAAAGGAACACAAAACAAAAAAAGCTCAATATGAAATACATAGGATCTGAAGGATCCTCTATGGATCCTTTCTCTATGGAAAGGATGCTTTTCAGACATTAGGCATCTAGGGAGACCCAAAGAGGAAAATCCATCAAGATACCTAGAGCCATTAAGCAGCTTTTGTTATTAAAAGATCTAGGACACAAACCTGAGGATGAGATTGATTTCATCTTCCTTGGTCCATTCAGTACCTCCACTTTGTTTCCAGTTCAGGTAGTTGAGCCATTTAGAGCGACACTGCTTTTCTGAGCGGGTCCCCACTCGTTCTGCCACAGCTGCCCAAGACACGCCCTGTGTCACTATGTCACCAGGCTCAGTGCTTGTCAATTCATGAACCACCTCTGCAAGTCTCTTTTCCTCTTCTTCTGTCCACTTCCCTAAAAGAAGGAAATCATCTAGACTACTACTGCTACCTTTTTTTTTTTTCCAAATCAGATTCAGCCCTGTATTTCCAAGGACTGATGGGAAGTACACAGTAACACCCAAAGTATTTCTGAATGACCCAGGGGTGGGTAACTGCACACATCTACTAAGACAGTTGTTTTACTAGCCTATACTAGCCCAGTAAGGTTCTTGGTATCAAAGAAAATACAGAGTCTTGTAGAAAACAATGACCGACTCTTAAAGGAAAGAAAAACTACCCAACATATACCTAGAAAGAATTCTGTACCGTCAAGTTGCATTAATTGTAAGTAGGAAGAGCTTCACGAATGGCATGATGGACAAAGAAACACACAATTTTTACTTAGTATCACCTAAGATTCCTGCTCTGCAGGAGTGTAGTAAGCCAACAGAGATCCTTCATTACAGTAATGAATGGTGTAACTCCTATGGGCTTCCACCCATTTTAGTAAAAATGAAAACTAGGTTTACATGATCTCCTTTCCCCCCATCCCAACTCCAAGAAACTGTGATAAAAGAAAAGTCCGAGACTGGCACTCACACATGATTTTACTCAAGGCTTTCCTGAAGCCATAAACCAGTAATAACACCAAATGATTCTCTTTGGTCTTTTCTTAAGGATCGAGCAGAAAAACAGGAAAAGAAGAGAAACTTTTTACCCCTTCCACTTCTGTTTCCATTTTGTTATTAGTAACTAAAAATAACTAGAAAATTTCAAAAGTGCCACTATGCCTGCTTCAGGGATTCCATTCATTCAACAAATATTTACTGAACATCTATTATGTGCTAGGCATAGTTCTGGATACCACATACTCAAGGCAAAATCCTGCTCTCCTACTTTAGCATGAGTGTCTCATAGTGTGGTACAAAAAAAGAGAAGTCATGATCAGAAATACTATGTAGCAACATGAAAAGCAAACAGGCGAATCAATCCCTCAGACTGGCAATCAGGAAATGGCAGTGTTTTTCTATTATTATGCTAACAAAAGGAGTTCTGCTCTCAGAATGTCTTACATAAAACGCTAGGGTCCCATCCTAAATCTAAAGCTCCTATTCCAGCTTCATTCATTAAGCTGTCATTCACAGAATAACAAGAGTTATTCTGAATTAACAGAATTCTGAATTAACAGAATTCTGAATTAACAGAATTAACAAGAGTGGAATTTCTGTTCTGTCTTGCAGGTCATAGTGGTGGTGGAATGGTTACTCAGAAAATATTCCTAATTCCACTTTAGCAGGATAGGGAGATGAAAACAGAAAATATATACACTGAAAGTTTAACTTGATAACAATTTTTTTTTTTTTTTTAATTCAAAGAATGAGCACAGAGTGTGGATCCTTCAGAGAATTTGGGGGCTAAAAGGGAACAATGAGATCATTCTAACCTCTTTCTTTTACAGAGGAAACTGAGGCTCAGAAAGATTGAGAGTTAGTGGCAAAGTCTAAATACTGTTGTTGATCACAAAGGTTAGGTTTAACAGTGTCATCTGTTAAAAGTTAAAAAGGCATTTGTGGTCTGGAGGTTGAAACAACAGTCGCAAGTTTTTTTCTATGGAAAAATATACTTATTTGTTTGAAATAAGCAAAAGAGAGCCACACCTTTGGAATATAACTTCTTAAATTGTGATCTGCCTGAACTAAAGTGTTTTATAAACCTGAGTAGATAAGCTTGTTAACGTAAGCTCCACAGTTAGATGGGCTTAAATTAAAACAAACTCCTGTATGTAAGCCTTAATGATAAATACTTTCACAACTGGAGCAGTTATGAGTTGCTACAAAAAGGAAACATGGTACATATCTAAAACGTCTGAAAAGTGAGATGTGTCCCTGTGAACAGTGTCATCTCACACAAAAGAAAAATGAAGGATTACTTAGGTCTATAAAGCTTGATGAAAAAGCAAGACTAGAAAATAAAATCTGAATTAAAATTGTGGTAGGGTCCCCTCCCTAAGGAAAGAAAAGGGAAAAAAAACCCTCAAGGCAACCTTGCTATTTGCTTACTTGACAACATCCCTCAAGACCTTGTAAAATGAGACCACTTAACATCAGACCACATGTTTGTGTGTTACCATATATGGGAGACGAAGTAAAAAAATACATAGAAAACTACATGTGGCGTTTGGGGCTCAGTTCTTTGGGTACGAACCTAACTGAGCGGTGCCAGCAGGAATAAAGTTGCTTCCTGGAAAGAAAAGCCTCGGTGTTATGACTCTCTGTGCGAGAATCCTGCTACATTACTGGGGGGCTTGTCCGGGATTCAGACAGTGCATTTCCACCTCCTTTGCCACCGGGGCTGCAAACCTCGGGGTGCCGGGAGAGGCAGCCTCACCTGGTGCCAGCAGACCGCTTGATCCACAGGAGACCAGCCCTCCTGGCACACCGGGGCAACAACCCCCGTATGTGCTCATGGAACCCAAGAGGCCCAGGAACCGGCTCAGGGATGCCCATCAGCCTTCTAAGAACCCAGGTTCGTTTTGGCAGACCTGCCCGTAAGAGGCAGAAGGGGAGCCTGATCACCTCCCAGAGGTCCACTAATAGTTCCACAAGGGACGAGGAACGAAGCTGCAACACTAAGGTGTTGGTGCTGGGCAGCAGGTTGGAGTCGCCGTGTGACTGTGTATGGGGACTTGTGTCTCCTTCATTTCCTTGGTCAACGACTATAATTCGAGCCAACTGTCTCTGGTTATTCTACCTCAGAACGGGGACTTGAGGGAATATTCCCAAGCAGCTGCCGAAACTCTTTTTGTTTCGGGGAAATTCCCTGTCTTCTCAGGACTGACATGGACTGTCTCGTTCCACTGGTGGCAAACAAAACAAAAGAAACCTGGAGTCTGCTCCTCTGAGCTGCCAAGATTTAAAACTGGGAATTCTCTTCTCTGCCTTCCGCTGGCACCTGTCTCTTCTGCCTTCCCTTCCCCGCTCCTGTTTCTGCACCACCTGGGGGGTGGCTGGCACAACTGGCTCCTCAATGCCTCAGGCACCATCAGCTCCTCCTCCCACCCTAGATGTCCAGGAACAAAGACCACTGATGTCAGATTTCCCCACCAACGTTGCAGGTAAAAATTAACCAAGGGGAACAAATTGTCTTACGTGGACTCAAGTAAAACGTATTCAGTGTTTAAGCTAATTTAAGTTTGTTGGTTTGAGATAGATGTTTATCAACATTAAAAAAACTTTTATTCTACCTTGATTTGCTGAGGGTCAAATAAGCTCATGTTATCTCTGTTCCAATTTGTTAACAAAAGGATGACTTAAAGTGACAGTTAATTTTGTCCGTCTCTTAAGTTTTCATGGGTAATTGTTAAGATAGCTTTCAGTCTTTGGTAACCTAAAACGTTAATGTTTTGCTTGCAGGTAAACTAAGATTGAATTCACTGGATATCTAACAAGATAAGAGGCTAAAGCACTAATTACTAGATGTGGGTTTGTGATTCTGACTTATGGCAAAAAACCCAAAAAACCTAAGGATCTTTGGAACTGGTGAAAAACATGCTTTGTGCTTAATGGGTTTATAAGCTTGCCATCTAAAAAAAAATTCTGATGTAACAGAGAGTTCACAATTGGTTACTAGTTTTCACTGGAGACTAAGGTTTCTAAGAGTTAAAATCCTGCTACAAAGTGAATGACAAATTTCTTCCCAGGACAGAAGACAGGACATAAGTGAAAGGCCAGGAAGCGCCAATGGAGACCAGAGAAGCCAGCGGGGGCGCTCACAGTACCTGTGTTGCAAGTATCCTTCATCAGTCGGCACCGATCTTTGACGGAAGACGCGCTTCTTCCTAGCGCCGCCCCTATTGTTGCCCAGTCATTGCCATGCTTTATCCGGAGCCTAAAACAAGAGTCTGCCAATCAGCATTTGGTTCAACTGTTTTCTCCCTTTTAATTTCATCATTTATTCTTCATTCTTCTTCTTCCCATTTGAGTGGTTTGGAAGTTGTGGGCAGCAATACTTTGAGAGCCAAAGTTTGAAAGTGTGGCCTTTTTTTGGGGTCCACAGTTGTCTGTGGGTGAAAAAAAAACAGGCAGCAATTGCCTTTTTCCTGGGTCAGAGAAGAAATAAGTAACTTGGATATGTGTTCAAAAAAGACCAAATTTCCCCTCAGGTTACTGACAATCTCCCAGGCAATCCCCAGATTGTTCCCTTTTGAGTACTCCTAACAAGCTCTTCTCAGTCATCTGAAAAAGTTTCACAAGGTGCTATCATTATAACAAGGACCAGCCTTCAATTTTCACCATGATCCATACAATCCATTTACCCATACTTTATGGCCCTGCTCAACGAAGCAAAATTATTTTTCCTGTGAAATAGCCTTTATAAGGTAGAGTCTGCCCAGATATTAAGTAAAACATTTGCTAAGTCATCATTTTAAACACACAAGTAGCACAACCCTGGTTTTAATTCCATATGTAAGTTCCTGAGGTCCAGTCTTCAGGCCACCAAGAATGGCCATCTAGTCTCTTCTGTAACCCTTATCAGTGGTCTGCCACACATTTCATTCGGCAGCTCACAACAGGAGACTAAATTTATGGGCATTTATGGGCATACTCTGCACGTATGGATCTGAAAAGTTCTTTTTTACGGTCTCTCATGCTTAACAGCACGATTAAATATACCAGTCTACTAAAACTCTCTTGACATTTTCAAAATAAAAGTTTTAAACACAAAGATATTTTTTTTAGAAAGGTAAAACCCAACTATCAGAATTAATGAAAAGGAAAAAAATTGTTAAACTTACTCCTTGAGCTTTTCAATTTCTTCAGGTGTATATCTAGAAATTTAAACAAATTTTTAAAAAGATGAATTAAAACAAAGAATGCTAAACAACCTTGATAAAAATCAGATTTTCACTTAGGGAGCCAAATGGTAAGTCACTTAGCATAATGATAATATTTTTAAAGTGACTCATTTCAAGGTAAATGACTGAAAATTAAAACTAATGCTTCTATTTTTTTGCAAAAAAAACCTTTTAGCTGTAACAAAAGTAATTAATGTATATTTTTCTCTAGGAAAATTCAACATTTAAAACATATTGGCTCCTATTCTGTTTAACTTTCCCTTTATTTCAAAACTGGTTTCAGGTCCTCTGATAGTTATTCCCAAAGACTTATGCATGACATTATAAACCAGAGCCAAGATGCAAATCTATGGTGAATTCTCACAAGGCACTGAAAAATTTAAAATTCTCTTCATTTCCACTACCCATGCATGGACATCTGCCATACTCTTGCTTTAATGTAAAGGCTCTTTTTCTTTAGTTGGGCAAGTACTCAAAACAGCCATTGCAATTTCTTTTTAAAAGCAGTATCTAATAAGCTGTCCCTATGACTACCTAAAATTTCCAAAGAGAAATTATAAATATGTTAGTAACACTATATAATCATTGAGTTGAAAAAAATGATGCCTTCCCATAAATGTTGCCTATAACAGAAATCCATGCATTGTATTCAGAAATTTAGTTATTTTTCCACTCTGGTTTTATTAAAAAAAAAAAAAAAAAAGTCACTAACCTAGGAAATGCTATACTATAAAAAAAAAAAAAATTGAATAGGAACAATGTTACTGATGAATTGAGGTTTTTCCACACTTCCTAAATCTTTAACCACTATAATACATTTTATTATAATGTTACTTTATTACAAAGCAGAGTTTGACGTATGAAGACAGCTAAGTCTAAAATCTGACATATATAAGCGGATTTAGATTCTAGTTTCTAGGAGCCCTTGTTAAAATGAGGTTTCCATATTTATAACATGGAAATGGAGAGAAAAAATATTAACACAACAAACTAATCATAGCTGTCTCCAATTAAAGTTTTAATCATAACTATACTTTAAAAAATGAAAGCTCCTTAAGGTATTTCCCCTAATTACATGAAAACATGCAGCATTACAAGTTTTCATACTTTCCCACATGGTTTCTGTCATCATACATGCGAAGCACTCTTCTATAAACTGCAAACAAAGGCCGGTTCAGACCCCATGCTATAGTCCTGTAGAAATCTTTTCTTTCGTCTTTTGACATCTCAAAGATGATTTCTGTAGCATCTTTTATTCCGCGTGCCTAAATGGGTTACATTTCTTTGATTTAGGGATTTCTGATAAAATGCATATGGATATACTATGCTTTTTAAAAGTTGTTTCTTTTATGTTCAAGATCACCAATGGCATTTAGAAAAATAATGCATTGTTAATTCATTAATAAGTCAAATATAAACTTTAGAATGTTTCAAGAGATAATAAAGTGATACTTTAATGTTCCAAAAAGAAACTGTATAAAATTCAGTAAAGTTGTGTCAACCCCTTTTAAAACAGAAAAATATTAAAATCTAAAGTAGAAAATCATAACAAAATTAATGGAATGAGGAATCAAGTAACAGAAATGACAAGCAATGCTAAAAAATGCTTCTTTAAAAAGACCCATTAAGACTAATAAAATATGAAAAGATAAACTTACAGCAAAACTAAAAAACAAAACCATACTGGAAATGAAAAACATGGGGCCTAAATAGAAATGCTACAGAGAGTAGAGAATTAAACATTATTAAATTCTATGGCAATAAATTTGAAAACTTACATAAAATGAACAAACTCCTAGAAAAATTAAACTTACCAAAATAGACTCAGGAAGAGAAAGAAAATCTAGTAAGCATAGACCATCAAGAACATTTAATAAGTTATTAATAATTTTCTCACAATGGAAACACCAGGCCCACATGGCTTTATAGGTAAATCCTACCAAACAATCAAGATAATTCTGATTTTTAAACTATTCTAGGGTATAGAAAAACAGGCAGGACACTTCTTCATTCTCTTTATTAGGCTGACATAACCTCAATAACAAAACCAGACAAGGACAGTTTCAGAAAAGATTTTTCAGGTAAGCTCATTCATTAACATAGATCCTCTAAGTCCTTAAAGTATTTTAGCACAATGAACCCAACAATGTATAAAAAGGTTAATAATCAATGCAAAAAGTGAGCTTATTCCAGGAATACAAATTTGTGTTAATTTCAGAAAAAATTAGTTATTAATTATAAGATTTATGGAAAAAATATAAATATCAAGTTTGGTTTTGCTGACAATTTGATAAAAGAAAATATTTAGCAAGGCTGCCGCTTACAAAATCAATATATAAAGTCATCTGCGTTTCTATAGAAAGTTCGTAACAAAGTTTACAAGTTCTCATTTACAGTAACATCAAAATTAAAAGCAATAGGACTAAATCTTAGGCAAGTTACCCAAGTCCTTCATGGAGGAAAACAAACTATCAAAAGGCATTAAAGAGGAATTCACTACAATGGAGGGCTATACGATGTTCTCATTAGCAAGATGAAATACTATAAAGATGTGAATTCCCCTCAAACTGATGCACAGATTCAATGCAGTCCCCCCAACAAATCCCAACAGTTTCCATTCTCTGCAACCTGATTCTAAATTTATAAAGGAAGAGCAAAGAGCCAAAACTAGCCAAGACATTCATAAAGAGACTTGTTCCACATTTATCTATACTTGTGCAGGTATCAACAAACAGAACCTGGGAACATATTAGAAAACCTAGAAACAAATGTGTGGAAACTAGATCTGGGACAGAATGGACATTGTACATCGGGAAAAGACTGATATTCCATAATGATGCCAGGACAACTGCCATCCATACAAAATAAAACAAAAAACCCCAACAACAGTGAAATCCTATCTCACAGCTATGGGAAAAAAAATCAGTATGAAAGGCAAAACTAAAACTTTTATGTCCTTGATGCAGAGGAGGAGTACCTTAAACAACCATGCAAAATATAAAGGTAAAAATGATTGTTTTTATATTGAAAATTAAGAATCTTTTTTCATCATATGACCCCTAGGGAGAAGGAAATGCTAGGCCACTGAATTGGGACAAGATATCTACAATACAAATAAACAAAAAAAACCATTAGTAACCAGCATACGTTAAGAATGTCTAGGGGCACTTGGGTGGCTCAGTCAGTTAAGCATCTGACTCTTGATTTTGGCTCAGGCCATGATCTCAGGGCTTGGGGAGATGGAGCCCCACATCAGGCTATGCGCTGAGAGCACGGAGCCTGCTTAGGATTGTATTTTTCTTTGTCCCTCGCATATGTGTGCTCGCTCGCTCGCTCTAAATAAATAAATAAATAAATAGTCTAGAAAATGAAAAAGAACCCTATGGAAAAACTGACAGAAAATACAAATAGGAATTTCAAAAAGGAAACACTAAAAATGGCCACTAAGCATATATTAAAGTATGTAATCAGAGAAATACAAATTAAATCCATAATAAAATACCATTCACACCCATCAGATTTTTACATATTAATAGTAAAAAACCTAAAAAAACCCTAAATGACCACTGGCTGCACCTGGGTAGGTATTTATCCTAGCATAATGAAATACAGCTAAAAAAGTCAACAGGGAATGGATCACAAAATCACAACAAACAACAGAAATCAGTTAAAGAACACTCAGGATAAATCTATTTACATAAATTTCAAAAAGAAGTACAATTATACTGATATGCATTATATACATTCTTTTGAATATGTAAAATTTCAGAGTAAAAAGTCTCTAAATTTTTTAAAATTAATTTTCTTTTTTAAGTAATCTCTACACCCAACATGCACTTCAAACTGACGACTACAAGATCAAAAGAGTGACACACTCTACTGACTGAGCCAGCCAGGAACCCCAAGTTTCTAAATTCTAGAATCGAAATTTTTCTTATGCAGTTTCAATTATGCAAATAATGAGGCCTAATATTTATAAGCCTAAATATATGAAAGGCAATGTGTTGCAGGATGACCATACAGTGAGATGGAAAGATTTTCTTTTTCTTCTGTTTTTTTTTTTTTTTTTTTCAAACTTGTGACAGTTACTTTCATTTATCTGACATCTAATTAATTGGTTTAAAAATGGCACCACAATGTTCTTAAACAGCAGCACATAATAAAAACCATGGTCAAATATCAAACAAATTATCTTTTCCCAAGATCAGTACATCTTTGTGGACATTTCCTATCTCTGCCAATCCATTCATTATTCTCCCAGTTATCCAAAAATAAAACATTCTGAAGTTATTCCAACCCCTCATTTTCCCTCTTCCCCAACATCCAGTCACCAGGTTTCCTTAGAGATTACCTGCTTATCTGCCCTTTCCCTGAAAATTCTTCTCCCACCACCATAGTTTAAAGTCCTTACTACTCTCATCTGGTCAACTGAAATGGTCATCTAAAAGCTCTCAAATTTCAGTCACATTCCCACCCTTTAATCCCTGGAAACCATCTACTCCAATCCCCTAGACAAGAAACCAGTGTAATTCCCAAAGTTCAATGTTGTTACTGTTCGTCATTGCCTTATCTAAACCTGCAACATTTTTCCAGGTTTTTCCATTTTAACTAAAGTGTATGTGACCAGTGGACAACTTTAATACACTTCTAGATACATTGTCAATGGTCACTGCACTTGTGTTTCTCTTAAAAACAAACAAACAAAAACCCCAAAAATTTAGTTTGCTAGGAATAATCTTTACCCATTAACAAAGAAATGAAGTGTTTCACTCTTTACAGTTCATAAAGCTTAGCTTGGGAAGAGTACAGCTTAAAATTAAGCTTTACAACGTGGATATTCTAGGCAGCAAATGTATTTATAATAGTGAAAAATAATATAAACCACCTAAGGATCAAACAATAGAATGGTTAAATAAATACTGTACTTCACCCATTCCCAAAAAGTGCTAATGGTCTATATTTCAAACATGCACTAACTCCTTTACAGGAATGGTCAGCAAATCTCTGGAAACATTTCCTTGAGAAGAGCACAGATCTACTCCACCAATTCCTCACTTAACTAAGTTACCAGTTTTTCTCATTTTCCTATAGGAAAGAGTTCTAATTTTTTGGACTGGATTTCAAAGTCAAGTTTCCAGAGGCTAATTAACTCAGTTCAAGTTAAAAGGGCTAATTCAACGTGCTCTGGGTTTCATTTCTGATTCCTTGGTACTCAGCATTTACTCATGCTGTTCCCTCCAGCCCTATTCCAGTCTAAGTTCTATTTCTTAAAGATTCCGCTCAAATCCTTGATCTTCCAAGTATTTTCCCTAACTGCCCCAAACCCTAAAAATACACTCTTCCTTCTCTGATTTCATGCAGAATTTATCACTCACATGGTACAAACCCTTGTGTTGGTCTTCACCTGCTTTCAACACTCCCAAATGAACTGCTGGCTTTTCAAACACCAGTACCATGTGTTATAGGAATTCCTATCTCCAGTGCCTCAAAAATACTGTGTTCGAGAGACATTTACTGAAGAGGATGACTTAGCTAACATATAAGCCTCAACAGGAAAATGAACTAAATTATCCATTTTTTTAAAAAGGGAGGACTGTCATGTCAGAAATTCACTCAAAGAAGAAGATGTGTATCTTAAGCTTTAGACAATACAAGCTTAAACTCTTAATTATTAGGTTGCTTGAAAAGACAGGGCCTTAGGGTTTTGAGAAGCTGTTAGGATTTTGTCTAAACTTTTGGTATTAACTAAAGCAGTAAAACCATTTTAAACTAAGAATTCAAAATTTGTTTAAAAACATACCATAATCATACACCTTACAATTATTAAGCCAAGACACATATTAGCCAATCATCCATTATAAAAATTACTGAAAAGCTCCTAATAAGTACATACAATATGATGCTTTGATAATTTTTGCAACTGGAAATGAAAAAATTAGTGAAACAAAAATATGCCATAAGATACCTTTAGATAGCGTTCAATATTGTTCATCAAAATATCAATTTCCTCCTTAGACCACATCCCCTGTTTCCATTTATGTCCTTTAAAGGAAAACAAATAATATTATAGAAAATGTTATCCTTCAAGATGGATAAAGCACTAAAGATTTGCTTTGTGATTAAATAAATTATCTATGTGAATAAAATGTAGGTAATTTCTCCTTCATCTGAAATCTGAAAGATCTCCACGTAGTTGCTTTTGTAACCTCTGGTTTTTAAAAAAGAATACATTCAATCTTACTAAATAAAGACAGTAAGAAGTAAAAGACGAAAAAATTATTACTTTGTATCAGTTATATTTCTTATCAATAATAAAAGCCTGCTAAAAAAAGGCATGAGAATTATAAAAGCCAAATCATGCTCCAAACTTTCTGAAAAATTTATCCAATGCAATAAATAAATTTTATGGGCAAAAGAATGTGCACAAAAGATTCTAGGACAAGGTAAACATAATCCAATGGATACCAAGTGAATAATACATTCTTAATGAGTATTTACTATACAGTGGTTGAAAACAATCAATTTACTTACTTTTGCTTCCTTTTCTCATTTCAGAGTGGCATATCCATGACCTGCACTTTGTTGTAGCAGTTCCCTAACAATCCTTATGAACTCTGCAGCACTATAAAACACTTACTTTAAGCCACTAAGCTGCCTATCAGACCAAAGTTAGATCTCTGAAAAGACTGGTCTTCCCACTCCCATGCAGTAACTATACTGTCTTTTAATGGACATCTGTTTATAATTTACTGCATGTCAGAGAAATGATCAAGTACTGAAAAACAAATGTTGGTTTCATGGTAAACTCAATTTCTGTAACTACTCAATCACAACTATGAAGCCCCAATCCAAAATCCTGATGACTACCAGATCTTTTTACCTCCATTTTTTTCCAGTGGACACTAAAATTCACAATATAGCTTACCTTTGTTAGTCAGAGAATCTTTATCTTCTTTAGTTGTAAACCACGCTTGGCTAACTGCTGAAACTTCCTCATTACCCAAGGGAGATATTTCATCTAGTTGCTCATTCTGTAGAATCTTGAAGATGTAAAAGTAGAAAAAAAAAAAAAAGTATATCTCGATTTAATACCCAATCTGATTCATCTTTGTGTGCAATAATAAACATTCTAAAACTCTACTAATACAGAATTCATTTGTTTCAGATATAGTAAAAATATATTCAATTTATAGAAAAACAAATTTTTTTTTGCTGTTCTCATGGCAGTATGAAAACGAAACTGCCTGCATTAATAAAATATGACCTTCATTTAAGCAAGTAACTCTGTACTAGTGGCTTAAATTTTATAGAATAATAGTTAAGATTCCATTATGTGACTGAATTAATATATCTGAAGCCATCTGTACATTCATATATGTAAAATGAGCTCATACATACAATAAAATGGAAAGGTTACAGATGAGTGTCACGGTTGTTCATGTCCTTATAGGTTATTTGTTGTCTAAATATTTTGTCATCTGTAATGTACTCTCTTGCTAAATTTAAAGAATTAACAGGCTAAATCAAAAGACATTGCAAAATCACAGTCTGCTTATAGTTCACTGACAACTTTGTTTTAGCCAATCTTGAGAGTTGGTTCCTAACCTCATTAATATACCTTCTTCTCAAAGAACTATATGGTATTATTTATTATTATTATGGTAAAAATAATCTTCACTGAATAACATGAAGTTAAAAACTAACAACTTTATTGAGACCTTTATAACTCCAATTTTTTAGTATATGTGCTGCTGAAGCAAGCATGAGATATAATTCACACACCATAAAATTCACCCTTTATAATATAAAATTCAGTTGCTTTCAGTGTATTTATCCAACTGTCACACCAGGTACATTTTCAACTACAGATATACCTAACCTAACAGATTCTGCAGGAACAAAGCTGCTTAAGAGAGTTGGTCTTGGGCTAAAGACAGCTATAGTGTGAGTCAGAAAGATCTGGAAACAGTGCTACCATTTCAGGCAGGAGCCCACCTACCATAGGCAGATAAGAATAGGAGGAAAGTCACATGTCTAGTGACCACTCAATTCCATTTGGTCTCAGACTATATTAACTAAACTATGTCACTGGCTGGAGGTAAATCCTAAGAGATTGGACTATTTCTTGAATAGACAGAAATTGAATTTCTAAAATCAAGAGGAAGTGAAATCATCCTACTTGGAAAGAGAGAAGCTGTCAGTGAACAAACCAAGCACAATGAAGAGAAAAGCCATGTTTCTTTTGTCACCTACTTTGTTTTTCTATTTGGGGGTAACGAATATATTGTATTTATTAAGGTGTTTTCTTAAATCCATGGGCAAAAAGCTAGAGTCACTGGAACAAGTATGAAAAGTTTTGTAACCCTGCATTTATGTGTCATACACTTTAGATTTTTTCTTTTAAAGATCAAGAGGCTACCTTTATAAAGCTGAGAATGGAGACAGACTAGACAGATAATGTCTCTTGTATTCTGAAGAACCCAATTATCTAAGATTTGACACAGAGGTTACTGTGATAGAGACTGCTGTGAAAAGACCTTGATACAAACAATATCTACTGTTAAGAAATGTAATGTAGAAAATATTCTTCTGAAATGATGTTCTCTTATATATTAATCAGTTGCTTAAAAGAATAAAATCCTCATTTCCCAGAGTGAGTCTAAATACACAGGCCACTCTATGAACTTAGGAATACACTTGTCATGCTAATTAACTGCTGCTCTCTTTGGACAAATACCTAATGCCTTTTGGCTTAAATTACCCTGATGAAGAATTACAATTATTACTTAAGTCATATAATGGTAAACATGTAAAAAGCCATCAAATGAAGCCAACAATTATTGTATTTTAGAACTAATAATCAACACTGTCCATAACAAATGAGTTAAATGAGGATGGTAGGAGACATAGTTACCTTAAATGTTATCTATCTACACGTAGTATGTAGATATTAAGTTTTACATTATTTTACCTCCATTTTCACTACTTTATGTAGAAGCTTTTTAAATTACTCAGATATGTTTAGTATACTTTTTTTTTTTTAGAGACAGAGCTTGAGCAGGGGAGAAGGGCAGAGGGAGGGAGGGAGGGAGGGTGGATGAGGGAAAGGGGGAGGGAGGGAGGAAGAGAGAGAGGGAGGGAGACGGGGAGACAGGGAGAGGGGAAGAGGGGGAGAGGGGAAGAGGGGGAGAGGGGAAGGGGGGAGGAGGGGAGGGAGAGAGAGAGAGAGGGAGAAAGTGAGAGAGAGAGAGAGGGAGAAAGAGAGAGAGAGAGAGAGAAAGAGAGAGAGAGAGAATCATAAGCAGGCTCCATGCTCAGTGTAGAGCCCCACGGGACCCTGATCCCATGATCTTGAAATCATGACCTGAGCCGATATCAAGAGTCGGACACTAAACTAAACCGACTGAGCCACCCACCATAGTGGTTTTTTTTGTTTGTTTGTTTTTGTTTTTTAAATGTAGCCTTTTTGACTTGGTTGTAGGGTTTCATGCCTATAACATACATTGACTTAGGAATGTAAATCTAAGCATTTGACTCACTAATTCCTCTTGCAACCACAAAACACTGTATATATTGGGAAATTTTTTAGTTTCTAATCATTTTTCAAGATAGTTCCATTGCTGAAATGGGACAGTATAGTAACTACCATAATATGTGAAATAGCTACACCTGCTTTGACACAGAGGACAGAGCAAAAAGCAGACTATTTCTGAAATTTTAACTATGCTTTCACTCACAACCTAACGGTATTCTTATGAAACAAATATTAGAAACTATTACAAGTTTTTCATTGACTAAAATGGTTAATAATAAACCAAGAGGCTAATATGAAATTATAACTCACTAACTCTTAAGAAATAACCCAAACACTGGCACAAAAACAGACACATAGACCAATGGAATAGAATAGAAACCCCAGAAATAGACCCACAAACGTATGGCCAACTCATCTTTGACAAAGCAGGAAAGAATATCCAATGGAAAAAAGACAGTCTCTTTAACAAATGGTGCTGGGAGAACTGGACAGCAACATGCAGAAGGTTGAAACTAGACCACTTTCTCACACCATTCACAAAAATAAACTCAAAATGGATAAAGGACCTGAATGTGAGACAGGAAACCATCAAAACCTTAGAGGAGAAAGCAGGAAAAGACCTCTCTGACCTCAGCTGTAGCAATCTCTTACTCGACACATCCCCAAAGGCAAGGGAATTAAAAGCAAAAATGAACTACTGGGACCTTATGAAGATAAAAAGCTTCTGCACAGCAAAGGAAACAACCAACAAAACTAAAAGGCAACCAACGGAATGGGAAAAGATATTTGCAAATGACATATCGGACAAAGGGCTAGTATCCAAAATCTATAAAGAGCTCACCAAACTCCACACCCGAAAAACAAATAACCCAGTGAAGAAATGGGCAGAAAACATGAATAGACACTTCTCTAAAGAAGACATCCAGATGGCCAACAGGCACATGAAAAGATGTTCAACGTCACTCCTTATCAGGGAAATACAAATCAAAACCACACTCAGATATCACCTCACGCCAGTCAGAGTGGCCAAAATGATCAAATCAGGAGACTATAGATGCTGGAGAGGATGTGGAGAAACGGGAACCCTCTTGCACTGTTGGTGGGAATGCAAATTGGTGCAGCCGCTCTGGAAAGCAGTGTGGAGGTTCCTCAGAAAATTAAAAATAGACCTACCCTATGACCCAGCAATAGCACTGCTAGGAATTTATCCAAGGGATACAGGAGTACTGATGCATAGGGGCACTTGTACCCCAATGTTTATGGTAGCACTCTCAACAATAGCCAAATTATGGAAAGAGCCTAAATGTCCATCAACTGATGAATGGATAAAGAAATTGTGGTTTATATACACAATGGAATACTACGTGGCAATGAGAAAAAATGAAATATGGCCTTTTGTAGCAACGTGGATGGAACTGGAGAGTGTGATGCTAAGTGAAATAAGCCATACAGAGAAAGATAGATACCATATGGTTTCACTCTTATGTGGATCCTGAGAAACGTAACAGAAACCCATGGGGGAGGGGAAGGAAAAAAAAAAAAAAAAAGAGGTTAGAGTGGGAGAGAGCCAGAGCATAAGAGACTGTTAAAAACTGAGAACAAACTGAGGGTTGATGGGGGGTGGGAGGGAGGGGAGGGTGGGTGATGGGTATTGAGGAGGGCACCTTTTGGGATGAGCACTGGGTGTTGTATGGAAACCGATTTGACAATAAATTTCAAAAAAAAAAAAAAAAAAGAAATAACCCAAACAAAACAACCCTATAATTTGTCTAACACTGCCACTGCTCAATCTTTTAACAACTAGGTTGTGAACCAAATCACCTATGAATACACACCTATTTGTATGGTGCTGAAAACGGAATCTAAGTGGGACTACATAGTCTTTGAATTGGAAATGAATTTGACAAGCCCCATTTTGAAGAACGTGCTCTATTGCTTCAGAGAGCATGGAAAAAATTCCTGTCTAAATCACCCACTGAAATATAAGAGCAGATTATGAGAATCTCTAGCTGGGCTCAAAGCTGTTTGAAGTACATGAAAGACTCACTCCTCTAGAAATTCAGTCATTCTGGAACCACTGTGAAGTTCCCTATTGAAAAAGGCTCATAGTGCACCCACTTGAGATATCCTTAGTCCTTGATGTTATATTATCAACTTATAATTCATAATGATGTAACGCCTCTACTGTCTGCTTTAAAAATATTTTATTAAAGAAATGAAACAAAAGGACAAGATACTAAAAAGAAAGGGCCAATCAGCCAGACATATAAACTTACAAGTAAAAGAGATTTAAGCTCCAGGCTATCTAAAAGAGCAAAGGATTCTATTACTTTTGGCAGAAATAACTCATATGAAACACAGAAGTTCACATAAAAAGAAAGCAGTAACCCCTGATTGTTATCCAACTTCTTAACTCAGGGTAAAATGTTATCTAGTCCTGCAAACACCAAAAGGTTCTACCTGAGCTACAACTATCATAATTAAAATCCGTGTTAACTAACTAGCTTCCATTCATATTAGAACAGAGAACACATGTAGCCTTTCTAAATCAGTCACTAGAGAGAAGTGCTGGGTAACACTTAAAAAGCTTTATATCAATATCTTATATAACCGGTAAGATAAAATTTAAAGTTATTTAACAGCTCAAATGAGTTCATTCCATGTAGCTAAAGAATACACGTGCACCATCTGTTTCAACAGATGTGAACCACTATAGGGAATGAATTTTAAAATTCTATCTTTGCCTACTATTGTGAGATTCATACAAGTGGGGACTGGAAACCTGAATGAAATAATAAATCTTACCTCAATTCTGTCCTTTGTCAGACAAATTATGTTCTCATCATTTTATCACCTAAGGTATGTGTTAAGGATAATCCTCTTGCAGTCAGTAAAAAGACTCACTATACCTGGATCTGTGTCACAGTTCCCTCAGTAATCTCATCATCTGCCACCTCTGTGGTTGCAGTCATGGTCACCTCAAAGCTCTGATCATTTTCTGAAACTTCAAGAAGAAAGAACAATTCAATTCCAATATAATAGCAAGTTATAATTATTAAAAAAATAAAATCCATGGGAAAAAATACGTGACCATCTAATTTCCTAGCACATTCCTTGCCAATTAAGTCTATGTCTATAAAGATACAGATATATATATATATATATATATATATATATATATATATATGTTTAAGAGAAAGTCATTATGCACCTAATAAATACTAAGTAATGCTCTGGGTGGTGGGAAGACAGCAGTGAGCAAATAAAACAGAACTGTGCCTTCATGGTGCTTATATTCTAGTAAGGAAGACACGAAATTAACATATTATGTTGGGTGTTGATAAATGAGAAAAAAGTAAAGCAGGAAAGGGAATGCACTGGGGGGAGGATACTGAAATTCTAGTTAACAGGAGAAGAGAAGTAACCCAGCCTTGGGACAAAATGGGAAAGGGAGCTAGTCACACAGGTATCCTAAGAAAGAGCACTTCATGCAGAAGGAAAGCCATGGGCAGAGACTCTGAGATGGGGGCACATCTGGACTGTTCAAAGGGATGGCAAGTAGGATAGTGTAACCAGAGGACTGGTTCTGTGAGGACTTGTAGGCTAATGTAAAGACTTTGGCTTTAATTCTCAGATGGGAAACCACTGGAAGATACAGAGTGATATAATCTAATTTTTATTTTAACAGGATTACTTTGGCTACTAACAAGAAAACAGCCTGAAGGGTGGCAAGGGCACTGTGAAATCAGTTAAGAAGCTAACTCAATAATCCAGGTTAGAGAAGTCAGGGACTTGGCCCAGGGCCAAAGGCAAGTGAGGATGATGAGCAGTTCATACTGTGGATATATTTTGATATGAGAACCAACAGGATTTGTGGATAAACTAAATATGAAAGAAATTGACAACAAAAGGATGTTATTGAAGTTTTAAAAATCAGAGCTACTAGAAAAATGTACCTGCCATTAATGAAATGGGAAGATTTGTAGAAGCAGCAAATTTTAGAATTTAAGAAGTTTCATGGGTTGGTTTTAAACACACTACTTTGAGATACCTACTAAACATCTAGAGTTAAGATTAAGGTTGGACTGGAATAAATCTGAACATGATCACAAGAGACAGGATTTAAAACCACCAATTCTAGGGAATGAGAAAACAAAACAGAAGCAGCAGCCTAAGAATGGAGTCCTGGAGCACTCCAATTAGAGACTAGGGACATGTGGACAGGTCAGCCTAAGAGACTCAGAAGGCACAGACAGAAAGGTAGAAGAAAACTAGAAGAATGGTTCCCTGAAAGCCAAAAGACATTATTTCAGAGAAGACTGATAAATATTCTCAGAGTAATAAATACTGTCAAAAACTGTGGATAGATCAAGTGAAGACAAAGACTAAAACAAAAAATTCATCACTGGACTTAGCAACAAGATAGTCTCTGGAGACCCGGGAAGAACAATTTTGGTGAAGTGACAGAGATGAAGGCCAGACTGGAGTGGGTTTAAGGAAGAATGGGAGAAGAAATGGAGGGAAGTATATGGATTCTTTCAAAGTATTCTGCTCTAAAGGAAAGAGAAGTTGGAGGGGAGCCCAAAGTGGGCTAACAGGACTTCTTATTTTAAAGAAGAAATTATAGTAGGTTTCTAACACTGATGGGAACGATCCAGTAGAGAATGAAAAGCTAATGATTCACGTGAGAAAGGAAGAAATCCTCCAACAATGTCCTTGAGTAGGTAGAAGGGATGGGATCTAGTAAAGTGAAGGGCTGGCCTTAGTGAGAAGAAAAGATGGGAACATACGGACACAGATTCATATGGACAGATTCATTTGTAGTGGTGGAAACTGGCAGAAATTATATTCTGACTACTTCAATTTTCTCAGTAGGGTAGAAGCAAGGCTATCAGTTGAGAGTAACAAAGGTAGAGAAAATACTGGAGGTTTCAGGAATGTATGAAAGTCATCTCTGAGTGGGAGAAAAAACCATTCATTTGTTAAGTGTGGTGTGACTGGCAGGCAACAGTATGAGCCCACCTCAAGTTAATGATCATGAATTTAAAATAAGATCATTCAGCTTGCTTGTGCTGTTTTTCAATTAGCTGTGCCAGTATAGACATGAATAGCCAGGCATATTTAACCAGGATTGTGGTTTCACTAAAAACAATGAAGTGAGAGAAGGAAAAAAAGGATTTGAGGGTAAATGCAACAGTGATTATAATGATTAATTATGAGCCAAACCTGGTAGGGAGGAAATAAAAGATGGAAGTGGAAAAGGAACAATGAAAAAGTGGTTAAGATCAGTGGGTCCCTGAAGGGCAAAGGATTCCAAGTGTTAGAGAGGATTAGACAAAGTAACCTGGAAAGAAAGGAAGTATTGGTACAAAAACAAAGTCTGAAGTAGATCACAAATGGACTCCACTTAACAGGTAATACCAAAGGAGGTAATGGGACTAATTAATGAAGTAGTCTGGAGAACAAAAGGCAGAAGAGGATAAAGTATTGGAACAATCATCTAAATGAATAACCACCAAGAGTTGTAAATATGAGTAGGGAATGGAGAAAATGTGGTGGCAGACAGTAGCAATAAGAAGTTGTAAGTGATTTAGAATGATTAACATGAGAGTTAAGATTTTTTTAAGGAACAAATTTTTTTTATCAGCTTTATAAAGCATATAAAGAAAACGTGAACATTAAGATGAAATTTGAAGTTAAATCTTTAAAAACTAGTATTTACCTCCATCAAGTCCAGCAAACAACGACTTGCCCATTCAGTCAGTCCCAGATGATGGTGATGATACAGGACTTCATTTTTTTACGTGACTTTTTAATGGAGAAGTTTTCCTACGTTGATTTTATCAACATGCTTTTTACAAATCTAGGGAACAATACTTCAAGCCCACTTTTCACAAATTTAGTACTACTGTAAATATTAGGCTCTAGAACATTCTCCATATGTGATGATGCTCTGACCCCACAGCAAGTAGCTCAGGTCAGTACGTCCATATTATCATACCCAGTTAAGTGAAAGAGGGTGTGAAGGGTTCAGTGTAACACCGTACATAGAATATAATAGCAAATGGACTTTGAACCTACAGTCATGATCAAGGTACTCAACTTTACCCAAATGAATTAACCAGTCTTAATTTATGTCAAAATAATCCCTCAAAAATTCTGGCTTAATAAAAAATTTTCATCTTATTTTATGTCTTGGGGACATAATGTACAGCATGGGGACTATAGTTAATAACACTCTATGGTATTCTTGGAAAATGTTAAGAGAACTTATCTTGAAACTTTTCATCACAAGGAAAAAAGTGTTAACTATGTGTGGTGGCAGATGTTAACCAGACTTATTACGTTCATTCTACAACATATACAGATACCAAATTATCATGTTGTGCACCTGAGACTAATATGTTACATGTTAATTATATCTGAATTCAAAAAATTCTAGCTTGGAAAATGTCCATATAGGATTGTATCTGTATAGACATGCCAATCATGGCTGAATCACAACCTAATGATGGTCAAATTAGAGGAGTTTTAAAAAAATCGTATGAATCATCACTAGGAGTAAAGATCATTTAATTGGAAATACATATGTCTGTCTACGTCACTGGAAGCAATATTAGCAATATTAACATTAATACTGTCTTTCCATAAAGTCTCACAGTAAACTGAAAATGGTTTCTGTTCAATTGGATAAACAATAAACTCTAAATAAAGAGTACACATCTACGTGTGAAGACAAAGTCTGCCATGATGAAAACCTAATCTTAGTTTTTTCCAAATGGATGAAGATGTGATTGCGCTTGATGCTGAGTGCAAAATCAAAGTTCTCAAAGACCAGAATGCTTGGGTATGACTTTAGGCAAGTTATTGTATCTCTCCGTGCCTTAGTTTTCCTAAAAAATTTATGAAACAGGGATCATAATACCTACTCTACAGCATGCTTTCTCAATAAGGGCAAAATATGCTTGCATCTAGGAGGGGTGTGTGTGGAAAAAAAGTATCCTCTTTGTTATTAAAATGCTACATACATACAGTACATTAAAACACACACACACACACACACACACACACACACACACACACACCAGTGTATCTGTGGTATTACAATTTCGCTGGGGAGAGCATGATCAGGAGAAAATGTCTAAAAAAAGCTTGGGGTGGGGAGGGTGATAATTGTCAATGAAAAAGGCTGAAAAAATTCAAATAGACAACATATGCAAAAGCATTTAGAGCCATGCCCACTCATTAAGTATTAGTGAAAAGAGGTTTTTTTGACTAAATGAAGAGAAAAATAATGGGTCTAAGTCTACCTTGAAATGCCAACTTGATCTCGCACAAGCTAAAATCAGATTTCAAAAGGGAACTGCGTTCTTCATACATGGTGACTTACGTGGAAGTGCAACAACTGATATGCAAGGAGTAGAATCATCAATACTCTGATCATCCTCAGAAGACAGACAAAGCCTTTTATGTGGAGGTTCAGTACTATCTTCTGAGTCTATTTCATCAGCTTCTAATGAAACAAAATAAAACAAAAATCTCAAAAATCTTCAAACCAATGAAGAAAAACCCACATCTTCAACAAGTGTGAAACAATCTTATCTATTTGCTCAGTTAACCCAGTGTGCAAGTAGGACCCCCAACGACACTGCCGTCTCTATCCACAGTGCAGGGCCTCAGCTCCTATTTTTATGACAAGAACTATGAAGAGAGGTGCTACTTTTTAAACATCACACTTTTGTACTACTAACTATCTGTCTTTCCAAATATTTCACATGCAAAGACAGGGCTGGTTATTCAATTCACTCAGTTATTTACTGAATGCCTACTATGTGCTAAGTGCTGCGAACAGAACAATGACAGATACCCTTGACTGTCAAGGCACTCACAGGGTAATAGAGGAGATGACTAAACCGACAATTTCAAAATTGTGTTCTAAGAGCTATGCGAGGGGAATGAAGAAGCTGTTTCATGGGCAGAGGGGAGAGGCACTTAATTTAGATTACAGGTGAAGGTATCCCAGAGGAAGTGTGTTGAACCGGAAAGAACTTGAATGAACAGAAACCAGGGGAAAATGATTATTACTGGCACTAGGAATAATTATTTGTGGTGACAGTATAGTATGAAAAGCTTAAGGTGTGTTAGGAAAATGAAGACAGCTATGAATTACTAGGACATAGGTATATGAAATGTGGCAGGAAGGGAGGCTAGCAGAAAAGCTGACATGGTAGGAGGCCATCACTGTGTTCTAAAAACCATGTGAAACTTAAAAACAAAACAAAACAACCTTCCTCCACTACTGAGCATCATGACCAAGGTCAATGGCAGTATGAAAGATGAATTAGCAGGGAGACTTGTTAAAAGGCTACTGGGGCCTCCCAGGTGAGAAATGAGACTCTAAACTAAGAAAGGGGAACTTGAGACCAAGGAAGCAATGGACTCAAGAAACAAAATACTATCAACAAGTCTTCATGATAGAATGAATGTAGGAGATGAAAGAAGGGTTTATTCCTACCACATTTATGATCTGGGATACTAAGTAATGAAATCGAGAAAGAAAGAGAGAACCAGGTCTCGGAATTTTGTGAAAGATTTCAGTTTGGAACATGTGATATTTAAGGTGTCTATGAGAAACACAAAGAATTCAGAATAAAGACAGAAATTTGAATCATTTTAATAGGTAGGTGGTACTTAAAATCACAAGTTTGAATAAAATTACCAGAAATTAAGTACTGAATGAGAAGAGAAGATAAAACCTAGGTTGAACAAAGATAAACTTAAAGCAAAATGAATATAAATACGGAATAGGTAGAGAAGTGACAACAAAATCACAAGCCTCAGCCTCTTGAATCTTAACTGATTACAGATAATGATATTAAATCTTATTCAAATAGTCATGTAAAATCCTCTTCTACAGATTCCAGAAAAAATTGACAGGATTGCTTTTACATTTTTTAACGTGCTATGTACATTGCCGGCACCAAATGATATCAAAGAGAAAGTGTTAATTACAGTTAATCCATCATCTTTGGAGGCCCAATTCATTCTACTTATTTATAAAGTAGCTACGAAAGTCAAAAAAGTTAAAATTTATGGCAAATTAAAAAAATATAAAGGTATATTTTAAAAACATAAAAATATAAATTAAGATTAATTCATAAGCCAAAAAGAGAACTCCCATTTCTATTATCCTAGCCCAAACTCTCAATCAGGGTAATAACGATCAAAGGGAATGTGAAATCCAGAAATCCAGAAAGATCCATAATTACATGTCAGCAAGTTTTCCTACCATTCTGAGGGCAATGAAGAATGAGGTTCCCGTCTGTGTCCTGAGTCAAAGTCACAGAGTTCACAGTTTCTACTGTTACTGTGTCAGAATCCTCTTCAACTGTGCTCATACTCAAATCTACATAATAGATTTCAGATTTAAAAAATTACTCCCAAATATGAACATAAAGTAGCCCCCAACTTCCCCCACCTCCCCATAAAAAAACCCTCACAATTTATACGTGCTATACAGTGCTCTTTATGTGAAATTCCAATGGCAGTACAGACTTGAAATTTTTCAAAAGGTTATATCCGTGATTCAGAATAAAATGTAATAGTCTGCAAGAATCTGCTTCTCTAATTAAAAACCTACAGCATTTTTTTAATGTTTATTTATTTTGAGGTGGGGGAAGATAGAGAATCCCAAGCAGGCTCCAGGCTGTCAGCGCAGAGCCCCACGTGGGGCTGGCTCTCACAAACCATGAGATCATGACCTGAGCCAAAATCAAGAGTCAGACACTTAACTGACTGAGCCCCCATAGCATTTAGTTTTTAAAAAGACTTGTTTTTACCACATCCAATGAAAAAGACTCTGTTCCAAGTTGTTTCATCAATAAAATATGAGGTCTTATCAGTAAAACTCTCACCACTTTTTATTTACTGGCAACTTTGATACATTCAAATAGGTGTTTAACTTCTGATTCTTTCAGAAGATGGATTAAACCTTTTATCTTAGAAAGCATCGATAAATCTAAGAATTACTTCTCCAAAACACTTTTTACAAGTATGTAAGCTCTATTATTAGCTGAAACTAAGAACACTAAAAAATCATTCTCATCATTTTCCCACCCTCATAATATTAAACAAGTACGTACATTCATCATTGACCAAATTGCTTTTTAAATGGATATAGTGCAAGGCCTTCTTTTGAAATAGAGAACTGATTTTGTTTAGAGGGCCTTCACCTGCTATTTTACACATATATCATTTTCCTCTTGTTCAGACAGACTGAATGATCAGAGTCTCACAGTATAATACCTCATGGCTAACGGAAGGAAATGTATTGAATTAAAATCAAGGGCCTGGCTGAAGTATTCCAGTTAACCTTATAATGTTCAATGAAGTTTTTCCCTTAATACTCAATTTTGTTCTTGTCCACATACTTTTTACCAACTAAACAAGAGGCCATAAGGCTTAATGTGTACTACTCACTCAGTATTTATTTGGTTCCTATACACAACATATTAGTCTGCTCATATATTTACCATTTATTTAAGTACATTTTCGCTTGCCAGAAAAACTTAAGATCTATTGATATTTACAGGGTGAAGACCCAGTGATTCGTTCAGGTTTTACTATACAAATCACTGCCTTAAAAGGACATCATTTTGCAATAATAAAAGACGACAGGTCCCAAATTCAAGATAAATAGAAATCACAATCTAGTTATAACCAAAATTTGCAAAACACAAGGTGACATCCTTGGAATAAAGGCAGGCTTACCTAGAAAATAGATGGATCAGGTATAGCCCTTCCCACAGAATCAAGTCGCCTTCCCTTAGACACCAGCATCACTTTCATGTTATCCAGATTGCTTCTCGCCCATATTCCTACCTCTGCAACACTCTGAAAAAGTAACAGCATTACACAATAAGGCTTAATAAGAACAAACAACTGTGTGCTAGCCGTATGCCCAGGACACTCTAGCCTCAATCCTCTGTGATGTCTTAACTAGAAAAAGAATGACAAAAACCAGAATTCTTTTCTAAACAGACCTTTTAGAACTCAGCCTCTAAAAGTATTCCCCAGTGAAAGGCAGAAATGATGAGATCTGTACCTATTAAGTTCATTTAGAGGCAGTTTCTCAGCCTCAACAGGCAAACAGTCTCAGAAAAAATAGGTTAAACTATGCTACTAGTTCAATGAACTGTAGACCAAGGTATGTGCAACATGACCCAAGATGTAGAGTGCCACAAATGTTACTAGTAACTGTATTTTTTCTTTGTAACAATTTACTAACACCTCTTTACACATAATACCGTATTTCATCCTAAAGCATTACAAACTGTATCCTATCTGTGATCAAACCTGCCTACAGATCTGTGGAAAAAAGAAACCCTCAACAGTTGAGCCAGAAAGGTAAATTACAAGCAAGCTCTTGAATGCAATGTGAAACTTACAAAATCTGAAATGATTTTTAAAGGTTTGTTTCAATAAACTCCTCATTATCATCCCAAAGCTTCAACCAAAGAATCAAAAAGTATAGCAGGATTCGAGATTCAAGGGAATGATTCAGCAAAAATTAATGATTAACATTTCATTTTAGCAATGTCCTAATAGAACTCATCTCCAAGATGGTTATATTTGGAGAATTGCTACTCATAAATAAGTCTGCAGTGAAAAGGTAGAGATCCTACTAGGGTCAACTCCAGTCAACTATTAAATTTCATGTTTTTCTTATTTCTGAATCCATTAAATTTTCTTTAAAAGGTGGTAATACTGAAGATAGAGAAATTCAATTCTAAAAAAAAATCCATAAACTTACCAAAAGCAGAGTTCACTCTCTTTGTGTATGTTTGTAAACGTGTATACACTACAGAGTACAAGCAACTTATATTTTGCTTTTTAAGAATTAATTCACATTAAACAGTATGATGAAACCTAACTGAAGCTAGGTACCTAACTGAAGTTTTCTGTATCACTTAGAATTTACACCATATTAAAAAAATGACATTATTTAACAATGACCCTATCGATGGACATTTATGTTTTTCCTAATTTTTCATTTCCTTAAAACATACTGGAACATTTATATACTCTATTTCCTTGAACATTAATGGAAATTATTACATGAAAGAAAATGACAAAATTTAGAACTTTTTAAATTTTTTAAATTTTACTTATGTATTTTGGGAGAGAGACAGAGCATGAGCAAGGGGAGGGGCAGACAGAGGGAGGGAGAATCTGTACTGACAGAGTGGAGCCCAATGTGGGGCTTGAACTGTGAGTTCACGACCTAAGCCAAAATCAAGTCGGATGCTTAACTGAGTGAACCATGCAGGTGCCCCAAAATTTAGAACTCTTAAGTCACACTGAGACAGGGAAACTGTAAAGGACCTATGAAAAAGAGCTGGTTTCTATTCGTTTTCCTGCTTCTATTTTTGCCAATACCTGCACTCCCACCTTACACATGCCTTAATATATGTCCCCCTTGTAAGGGTCAAGGAGTTAATTATTTCTTTGACGTCTTCCACTACAACTGATAACAATTTTGAAGTGGCCAGGTGAGGTCCTCATGAAAGTTCTCCAAGACCACTGACTCCAAACACCTTGACAAAAGACCCTGGCTCCAGAGCATAAGTGACTTATGGAGGACACCTGAGCACTCGTCCTTGTTTGATCAGTTACTGGAAGCCTGAGAGGACATGTACACCAGGCCACTATCCTTAATAAAAACTCCAGACCCCCCCAAGCAAAGATGAGACTCATGCTCCTTTTCCTTTCTGAGTCTCCCAGATGCTCTGTATCTGCTGTCTCCAATATCTTCATTAAACTCTGTCCTCCCTTCTTGCTGGCTTGAGCCTGATCTCCATCCTGCGTGAAGCTTACAACCCTTTTGGCTGGTCCTGTGGGACCCCTTCTGAGTCCTCTGACCTGGCCTGCCTGCATCAGTTTTCCAGAAATGTTGTTCAAATTTATATCCAAACCAAGGAAGTATAATCTCTATTCCTGGCAACCGTTCTTTTGTTAAAAAGAAAGCACAAAGCAAGAAACAGCACAAGACTTCATTTGATAGGTGCAAAACAGTCACAGGTTTAGCATTTTAATCAATGTCATCTCAGGACCCAAATTAATCCAAAACTCTAAGAAAAAATAAAGGCAGATTTGAGGCAATATGGAGATAAAGTGAGATAACAGTGTAAGAAAAAAGGGAGTCTGAAACAGCTAGCTAGATGCAATCAGTATTTCATTCTTGACAAGCTGTATTGATTACAGGTGATTCCATGCAGTGTGCGGTGTACCAGCTTTAAATAAGAAATCTGGGTCCGGTTTTTAAAGTTCAGCAACTCATGTTTGAGACTAGTAAATGGTTCTAAGGTGCTGTGCAAATTAACAAGCATATGTGGTCAATCAACAAATATTTATCACATGTCTACTATCTACATGTTAAGCGCTCTCTAGGCATTGGGGATATGGTAGTCACTTTTATTTTTTTACCATCTTGCTCTCGACTCATTTTCCAGGGGTCTCTCCCATTTCCCACCATAGTTAGAGCTACAAGGTCTAACTTAAATATCTTAAATATTATTAATATTTAAGAAACTGACCTGGTTTTACCTTCAATTATTTTTATTAGGTAACACATTTACATGGTTCAAAATTCAAAATATAAAGAGGGTTATACAGTTTAGTCTACTTCCCGTTCCAGTTCCCCAGTCATCCAGCCCCCCTCCCTGTATAGGTGAACTCATCAATTTCTCAGGCTTCCTTACACTTATCTTATGCATTGAGAAGTCAATACAGCCCTTCCTACTCTTCCTACACATACTCTTTTTACAGAAATAGTATCATACTACCAACACTGAACAGTACCTTAAAGGCTACTTTCCACTGCCTCAGCAGCAAGATGAGGAGACATCACTACAGCACGCAACTGCAAGGTAGCCAACGGATTAGCAATGGCAAAGTCCCTAAAGTGGGACCGCTTTGGCCTGTTGCAGGAAAAAAAAAAAAAAACAACCCCACAGCTGGTATCACAGAGGCTTTCCATAAAGAGGGAGAGCAGCTGAACTGAAGATTGGAGATAAAGACTGGGGCAGATCTCACAAGGCTGTACAAATCCTTGGACGATTTTCAGTTGAGGAATATAATTTACGTTTTTAAAAGATCACTTAGACTGCAGTATGGAGAATGGATAGGTAAGTCAGAAGAGATGAAAGCAAAGGAAGGAGGCTGGAAAAAGGATATATTTTGCAGGTAGTGTTGACAGGATCTGCTGAATGAAGAGATGATGGAGATTAAGAGAAAGTGAACTATCTCAAGCTGTTTCCTAGGCTTCTGGCTTTAACAGCTGAGTTTGGGGGCACTTAGATATATTTCATTACGTATTTGCATTACTATTTGTATGAATAATTAAAGTTGTAAGACATTCAAATGAAGATATTAAGTTGACAGGTGGAAGCTGGAATTCAACAAACAGGATTAGACCTATGAAGACAAGCTTAAGTTGGTGGCATGCAAGTACTTTTTAAAAAGATCACCCAGAGAGATCGTGGTACAAAACGCTTATAAGGGAACATTTATATTCGCATTTAAATAAATATATTTCTTTTCATCTAAAGCTCCCAATGAGTGAGAACCCTATTTAACGTAGAACAAAAGAACAACTCTGGATCTACTGTTTAACACAGAATTCAAAGAAATGAATCCTTCGTCCTACTTCATTCTGGTATTGATGGAAAGTTCTTATTCAATGGATTATCTTAGACTGGTGTTTTCATCAACTGAATCTACATACAGGTATAACTCATTTTATCACGCTTCACAGAAAGGGAGTTATTTTATAAACTGAAGGTTTATAGCAATCTTGCATTAAGCAAGCCTATCCACACTATACTTCCAACAGGTCACTTAGGTCTGTGTCACATTTTGGTAATTCTCAAACTATTTCCAACTTTTTCATTATTACAGTTGACCTTTGAACAATACATATTTGAACTGAATGTGTCCACTTATATGTGGATTTTTTTACAATACAGTACTGTAAATGTATTTTCTTAGCCATGTTTTTCCTCTACTGTAAGAATACATGATATATTTAACATACAAAATGTGTTAATTGACTGTTATTATTAAGTCTTCTCAGCAAGAGTAGGTTATTAGTTTTGGGGGAGTCAAAAGTTATACATGGATTTCTGACTGCCCAGGGGGGCATCACCCCTAAGCTCCCATTATAAGCTCCCAAGAACTGTATACTGGCTGTGGCCATCTGTGATCAGTGATTAAGACTAGCTGAAAGCTCAGGTGATATTTTTTAATATAGGCACATTGAATATACATACAATGCATGTGTATACATATTGAGTTTTTTGACATGCTATTCACGTTTTTAAATGAACTACCGTAAAGTATAAACAGAACTTTTACATGCACTGGGAAACCAAAACTCATTTGACTTGTTTTATTGCAACATTTACTGCAGCAGTATGGGATTGAGCCTGCAGTTATTTCTTTTTTAAATATATATATTTTTAAGTTTATTTTGAGAGACAAAGGGGCAGGGGGTGGCAGCAGAGAGGGAGGGAATCCCAACCTGCACTGATAGTGCTGAACTTGATGCAGCGCTTGAGCCCACGAACTGCAACATCATGACCTGAGCCAAGATCAAGCAAGAGTCGACGCTTAACTGAATGAGCCACCCAGGAACCCCTCCTCTGTAACGTTTTTGTGATGTTCTTCCAAACATACTGTCACATCTTTTAGAACTTTTTTTGCACTTATTTTTTTTTGTAGTATTTTTCACTATGTCTACTTACTCTTCCACAGCATTTTTAATGGGTACTTAGTATCTAAGTTTATCTAACCATGATCCTATAAATGAACATTTTTCTTTGAGGTCATACTATTATAAAGACCTCATACTGACCACCAACATACCGATCATTGCATATATCTAATGCCTTAGGACACGCTTATAAGTGGATTTGCTTAGTAATATTTAATAAAGATGTGTTTGAAAATAATCTGAAAGAATAAACCTCTTTGCTAATTAGAAAGTCTTAGTGGAAGAGAATAATTAACAAATGCTTGTATCCTCAACATGTGTACACAGCGGGCTGGCAGAATAGAAAGCTGCAGAATATTGATTTTATTCAAGATAGGAATAGGGACTTGAGGTTGAATGCTTCGGATTGTTGTTCCAGGCCCATGGGGATTTGCTTTTCTGTACACTTTGTGGAAAAGTCTGAGAAGCAAAGCTACAAATGAACATAAAGCATACTAGACTAAGGTAACAAATGATCACGAATAGCTGAGTTTTAGTGGCAAAATATAGCTGTATGCCATATCAATAGTTGTTTGTAGAGTTTATTTTAATAGGCTTTAGTCACGCTTTGATTTTAACTACGAACAATTGAAAACAATGTCTAAGAGATTTCTTGGCAACATGGTTCATTTCAAGGTGTAGCATTTCATACCTGGTCTGGCAACAATGTTGCTTATTAAAAACAAAGAATATTTTTTACCCAGTGCATGATTTAAGAGCTTATAATATGTATTTGGCTACATTTAAAAATTTTATTCATTCAAAACTGAGCACTTCATGCAAGGTACCATTAGAAGCTCTTTAAATGATGGTAAATAAAGATCAGTGTTCACAACCCACTGCTGGAAGAATGGCCTGACAACAGTGTACATAGCCAAAATGACAGCTAAAAAAAAAGGGATCGTGTAAATAAATAAAATTAAAAACTGTTCATAAAGGGCTCTCCAGTGTGCCTTTTCCTGACAGCTTCTGGGATTCAGTCATGGAATGGAGTATCTTCCCACAAACTTGAAGCAGCAGACATGTTAAACAGGTTCCTTCTTTTATTTATCATTTATCTTTATGGAATCAAAACAAAACCAAAACCTATTTGTGATTTCTATTACAAGGATGTTCTTCACAAAATGAAAAAAAGAGGGGGCGATGATACGAAAGCACACACAAACATTTAATATATCTGTACATTTAGCATACTTGGCACAGTTTATCATTTTCTCAGGTCACTTCATATCCTTTGAGGACAGAAAAAGCTTTGGAACTGAAATTACAAAGCATTTAAAGGTACAGCAATTCAAAAACAATTCTTTTATATGGGGGAAAAAAGTGACGATTAGGGCAGTAAGAGAAAATTGACTATTAAAAAGAAAACTCCATTCCAAGAAGACAGATTACCATCTCCTGTTAAATAAGCAGCCTCTAAGACATTAGAACTCTTCCTAAACTTCATTGCTACTCGAAACTTTTGACGTCCCCGCAACAAATGAAAGTGTGTGTTCAGTGTGATCTAGGACCTCAATACTTTAAACAACTTCCCTGCCCCACTAAATTTTTAACATCTATGTGCCAGGTTGTAAATCCCTAGGGATGCTCGTGTTTCACATTAGTGCATTCATCTTCACAGGTGTTAACTTAAGCCAATGTACTTAATGGAGCATGACAAAAGCAACTGCTTATAATAATGAGAGGTTACTGTCAGGACATACAAATTTATTACAACGTTAATAAAAACTATAGGGTCTGTAGATGTTGGAGAGATAAGTGAGGTGAATAAAAAGAAAGGCATTATGTGGGGGAAGGGAAGGACTAGTTTTGTTGTTTTTATTTCAACAGTAACTAGCCATTTCTAACCTTACAAATAGGCTTCTCTCTCTCACTGCCTCAGGGTGAAAGGAGATAAACTTGCCCCATCTTTAAAGAAAAAGAAAAAGAAAAAGCCAGTAAAGAAAAGTGAACTTAAAAAAGACTCAAGAGGATAGGTCTTCTTTTGATATAATTCTATCAGTAATCCTTTTCCAGCCACACTCTGCTTCCAAAGATCGAATCCTAATTCCAAAATGTTCTTGTGATTGCTTCCTCTCAAAATACTTTTAAAATCTCAACATTCTGAAATACAGAGTATATATTTATTCATCTAACTGCTCAAAGTATGAACTTAAAGTTCTAAGCAAGAATGCAATGCCCAGTACTTACTGATTAACTGTAGATGAAGACAGGGCAATAGCATTTTGGCTCCACCATCTAGCTCAACTGCAATCAATTAAAGAGATTCACGCAGAAAATGCAGATTCTAGATCAGTCCCAAAAAGCATATTTTGGTGTGAGCCTATCAACTAAAGTAGTAAAAAAAAAAAAAAAAAAAAAATTAGCTTTTTGGTGGCACATAAGTATATGGAAGTAAAAATAATGAGATAAAATTATCACAAAACATGAAATGTATTTTTCTTCATAACTGTAATTTTTCCCCCTGACAAATTCAAGCTGTTTTTTTTGCCCCTGGTGAATGAAACAACTCTCACATCAAATTTTACACCCTGGCAATTTTTTCCTAAGGCTGAGAGATTTAATTTTAATTTTTTCCTAAAACTTAACTAAATTTCTGTATCTGAGCCTAATAAACCATCTCTTATCACTACACCTTCTTAGTAAAACGCTACGTTTTCGGCATATTATCACCAGAGTCTTTAAATGTTACAGCGGTGGTAATTACTCAAATTACTAAAAACCAGAAAACAGTGATACCAAAAAGCTGGGAACAAATTTAAAGCCATCTCACAGAGAGAATCCTAATGGGAAAATATGAAACCCTTTGAAAAAGAAAAAAAGATTTTCCGTTTGTAAAACTTTCAACACAATGGAAGAATATTTTCTTAGACTGTAGCTTAAACGCTATAAATGGTTAATCGTCTTTCACGAATTAAAAATAAAAGTATTATTAGTACAAGATCAAAAATTTCGAAACGGTATATTCTATGCTGACAACATTGCATATTCGAAAGTCACCCTACAAAATACGCATTTTATCGGATGTCCCAACAACCTGCCTCGCCTGTCAGAAGGAACACAGACGATCAATCAAGTTATGAGAAAGCAACCACACACTGCATTTGAATTTCCAAATTCAATCATGCAAAGTAGAGATAAGTCCTGACTTATATTTCATGTAATTGTAACCCTCCCCTTAACTTCACCGAATATTTTTATTATAAAAATACATGCTGTATCATTCAACCGCATAGAACGGCACTTGGCCACCTCTACTGTCGTATCTATGCCGGAGAATGGGTCAAAACAAAGTATATTTTTAAGGACAAGAAGATTAAAAAATTTAAAAACTCATTCAGAACTCAACATATGACGATTACTACTTTGCAGACGCATTTTACTGTTCTCGGCAGGACTAGGGCACTCTCACTCGCAGTTAGTCCCTGCCCCTCCTTCTTAAAAGAGCCTGACATATTATGGCCAAGCAACCCCGATTCCCTCGGCACGGGCCTTGAATAGCAGAGCTAGAATGAATCCCAAAAGATGGAAGAGTCTAAGACGCAAACAAGGTAAAAGAAAAAAAAAGGGGGGAGGGGGGACAAGACCCGCCCAACTCTCTCAAGCCCACCTCTCTTCAATGGACTACATAAGCCTGAAAAGGAAATAAACAAAAAAGGAACACCAAGAGAAAGCATCTAAGGCTCCCTTACTCTCTGCATTCTCGGGCCCAATTCTCTACCGAAGCTCTCGGCCCACCCCACCCCCAGGGGTCCCGGCGCCATTTAGCTCCTCCGAAGCCGCCGCCATTTTCCGCCCCCGCCGGATCGCTGCTGCGCCTCGGCGGCCGCTCGCTACCCCACTCAGTAGCCCGAGCCACTGCCGCGGGCCGGGCCCCGAGAGGGAGGCCCTGGCCTGAGCGTGCGGGGACGGCAGCTTCAGCGTCACGAAGGCCCAGCTCCGACCCCGCCCGCGGTGCCCGGGCGCCCAGAGCCTGCGCCGGCCGGCGGGAACAGGATGGCAGCAAGGGGGCCGGACAGGCTCCACTGGGCGGAGCGGCCCTGGCGGCGGTTGGGACCTGAAGGTTCCATCGCACTTACTTCCTGTTTTGGGTCCGGGCACTTTGGAAGAACCAGGATGGAGGCTCCAAAAAATACCAGGATGGAGGAAGCAGCCACGGGCAAGAGTGGCTGCAGCTGGAGTGAGCGAGCGCGACAAGCCACCGGAAACGGAGCTACGGCCGCGCCCCGCCCCCAGCCCCCGCACGCTCCCCCTCCCGCGCTCCGCTCCCTCGGGACTGCTGTGTCTGTTGGCTGCTCGCGTCACTTCCGACCAAGTCGGAGCGCGAAAAAAGGTCTCGGGTAATTGGAGCTTCGGTACCGTTCTGGGTAACGTTCGTTTGCGGTCCGCAGCTTCTCTTTTCCTACTGGGAAACCTCGGTACTGACATTTCCGCTGCTGATGCTGTAAAGAAGGCCCATCTTTCTTTGGCGTAACTGGGGTCTTTCTGGCTCTGGTGGCAGTGGCGCCCCGCTGGCCGAGTTTCATAAATTCGCAGAGCTCAGAGCGGAGACAGCCGGGTGTGGAACGGAGTGAATGCCGTGTCTAGATGCAAAAGAAAGTTGGAAATTCTGTGTGGCCCTTCACACTTAGTTTGCGTTGCCCTAGGCGCTCGGTGTGAGGTGTACCCTCTTTGGGCGTGTGATGTTGTTCTGGTCAAATGTATCCTTTGTGAGCGAAGGGAGGTGCTACTATAATGCACAGTCCGTCTTGAAGCGTAGGTTTTCTAAGCCAGCTGCTCTTGAGTAAGTGGGAAGCTTTTAGGAAGGACCTATACTCGGACCAAGCCCCTAGACCAGCCTTTTAGAAGCTCTATGAGACCCTGGCAGAGATTTTGTTTGTAGAGTTTTAAGGCGTTGAAAATCTTTTGGTGTAGTGGTGTGAAACTGTTACAACTCTGTATGATTCCGAACTCATTTTACTTGTTTATAAAACTAAATACGTTGTAGTCTTTTTTTCTGTATTGGCATGAAGGGAGATTAAAAGTTAGACTTGACTGATGTTCTTGATTCCAACAGCTTTGTGTAGACTCACACTACATTGACACAAGGGGAATGTAGTCAGCATCAGTCGTAAAGGTCAAATAAAGGCTCTGCAGAACGTGAATATGTACTACTAAGTTGGTCCTAAGGAATTAATGAGATTAGTAATACTTAGTAATTTCTCCCCTTCCATTATCTTAGCATGTTTTGATTTTGCCACAAAGTTGTGGTTTCCTTTGACTACAAAGTATAGTTGAAAGACTTTGTGGAAAGAATAATTCATCAAAGAAACATGGAGGAGGAGGATAAAAAACCACACTGACACGGGTTTAGAAACTTATTATTTAGATTTTAAGCCAAATGTACTTAGTTTTCACCAGTGGTACCCATTACCATGCTATTCTTTACAGTAAAATAATTTCTCAGCCATAAATGCTGGGTTTCACAAAGGGACGACAACGAGATACTTTTATACACCTATTAGAATGACTAAAAAAAAAAAAAATCCGCAGACAACACCAAATTCTTGTGAGGATGTGCAACAAACGGAACTCTCATTAATTGCTAGTGGGAATGCAAAAGGTTACAGTCACTTTTAGAGACAGTTTGGCAGTTTCTTACAGAACTAAACATTCTTACTATATGATCCAACAAATTGCTCCTTGATATTTACTCGAGTTGAAAACTTATGTCTGTGTAAAAACCTGCATGCAGATATTTATAGCAATTTTATTCATAATTGCCAAAACTTGGAAGAAACCGGGTTGTACTTTAGTATGTGAAGGGATAAATTGTGCTACATCTGTACAGCAGAGTATTATCCAATGCTAAAAAGCAATGAACTATCAAGCTATGAAAAGACACGAAGGAAGCCTAAATGCATATAACCAAGTGAAGTCATTCTAAAAAAGTTACATACAGTATGATTCAAACTAGATGATACTCTGGAAAGGGCAAAATTGGAGACAGTACAAAAGATCAGCAGTTGCCAAGGTTTGGGGCTGGAGAGAGGAATAGATGGAGCAGAGGGTATTGAAGGCAGTGAAACAATTCTCTTTGATATAATGGTAGATAGAAGTCCTTCTACATTTATCATACCCCACAAAATGTAAAACACCCTATTGTGAACCCTAATGTGAACTATGGACTTTGGGTTCATCATTTGTAACAAATGTACCACGCTGGTGGATGATGTTAATACGGGAGGAGACTATGCATGTGTAGGGCAGGCGGTATACGGGAAGTCTGTACCTTTGTCTCAATTTTGCTCTGAATCTTAGACTAGTCTAAAAAAAAAAAAAATCTATTTAAAAGAAAGAATGAAAAGGCTAGATAAGCTTTTGGATTTGGACAACATGAGCCAGCATTTTTTGAGTGCTTACGTGTCAAATGTTTTACATGTCTTAAACTCATTTAATGTTCACAAGTGCCAAATTCATTAGTACAGTTATTACAAATGAATCCTCTTTTAGACAATCAAAAAAAAAAAAAAAAGGAAAAAAATGTCAAGGGACACACAGCACATAAGTAAATGGTAGAGTCAGAATTGAAGCCTCAGCTCAGACCGTACAGTTTTGCAGTTTGCAAAGTACACTTTGGTAACAGCCTTTTTATAATGAAAACAAATAATTACAACCAGTTTCCAGAGTCTTAACTGGAAGATGGACATGTTTGGCCAATTTTCAAAAATGAATGCCAGAAGCAGCGTTTTATTACATCTAACTTTATTACCAATATGTGATACTTTGCATTCCATTATGGTTATGACGTAAATCACTCAATTTCTAAATAAGTACATAGGCAAAACCATGAGGTTGAATAGTGTTGAGGAATGATGTTGGAGGTTGACCTGAGTGTGCATCTTGGCTTTATTGCTTAGTAGTGGATATGGTACCTCACCACGCAGCTGCATTAGCCTTCAAAAAATGGGAATAATAAAATCTACCGCCCCAAATAATGGAGGCATGCTTTGCACAGAGCCTGACGTGTAGAAAGCACTTAAAAACGGAAACTAATAAACCCCTGAATTAGAAAAGCAATTACTCTCAGAGCAGTTCTAATGAAATAATAATTACATATGTAAAATCATTGACATTAACATTTATGAGGAAGTGGTTCCTAATTAGCCACATTTTTCATAAAGCATAACCATATAGGATTCTTTTTCAGCAAGGCATAACAGAGTGGTGTCTAAATTATAGTTTGGCTGTCCATTGCCCTCTGCAAAATTTTGCAGCCTGCGCTCTGCTGCACTCTACTGTTAATTCCCTGAAAAAGTCAAGCCCATCCTCATAATTCTCCCTTTCTTGGTGAGTTTCTTTCATAACTATGTTTAACAACGTCCATTGGTATTTACTTGGGGAGGACAAATGTATTTTAATATTAGTTTAATACATAATTTTTTTTTTTTTTGAGAGAGAGTGCGAGCAGGGGAGGGACAAAGAGGGGGAGAGGGAGAATCCCAAGCAGGCTCTATACGGTTAGCACTTAGTGCTCAGAGCTGATGCAAGGCTCAAACTCATGAAACCACAGGATCATGACCTGAGCTGAAATCAAGAGTCAGACGCTTAACTGAATGAGCCACTGAGGTGCCCCAGTTTAATACATAATTTTTTTAAAATGTTAATATTTTTTTTGAGAGAGAGAGAGAGAGACAGAGTGCAAGTCGGGGAGGGGCTGAGACAGAGACACACACAGAATCCAGAGCAGGCTCCAGCCTCTGAGCTGTCAGCACAGAGCCTGACAATGGGGCTTGAACTTACAGAACCCAAGATCATGACCTGAGCTGAAGTCAGATGCTTAACCAACTGAGCCACTCAGGTGCCCCTTAATACATAATTTTAAAAGCAAATTCAACATCCATTTGTGTTAAAAACAAAATGGGTATAGAAGGAATGTACCTCAATATAGTAAAGGCCATATATGACAAGCCCACCCCTAACCATAGCCAGTAGTGAAAAGCTGAAAGTTTTTCCTGTGAGATCATGAACAAGACCAGAATACCCAGTCTTAGCACTTTTATTCAACATAGTATTGGAAGCCCTAGGTGCAATAATTAGGCAAGAAAAGGAAATAAAAGGCATCCAAATTGGAAAAGAAGAAGTAAAACTCATAATCTGTCATAAGCAAATGACATGACATTTTATATGTAAAATCCTGGACTCCATCAAAAAATTGTTAGAATTCATAATTCAATAAAGTTGCAAAATACAAAATCAATACACAAAAGTTGGTTGCCTTTCTGTACACTAATAACACTGTCAGAAAGAGAAACCAAGAAAACAATCCCATTTACAACTGCATCAAAAAGAATAAAATACTAAATTTAAACAAGGAGGTGAAAGATTTGTGTGTTGAAAACTACAAAACAGGGGCGCCTGGGTGGCGCAGTCGGTTAAGCGTCCGACTTCGGCCAGGTCACGATCTCGCGGTCCGTGAGTTCGAGCCCCGCGTCAGGCTCTGGGCTGACGGCTCGGAGCCTGGAGCCTGTTTCTGATTCTGTGTCTCCCTCTCTCTCTGCCCCTCCCCCGTTCATGCTCTGTCTCTCTCTGTCCCAAAAATAAATTAAAAACGTTGAAAAAAAAATTAAAAAAAAAAAAAAAAAGAAAACTACAAAACATTAATGAAAGAACGTGAAGACAAATAAATGGAAAGATATTCTGTGCTCGTGGGTTGAAAAGATTAATATTGTTAAAGTGTGGGGGTGCCTGGGTGCTTAAGTGTCCAACTCTTGATTTTCAGCTCAGGTTGTGGTCTCATGGTTCATGGGTTTGAGCCCCATATCAGGCTCCCTGCTGTCAGTGCAGAGCTTGCTTCAGATCCTCTGTCTCCCTCTCTCTCTGCCCCTTCCCCACTCGTGCACGCGCTCTCTCTCTCTCTCTCTCCGTCTCTCAAAAATAAACATTAAAAAATATATATAGTTAAAGTATCTGAACTACTCAAAGCAATATACAGATTTAATAAAACCCCTTAAAAATTCAAATGGCATTTCCCACTGAAAGAGAACAAAGAATACTAAAATTTGTACGGAACCACAAAAGACCCCAAATAACCAAAGCATTCTTGAGAAAGAGGAACAAACCTGGAGACATCATCCTCTCTGATTTCAAACTGTATTACGAAGCTATATGAATTAAAAGAGTGTGGTATTTGCGTTAAAAACTGACCCATAGGGGCGCCTGGGTGGTGCAGTCGGTTAAGCGTCCGACTTCAGCCAGGTCACGATCTCGCGGTCTGTGAGTTCGAGCCCCGCGTCAGGCTCTGGGCTGATGGCTCGGAGCCTGGAGCTTGTTTCCGATTCTGTGTCTCCCTCTCTCTCTGCCCCTCCCCCGTTCATGCTCTGTCTCTCTCTGTCTCAAAAATAAATAAAACGTTAAAAAAAAAAAACCAAAAAAAAAACCTGACCCATAGATCCAAGGAACAAAATAGCCCAGAAATGGACTCATGCATGTGTGGTTAATTAATTTATGACTGAGGAGCCAAGAATATATAATGATGAAAGGACAGGCTCATCAGTAGATGGTATTGGGAAAACTGGGCGACCACCTGTGAAAGAATGAAATGGGGACCACTATCTAACATCATATATAAAAATTAACCAAAAAATGGATGAAAGACTTGAACCACACCTGAAAACATAAAACTCCTAAAAGGAGACACGCAATAACCTCCCTGACATAGGCCTTGGCAGTGGTTTTCTGAATGTGACACCAAAATCAAAAGCAACAAAAGCAAAAACAAATAGGACTACCTCAAACTCAAAAGCTTCTGCACAGCAAAGGAAACCATCAACAAAATGAAAAGGCAACCTATTGAGTGGGACAAAATATTTGCAAATCATATATCTGATAAGGGGCTGATGTTCAAAATATGTAAAGAACTCATACAATTCACTAGCAAAAAAATAATCTGATTAAAAAATGGGCAGAAGATCTGAATAGACATTTTTCCAAGGAAGATACAGATGACCAACAGGTACATGAAAAGATGCTCAACACCACTAATCAGGGAAATGCAAACCAAAACCACAAAGAGGTATCCTGTTAGAATGGCTATTATCAAAAAAGTGAGAAGTATTGATGAGGTCACTGAGAGAAGAGAACCCTTGTACGCTGTTGGTGGGGATGTAAATTGGTGTAACCATTATGGAAAACAGTATGGATGTTCCTCAAAAAATTAAAAATAGAATAGCCATATGGTCCGGGGGCACCTGGATGCTTCAGTTGGTTGAGCATCTGACTTTGACTCAGGTCATGAGCTCATGGTTTGTGAATTCAAGCTCCATGTTGGGCTCACTGCCGTCAGTGCAGAGCCCATTTTGGATTCTCTGTCCCCCTTTTGCTCTGCCCCTCCCCTGCTCACGCATGCACATGTACTCTCTTTCTCAAAAATAAATAAACATTAAAAAAAAAGAATAGCCATATAGTCCAGAAATCCTACTTCTGGATTTATTGAAAAAAAATGAAAACACTACCTCAAAAAGATATATGCACCACATATTTATTGCAGCATTATTTATAAGAGCCAAGATATGGAAACAATCTAAGTGTCCATCAATGGATGAATGGATAAAGAAGATGTGGTATATATAAAATGAAATATTAGCCATAAAAAATGAAATCTTGCCATTTGTGACAACACGGATGGACCTATTATTATGCTAAGTGAAGGTATTGTGCTAAGTGAAATAAGTCAGAGAAAGACAAATACCATATGAGTGTATGTGGAAAATTAACTGCCCCGCTCCCCAAAAAACAAATCCCAAGCTCATTGATATAGACAGCAAATTGATAGCTGCCAGAGGTGATGGGTTTAAGTTGGAAGAAATGGGTGCACTTAAATTTTTTTTAGTAACAAATAAAGAAAAAATAATAAAATTAAATTTATTATAGTAACACCATTATGTCTTTAACTCGCATAATCATTGTAAGGATTATCCATAATGTTATTTGAAGTCTAGGGTAGCTTTCTGTAGTTGCACATCTAGGTAATTTCCACCTTAGTACTTAGTCACTGTATACTTAGGGGATGCAAGAGATTTTTAATATCCTAGGATTTGCCTAATTAGGAACTAAATATTTTGTAGAAAAATCATGAGAAATAATTCTATCCCAAATAGAACTTACTATATTATAAAAGTATTTATAGTACAGTTATGGTATTTGCTACATTTGCTAGTTATGATTAACTCTGTTGGACTCTATATTTTTATAACACTTTCCTGAACCTTATCAGTGATAGAATATTGATGAAATTATTCTTTTTATGAAAGGATGATATGTTAATGAAAAAGTGTTTCAAAATACTGAGAGGCAGTTTCTGTTGTTTGATGATTAATTGTCTTGTGTTTTGGATGGTGTGAAAGAGATGTTTTTACAAGGGCTTTTGTCAAAGGACACGAAAACTACAATTATTGAGAAGTTCATTTTCTTTCTACACCATTTCTGAGTCCTGTTAGTACAGTTTATGGGTTACATTGGAAGGCCTTCGGAAAGTTCTGGATATCTGATGGGGAATCCCACGGTAATAGGGGAATGAACAAACTGTCCCTGGTTAGGCCTATACATCAAGTTCTTCCAGGTCCTACTTTGTCTCACTTCTCTCCTCTAGGCTTTTCTCTGAGACTCATGGCACTCCATCTTATAACCCTTTTCCTGCCTCTTCCATTTTGTGACAGTGTCTTATCTCCACATTCTTTTTTTTTTTTTAAACATTTATTTATGTTTGAGACAGAGAGAGACAGAGCATGAATGGGGGAGGGTCAGAGAGAGGGAGACACAGAATCCGAAACAGGCTCCAGGCTCTGAGCTTTCAGCACAGAGCCCGACGCGGGGCTCGAACCCACGGACCATGAAATCATGACCTGAGCCGAAGTCGGCCGCTTAACCGACTGAGCCACCCAGGCGCCCCTCTCCAAATTCTTTTAATCTTTCAACATAGTCACCACCTCTTCATACCTTCTTCACTTTTTCTTTTGTAACAGATCTTTACTGAGACTTATTAATGGAACGTTAGCAAAATTTGGCTTCTCTTTCAGTTAGGCAAATGGAGAACTAAGGCTTTGGATAATGCCAGCAAGTGAGGATAAAAGTTTTCATTCTGTCCTTGAAATTTTTTGTGTGTGCAAAATAAAACAGTTACTTTACTAAGGTTGGGAGAATGTCTGAACCCAGATTCAAGGACCCATTCTTTTACAGTATGTCATAGGGGAGAGAAGGACAATAAGACAATAAATAATTGCCAATTTTTATAAGTTCTGAGGACAGAAACGGAAGGCTCTGAAAGCGAACTTTCCATAGAGTGTTCAGAGTAGGGCATTCTGAGAAGACATTTGAACAGAGACTGGAAAGAAGAGAAGAAATCACCATAGTAGGGGATAAAAGGTAGGAGAGTATTTATTCAGTTAACATGGGAAAGAGTGCATTTGCAGAAAGCAACTGGCTTACATGATGTTTGTAAAAGGGAAAGAGCACAGTGTTGGTAAGGGGGTAAGCTCAGTCTCTTTCACAGTCGTTAATTCAGTTTAAGTCCACTTCTCTAAGATTGGAAATCAGCATGTGCCCAGAGGTGGCTGGACAATTTGCTACCTCTGCCTTATCATATAGCTTCAGTTTGCCAGCATATGGTATGACACATTAAGTTAATAGACGCTTAAATGTCTGTTGAGATCAAAGATAATTAAGTATCTTAAGCCAGGAGATCAGGAAGCTAGTCATTTCTTTTCTTTGGCGATAGTTACTGACTACAGGAGAGCTCATTTGTTTTTCAGATACTGTCAGTACTTACATAACTCTGGAATAAAACAAATGCTACTTATTATTCCTGTAGTGCAAAGAGGTTATTTTATTTATTTTTGGGACAGAGAGAGACAGAGCATGAACGGGGGAGGGGCAGAGAGAGAGGGAGACACAGAATCGGAAACAGGCTCCAGGCTCCGAGCCATCAGCCCAGAGCCTGACGCGGGGCTCGAACTCACGGACCGCGAGATCGTGACCTGGCTGAAGTCGGACGCTTAACCGACTGCGCCACCCAGGCGCCCCACAAAGAGGTTATTTTAACAGAAGGTTGGGTGTTACTTTATTGCCCAAATCTCCTTATCCCCCTAGTTGCAGTATTTTAAGGATAAAAACATTACATTTTAACCAGCAGATGTCCCTGTTGTTTAGCAAGATTTTTGTTTTCTTTCCAGAGTAGTAGCTTCAACAGTAGATGGGAATTTTTTGGCTTGAATTTGTTAGTGGTACACTATGGTAGACCAATGACAAGCCTCAAGAATAAGAAAACCAGGGGGATATGCTTTGAAATCTAAATGTGAAACGTGTTCTAGCATTTAAAGACTCGTCACTGATGTATCCTCTTCTCTTTTATTCAATGTACAGCATACAGCTAATTCTCTTGCACAGAATATGCAGTGAGTGACAAAGAAACAAGGAACTTGTGTAACCTTTATAGCTTTGCACATCTGTGATACACCTATTCATTGGTTTCATTCATCACACATTACTGAGCACATACTTTGTGCTGAGCACTATTTTAGGGAGAAGGAATATGGTAGAGAGCAAGAGAGGTAAGGTCCCTGCCCTCAAAGACCATATAATCTAATGCAGGAGCTTACATTGTACTAGTTTTTTTCAATGTGTCTTTGTAAAAAAAAAAAACAAACAACAAACCCTTGGTTAAACTACCAATTTACTGACTTACTGCAACTGCCCATAAAACTTGCTCATTGTTAGCAACTTAATGAGACAAATATGAATCAAATCACTTGGTGTCATCAGATTACTCTAAATTGCAAATACTAGGAAAGATCAATGTTCATTGGTCTTGCTTAGTCAAAGCACTTTGGTTTTCTTTTAATGACAATGCAGTTCTTTAATATTTTTATTAGATTTTTAATTTTCATTCCAATACAGTTAACATACAGTGTTATATTAGTTTCAGGTATAAAATATAGTGATTCAGCAATTCTACACATTACTCACAGCTCATCATAAGAGTATTCACCTATTTCACCCTTCACCTATTTAAGTGTCCCCCCCCCCGCCCCCCGCTCCCCTCTGATAACCATCTGTTCTCTGTATTTAAGAGTCTGTATCGTGGTTTGACTATTTTTTCTTTTTCTTTGCTCATTTGTTTCTTAAATTCCGCATGTGTTTGAAATCATGTGGTATTTGTCTTTGTCTGACTGACTTGTTTCACTTAGCATAATACTCTTTAGTTCCATCCACATCGTTGCAAATGACAAGATTTCATTCTTTCTTATGGCTGAATAATATTCCATTGTATATAGGTATATATACTACACCTTGGACACTTGGACTGCTTCCATAGTTTGGCTATTGTAAATAATGCTGTAATAAACTCAGGGATGCATGTGTCCCTTTGAATTAGTGTTTTTGTATTTGTTGGGTAAATACACAGTAGTGCAAATATGGGTT
>NC_064816.1:87083267-87206238 GCF_023721935.1 Panthera uncia | reverse complement strand
TGATATTTTGATAGGGATTACATTAAATCTGTAGATTGCTTTGGGTAATATAGACGTTTTAACAATATTGTTGTTCCAATTCATGAGTATGGAATGTTTTTCCATTTCTTTGTGTCGTCTTGAATTTATTTCTCACTGTTAGTATGGATCTTGATCACCTGGCTAAGGTAGTATTTATCAGGTGTCTCCACTGTAAAGTTACTGTCCTGTGACCTGCACACCCCCCACCACATACTCTTTGGAAGGAAGTTACTATGCTCAAACCACACTTATGGAGTGGAGCGTTATTCTCCCCCTTCTTGAGGCTGGAGTAGCTACATACATTATTTGGAATTACTCTACATGGGAGATTTATTTCTTCTTCCCCGTATTATAGTTGACCTCTAAACAATGTGAGGGTTAGGGGTGTACAGTTGAAGATCCCTGCATATCTTTGACTCCTCAGAAACTTAGCTATTAATAGCCTGCTGTTGACTGATAACAATAACAGTTGGTTAACACCTATTTTGTATATCATATGTATTAAGTACTATATTTTTTACTATAAAGTAAGCTAGTGAAAAACTGTAATTAAGAAAATCGCAAGAGAAAATACATTTGCAGTACTGTATTGTACTTATCAAAGAAAGTCTACATATAAGTGGACCCACGCAGTTCAAACACACATTTTTCAAGGGTCAACTGTAATTTATTCAGTAATTTATTTGTATCAGTGTGGACTCATGAGCATTTATCATATGCTTTTGGGTTATAATTCAATACTACTTTTTATTTTCTTGTTCAAATTGTTCCAGCTTTGATGACTAAGAGCTATTTCACTTGGTTCCTATGCTCCTTTGACATGCCCCTATCAACCACAGGCTGATGTAGACTAGAAAGGCAGGCTGCACAAGTATAAGGAACTGATGGCTTCGGGCATGGGGGGCAGAAAGAGAGGGTCGCATGAGGACAATTGAAGGGTGGTGGGCAGTAAAGAAAGGCTTACTACCCCTCTTTCTTTTGAATTGGAGAGAGTAAGAAGAATTATCCTGTTATAGCAGATTTCAAGGTTAAAGATACCATCAGGGAAAAGCCAGATGTTGACTATATTATCATAGCCAAAAAAATACTTCTAGAAAAGTTTAAAGGTACAGAGAGTTTTGACAGTGTCCTGCAGAGGTAGAGGGCTGTGAAACAGGGAGGGAGAAACATGGATATTTAGCTTCATGAATCATACTTATCCAATGTTGCAGTATCTCCGTATGAGCCCCAGGCAAGGGATTTGGTAGTTAAATGAATGAATAAAAATATCTTCTGACAAATGGCAAATTAGTAACTAATAATTGTTTGCTCAAATAATTATTTGGGACAAGAATGACGGACGAGCATATGCTGCTTGTTTGAGCTGTCAGTACTTAGATGAGCTGTTGACAAAAATGGAAGGATATTAAATTAGAACCATGATCTTGCGTAACACACTCAGTGAGTTCTGGAAACAGTGGCACTTTTCACATGAAAAGTCATAATTTCAATGACTTCTTACCATATGTGAACAAATTATATAATGATATGTAGGCTTTGTCATTATACTTTCTTAGGTTGGGGAGAAGGAAATACAATGATTCCCTCTTTCTTCCGCCATACTCCACATTCCCAAAACATTTTGGTGCATGTGTCACTTTGGGTTTTCACTTGGGATAAATGGAAGGTAGGAAGAATGCTCTGAAAAACAGAGACAGAATTAAATTGAAGAAAAATAATTTTTCTTACTTATGTGTCATCTTCCCCTGCCTCTCCCTATCACTACTGGAGAACTGGATTTAGTTGACCTATACCCAAAGAGATCAAAGATCTCTGTGTGCCTTCTTTGAACAACACAATAAGAATAGAATCAGAAACTGATTTAAACTCAACTTTAAAGACGGAAACATCTGACATTTTTGAGATGAAGAACTAGACAATTTAAATGACCCAAAATAACGTAACTGCTGTCTCCTGCAGGGAACAATCTTTATGAATCTGGGCCAGAAGTTTGCATCTCTTATTTAATGTTATCTTCTGTCATTTACTAGTTACCTGTCCTTGGGCAAGTTAATTCACACTAGAAACTTTCTTCATTCATAGTGTTCTGAAGAGTTAAATATAATCTATGTATATAGTATTTTCTCCCTGGTTTTATTTTTTTATTCAAAACAAAAGCATTCTCAAACTTACATGAAAGTTGCCAGTACAGTATAATCAACTTTTTTTCCTAAGCCATTTGAGAGTAAGTTGCTAACATGATACATCATCACCCATGATTACGTTTGTGTTTCCTACAAAGGTAGGATATTTTAGTGATATTTGTGATATTTTAGTGCAGGATGATATTTAGAAATTAAGAACTGGATACTAGGTAGGTGTGGTTATAACTATTAGAACGTTGCTGTTTCCAGGCCTCTCAGTTGATAGAAATTTATACATGTCTTCACAAAGAGACCTGTATAAGAATAGTTATGCAGTTTTATTCATACAAACTCAAAGCTGGAAACAGCACAGTCATCTCCCAACAGGAGGGTGCATGAAAATTGTGGTATATTCATATAATAAAATACTGCGTAGCAAACAGTTTTTAAAAAGAGAAAGAAAGAGAGGCGCCTGGGTGGCTCAGTTGGTTAAGCGTCCAACTCTTGATCTCAGCTTAGGTCTTGATCTCAGAGTTGTGAGTTTAAGCCCAGTGTTGGGCTCCACAGTGGGTAATTTAAAGGAAAAAGAGAGAGAAAGAACAAATGATACATGCTAGCACATGGATAAATCTCAAAATCTTTATGTTGAATGAAAGAATCCAGATACAGACAAGAACACTGTATTAATCCATTTATATGAAGTTCGAGAACATGCAAAACTAAACCGTAACAATTGACCAGAACAGTTCCTGCCTTTAGGGACTGGAATTGAATGGGAACACAGAGCAATTTGCTGCCATTATGGCACTATTTTATCTCTTGAGTGGAGTGTTGGTTCTACAGTATACCCATTGAATTGTACATTTAAGATTTGTACATTTCACTGTATGTAAATTTTAACTGAATATAAAAAATTAGTGGAGGGCTGACTTAGCTTGGCAGAGAGGATTCTATGCCTTATCTTGCCTGGCAACTATTTCCGAACATGGAAGCCATGAGATAAGGATGGCAGAAAAGAAAGACAGAGTATAAGTTCTTTGTGACTTTGTAGGACTACACAGCATTCCTGGACTATTCTGTAGCTCGTGTGTGTGTGTGTGTGTGTGTGTGTGTGTGTGTGAGAGAGAGAGAGAGAGAGAGATCCTAATGGGTTTAAGTCATTATAGTTGAGCTTCAGCTCTAGCAGCCTAAGCCATTTCCTAACCACTACACTTCCCCTGATCTCTTTTTCTCTCATCCTGTTTGGTTAGAAGTACAGTATTTCTTAACCTAAATGTACCGTCAGTCCTGAGGGAAAATTAAATAATTATTTCATATGACAGTAATTGCCTGTTGCTAAAGCATGCTCCACAGAAAGTTCATGTTACAAAGAGAAATTCCATATCCAAATAAGCAGTTTAGCTTTTTATATGTGTATCATTATAAATTATTGAGAGTTGTAAATTCCCACCAGGGGAATACATTCTACTCATTTCTCATATATTTCTGGGGCATCGAAGCATTTTTTCAATGGTACATCCAGCTGGATTGGAATATACGTTTGGAAACATCATCCTCCATCAAGTGTGAAACATGGAATGAGATCATGACTGTTTAACAACACTTCTTGGGACTTGCCATCATCCCTACCTACCCCTTCCCACTTGAATAGGGTATGTAGTTTGCTTCAGTTTGCATATTCACAGAATGTGTTCCCTACCTTGGCAGAACTTAGAAAAGCTCCCTAACCAAGACAGCATTTTAATTTTTAAGTCCTATTAGTGCAGTGGCCTCCCTACTATTCCTTCCCCTTCCCCTTCTCCATCTCCTTCCTCTTTCCCTCCTCCTCCTCCTCCTCATCCTCCTCCTTCCCCTTCTTCCTCTTCCATCTTCTGTCTTGCCTGCTTTGTCCTTCCCATTCTGTTCCCTCAGCTCTTTATTCCTGAGATCTGGGCCTCTGATCTTATTCTCATGCCTAGAGCCTCTATGGATGCCGTGCATGTGCCAGAGTGTAGCAGGCTGCACTCATGTGGACAGTGATTTGAAAGTGCCCCCTGGGATGCCCAGTGGTGCAGTCCTGGTTCTACTCTTTTGGGTCCCGCCTGCACCTATTTTCTGACTGACCCTATGTTCTAGGTTTCACTATTCCTGAATTGTGATTTCTGTTCACTTTTTTATTTTCTGACTCATCTTAGTTTTCTCATCCTTACTTTTTTTTTTTAAGTTTATTTATTTATCTTGAGAGAACAAAAGAGAGCATGAGGAAGGGAGGGGTGGAGAGAGAGAGAGGAGAGAGGAGAGAGAGAGAGGGAGAGAGAGAGAGAGAGGGAAAGAGAGAGAGAGAGAGGGAGAGAGAGAGAGAGAGAGGGAAAGAGGGAGAGAGAGAGAGGGAGAGAGGGAGAGGGAGAATCCCAAGCAAGCTCCATGCTTTCAGCGCAGTCAGCACGGAGCCCAAGTTGGGCCTCGAACTCATAAACCATGAGATCATCACCTGAGCTGAAACCAAGAGTCAGATGCTCAACTGACTGAGTCACCCAGACGCCCCTCATCCTTGCTTTCATCTTAGATATGTTTTTGAGCTTCTGACAGGTTGATCTGGAAGCTGAGTATGGCTAAAATAAACTAGTATCCCATATCCACGTATCCAAGTACTAATGCCTCTCTGTTATCTCCCTCTCCCTCACAAATGCACTCCTGCTTGGCACAGTCTTTTGCCAGATGACACTTAAGAGACATGTGAAGAAAGGCTAACTACAGAGGAATTTTTTAAATTCAAGATTACTTCGTGTTGTGAAGATTTGAAAGTGAAGGTGAACTCCATTCCTCAGTAAGACTTTAGGTTGTCTGTTGAGAATTAAAAGTTTAAAAAGATCACAGGACAGGATAGCAAAATCTTCTCTGAAGAGAAAGAATGGTGGCTCAGCAGGTAACAATGAACTGTAACCTGAGTGAATATATTTAGTCGCTGAAGAAAATATGCATCAGTCAGATGGCGTGGGGCCTTGGCCAGCCCTGAAATTTCAAAAAAAGAAAGATCACCTGGACAAAGATTGACTATACTGAGGGACAAGAGATCATGACTTGGAGGGAGCATAGAACTGATGCTACTCATCTTGAGGTTATGATCACCAAGAAACCTTTGGATTATAACCTAGCTTCCCACACCGTGTTCCTGGAGGTAAAGAAGGCATGGGCGATGGCAACGTGTGGCAGTCAACACTTTTCTTTGCAAATCAATATACTTGAAATCGAGTTTATTTATCAGTCTTCGTGAGCTCGATGAGTGGGACGCTGCATGGTGTATTGAGAAATGAGTTTTCCGAGCTTTCATGGCTCGCAAGCCAAGCCTGTGAGGAGTTTGTCAAGGAGCTGAGTGAGGACCCCGCCCCTTTTTCCTCGTTGCCTTCCTCCCACCACGGCCTGCACACAAGCATATTTTCTTCAGACTGCTAGCCTCGATAACTCAGATTAATCAAGTGTGTCAGTATTAATGGCATATCAATATCTATGTACTTTCACAGTCTCCTTACTGCTTCCATTTTTGGGGTGAACATGTCAGCAGGAAACAGAGGGCTATTATGACCACTTGGGACTTTAGATAAAAGAAAGGATTTCCTAGCAGGTGTGCTTTGAGACTTTTTTTTAAATATTAATTTTAATGTAATTTAGGTAAAGAGTTCAGATGCCAGTTAGCCTGAAATTGCTCCTTTTTTTTTTTTTTTTTTTTTTTCCTGGGAAAAGGGAGCTGGGTCTGATGATACCACTCTTGTTTTGTCTAGCCCACAGATCCTGAAGTTTATTGTTCCACTTGATATCAAAAACATTATTCTTTTTTTCAAAGTTTATTTATTTTTGAGAGGGAGAACCCGCACACGAGTTGGGGAGGGGCAGAGAGAGAAAGGGGGACAGAGGATTTGAAGTGGGCTCTGTGCTGGCAACACAGAGCCCAATGTGGGGCTGAAACCCACAAATTGTTGAGATCATGACCTGAGCCACCCAGGTGCCTCTTAAAAGTATTATTCTAAGCAAGGATCTGTGCTAGTTCCTATTTAGATTTGGGGGATGGACTGTCTCTCACAAAGTTAGGTGAGAAAATAGGAAATTAATGTGTTTATTTATTTAATTTAAGCAACCTCCCCTGAGTTTTGCTAAATTTCTGGCTCCATGTTGATAAGAGAAACCTGGGTAGTAATTTCCTTATACTTCAGCGTTTCTCCATGGAAACATCTGAGTCAACATTTATAACTGTTTTAATGGCTGCGATGTAGATTACCACCCAATCTCTACTGCGTCATAATCTTTACTTTTTCCATATTACCAAAGTAATTAGCCTGGCTACGTTGCCATACTATTCAATGACATTATATTACTATGATTAAATTGTGTTGGCTTCTCTTTCTCATCATCTAAGTGTAAAATAAAGCGTTTGATGGATTAACTCATTGATGATTATCATCTGGATTTTTGAAAGGATAACATTCCAACTCATGTGGGATAATACACTTAGGTTATAATCAGAACTGAGTCAAGTACAAGTCTCAAACATTAGCATGAGAGGAAGAAGTCCACATGAGATGACTTCAAGAGCAGATAGATGTCTAATTTTGTGAATGTTGAGAAAGTTAAACTTTCCATGTCAAATAGCAGTCATTCAGTAGTAACAACTGGTCACAAATTATTTTTGTATACTAGGATCATGAAAGTTCACTAGGGCCCAAACTGGATGAAGGCCTGCCCACTGCACCTTTCTGGCCTGCCCTCAGAGGCATGTATTGTGTACTAGAATTTGTATGGGTACTGCATTTCATTTGCATTCTATCCTATATTATGATAGTTACTTAAAAAAAAATTTTTTTTTAATGTTTATTTCTGAGACAGAGAGACAGAGTATGAGTGGAAGAAAGGCAGAGAGAGAGGGAAACACAGAATCTGAGGTAGGCTCCGGGCTCTGAGCTGTCAGCACAGAGCCCGACACGGGGTTCGAACTCACAAACCGTGAGATCATGACCTGAGTGGAAGTCGGTCGCTCAACCAACTGAGCCACTCACGTGCCCCATATGATAATTACTTTTAAAATTATCTATTCTGGGGGTGCCTGGGTGGCTCAGTCAGTTAAGTGACCGACTTGGGCTCAGGTCATGATCTCGCGGTTCGTGACTTCAAGCCCCACGTCGGACTCTGTGCTGACAACTCAGAGCCTGGAGCCTGCTTTGGATTCTGGGTGTCCATCTCTCTCTGCCCCTCCCCTGCTCACATTCTGTCTCTCTTTCTTTCAAAAATAAATAAACATTAAAAAACATTTAAAAAAATGATCTATCCTAGAAATTTAAATTTTAACTTGAATATTTAACATGGATAACATTAACTGAAAAAGATAAACACGTAAAATAGACGATAAAAAACAATAAATAAAAAAGCATTTTATTTAAGTAATGTGTACATAGCAGTAAATGTAGCATTATCTTTATGTAGCCTTATCTTTTAGAGTAAAATGAAAATGAATTAAATGGGATTTTCCTAGAAGTATAGGCAAATCAAGCTGTAGCTGTTTACTTGTTCAATATCAAGTGAGACAATTACATTGAAATCACTACATTTAGTACATTAGAATAATTAGCCCATTAGAAAGATTCTATCTGGGTCAGACAAAAGACTAAAAAAAGAGGCTGAATATAATGAAGAGGGGAATAAGTAGGATATATTTTTGTTGACTTTATCTTGTTCTTTAGGTTTTTGAAAAAGTGGTAAGGAATAACCTCAGACCCCCTTTGGTTATGATATAAGGAATGATTTATCATTATAATCAGTTAGTAATGGCCAGTTGCTGAAATGGCAATATTTAATAAAAATAGCATACGTCCAGGAAAAATATGTAACAAGGATATTTTGATCACCTATTATGAGAGAGACATTGTTCCAATTCTTAGGCATGTAAGGTAATAAAAGTCAGTATGACTCCGTAAGCCATCATCATTTTCAATATAAGCTTGGATTTATTTGTGATAATCCACACTTTGTTTCTACATCTCATTTTGGGCCCAAGGTACTTGCTGAAGACAGAGGTACACTGCGCAACTTTACTTGTTTTTGAACAATGGCAGAAAAATCCTTACCTCACATAGCTGGACCCAATGACTCATCAACAATGTGGCTTCAGCCTAGAATCTTTTCTTAAATTTTTTTCTTTTCCTTTTTTCTTTCAGGGAATCTTTAAAAATCAATATATTCAATGTGTAATTAAAACTTGAAACATAAATATGTATGCTTTTGTCAAGTTTTTAGGATGGCTTTTTTTTTTCACATGGGTCTCATGATTGGAGTTTCATAATGTCTTTCATATATACATGATGTATGTAAACAATAGTTAACATTTGTGATTCTCAGTTTTGTTTCATGAAAATAAGATGGAAACTTTATTTTTTTTAATGTTAATATTTTTGAGAGAGAGAGAGAGCACGAGTGGGGTGGGCCACAGAGAGTGGGAGACAGATGATCTGAAGTGGGATCTGTGCTGACAGCAGAGAGCCCAATGTGGGCTCAAACTCACAAACCATGAGATCATGACCTGAGCTGAAGTTGGAAGCTTAACCAGCTGAGCCACCCAGGCATGCCCGGGATGGAAACTTTAAAACACTTGTGAAGCGAGCTATGGGAAAGCTCCTGTATTTTTAGGATTTGTTCACCTATCTTTTTGAGGGCCTGTTCAACTTCTCCTAAATTAAAGACCGTAGTTCTTAGAGATTCACCTTCACTGAGTCACTAAAGTGAACAAGATGGTTATGATTCTATTACTGAGCATTTCTAAAACATTAGTTCTTATTGAAACAACTTTGCCTTTTTCATTTATATTTAATTGATTTTTGTGGTATTTATCTGAGTTATGTGTTTACAGTACTAAGCTCAACTGGGATAAAGAGGTTTGAACGAACCTGAGTGACTTGATGACAACACAGTTTGACTGGTGGGAATAGAAGTATGTAGGCATAAAGGAGAAGAGTATTAGCCGTGATTGTGCACTGTGACAAGGGGCTTACTAAGTGTGTTTTATAGAAGAAATGGAGAGCGTTATTTTTCCAGCAGGGTAGTTAGGTGGATAATGGTTGAAGACACGACTACTAGTGTCTGTTGGCTAGATTCATCATATAGCTATGGTAGTGTGGTCTTGAAACTTTGGAATGTAATGTTGAGGGGGGATTCTACACATGGTTTTATCAGGCTCTTCAGTCATCAAGTAATTCTCTTAGCTTTTCCTTCCTCTGTGTCTTGGTTTCATCTTCATGCTGACTTCCCTTATGGTGGAAAAACAGCTGTAGTTCTAGGCCTCACATCCACATACCCCACTGATCAGAAGCATTAAAAGTATTTCTTCATGGAGCTTCAGCAGGAAAATAAGTATGCTTTCTTCCCCAAAGCCTCTAGCAAACATCTCTTATTTCCTTGATGTGAATCGTATCATGGACCCTTCCCTGAATTAATTACTGTGACCAGGTGATGAGATGTGCTCTTTGACTTAAACTCATCATGTATATCCATGAAACACATGGAATGAATGAGAGAAGGAAGATACTGGAATGAAAATTGTGGTTCTATAAAGAGGGTAAAGAAAGAGGAAATGCCCACTATAGGATGCAAACCAAGTCTGTAAATTCCTTACCATATTGATCACTTTAATATAATATCATCCTTGAAATTACAAGCATTATTTTTTAAAATAGGGAGAAGTCATATAAGATATTTTTCTTATTATTATTAATGTGAAGTAGTATTTGTAGTGTACTGGAAATAGATATGCACAATTACATTGAATAATGTGAATTATTTTTTTCAGTGTCTCAGAGGAGAACACAGCTTAGTGGCTCAGAACGTGGATTCATATCCAGAATCTTGCACTGCTGTAATATGACTACCTCTGTGACCTTAGACAAATTTCATAATATAAGACCTCAATTTCTTCATCTACTAAATATAAAGAATCATAAAGTTGTGGGGATTAAATGATCCATATAAAACACTTAGTACAGTTTCTGGCCACACTTACAAATGTTAGCTATTATTACTTATATAACTTGAAAATCCATCTTGTTTGTTTTTCTGAGTAAAATGATAAATTCACTGCTCACTTTTCTTCTCACAGTATGAACTTAAGAATGAAAGAAAACTATAACAACGTAAAACAACAATCTTGAGCTAAAGAAGCTGGGCAGAAAAGAGTAGATACTATGTGATGTCATTGAAATAAAAGTAGAGACAAATCAATCTATGGTGTTAGAAGGCAGGATACTGATTAGTCTTGGTGGGGAGGGGTTAAGTGACTGAAGGGAGCTTGTGGAGAGACTTCTGGCTGGTGGTCGTGTTCTGTGTCTTGATTTGGAGGTTGGTTATAAAGTATGTTCACTTAATGAAATTTACTTTGCTGTATACCTATAATTTGTCCACATTTCTTTTTTTTTTTTTATAATTTGTTACATTTATCAAAAGGTTAACAGTGAACATGCATGGTTCCTTTGGATCAAGAAATACAGTTGCTCAACTTTTGTTCAGAGTACAAGTTATACAAAGATGAGCCAAGAGGAACCTATTTCTTTGCAGGAAATATGGCCTTACAAGGACAATCTCTCCCATGATTCCATGGTATGAACGGCTGGCCACCGAGAAGAGACACATCCTCAGAGAGTGGAGAGTGAATTATCAAACCCTTCTCTTTTGAGGTCCAATGTTCTTAAAACCTTTTAAATGGTTGGTGTTTGTCCTAAAGGAAGATTGTTGTCAGTATGTCCTTAAAGTTCCCCAATGGGTTGCTAAAGATTAGGGAAGGAGAAAACGACCTGATAATGGAGACCTGAAGGTTCATGAATGTAGAGCTGAGTACATCATATATCTATTGTGGAACATGTGGGCCCTGCTGATTTAAGCCAATCTGTGTATCCTATGCTTTTAACCCGAGTGATTGCTTCAGACAGGTGTGTGTAACCAGATCACAATGATATTTAAGGTCACACTTGCTGAACTATCTCATTAAAAGAAAGGTAAAGAAAAAAATTTGATTGTGGAAATGGCAGAGATGACATGTCTTTTGTCCAAGATGTTGAGGTATAACATGTGAAGTTGGTTATATTGTGCCCATATTACTGTCACCAGCAGGGAAACCCTGAGGCTTCCCTGGAAGGCCATTATGTAGATCCTGAGGATAAAGCCTGTGTGACAAAAGGCAGAGTGGAGAGATGGAGAAAACACTGAGTCTTTGATGACACAGGCTATTGTTAAAGCCTGTCTGAGTAGGTTTTTCTTTCATATATACTGATAGTTAATGGATTCAACAATTTAATTGTTTTAAGAATGTATGTAATATATATAGTTTTACCTGATTTCACCTGTATATAAATATTGACAAGGGAAGAATACACATAAAATGATTGATCTGAGCTCATTAACCCTTACAAACAGTTCTGCCCTTATCTCTCCTAACTTCTACCTCTTTCTCCCACTTAGTTTTGAAGGATTTCCAGAGATTATTGTGTCTTGGCATTTAATGTTTTATATGGATATACTATACTTCCTTCATAGAGGGACCAAACTAAAAATTGTCAGTCAAATGTTGTTGAATAATGACTATTTATTTTAAAGTAGACCTTAATTTCTTTTTTAATTCCAGGACAAGATGACTTCTCATAGTCACGTGTTAGGTGATCCGTAACTGGAAATCTGTCATTCCTGGATTCTAACTATATCAACAGAGACCACGAGAGATGATTTCTGCTGAGCACCATGGAAATCATTAACAGTTTGGCTTGTCTCCATTTTTAGGTCAACACTCTCATACCCTCCCTCATTCTATTTCCAGTAGTTCATGTTTTCCCAGAATAGCTATGAAATCATGTAATTAGCCTCCAAATCAGCAACGCTGACACAACCATTGGCATTAAGTACAGAAAAAATTGATCAACTTATTTTAAAGAAAACATCCTAAGGGAGTCAGGTCTGCTTTCAGATGCCAGGGACAGTTTGATCTATTAATACTACATTTCTGTCATTATAACATGAAATGGCTACTAAAAACTGTTCCCACATTGCCTCCAAGAATGTCTACTTCTAGATGCAGCAAATACCCCGTTGATCAGATTTCTGCACATGTATCATGGTGTGCCCATCACAAAGCCAAAGGGGCTTGGTCCAGATGGAAGTCTATAAAATAACATATTTAAAGGTGAGGTAGGTGGTATATGAGGGCAAGAGTGGGGTGCCACCCAAGAGATTTTTTAAAAAGGAAAATGGTGGGGTGCCTGAGTGGCTCAGTCGCTCAAGCGTCCAACTTTGGCTCAGGTTATGATGTTGGGGTTTGTGAGTTCGAGACCCGTGCTGACAGCTTGGAGCCTGGAACCTACTCAATATTCTGTGTTTCCCTCTCTCTCTCTGCCCCTCCCCTGCTCACACCCTATATCTCTCTCTCAAAAATAATCATTAAAAAGATTTTTAAAAAAGGAAAATGTATTTTCCTTTGTGTTTTTTTTCTATAAAATCAATATATGGTGGATATGTCAGACATTAAGATATTACCTGGGAAGACAGAAAGACTCATGAATAAAAGTAAGACATAATGGTGACCTGATTGGTGATGTGTCTGGGCGTATATTTGTGAGTACGTGCATATGTAAAGTCAATCCAATTTTCTCATCTGAAAAATACAAATAACAATTGCACCTATTTCACAGTGGCCTCGTAAAGATTAAACGGAGGGAAGCATGGAAGGCATTTAGTGCAATGCCTGCTGCATTAGAAGAGCTTAGAGGGTGTGGAGGAGAAAGCAGCAGGCACAAGAACACATAGGCAACGCCATCCATTTGCCTCCTTTTCTGCACAGTCTGAGGTCTGCCCAGGAGCTGCTCTAAGTGCTTTACATGTTTTAACTCCCTTCATTCCCACAATAGGTACTTTTGAGTACCTTTAAGGCAGGTGCTGTTTTATCTCCATTTCTCAAACCAAGAAACAGGCACCAAGGAGTTACTAAGCTTAACCTTGCCAACATTACAAAGTTGGCAAGCAGACAATCGCCGGAGAGGGGATGGGCTCCCTTCAGTCTATAATGCTGGCATCAATGGAGTGTGAATGTCCTTGGAGCCCACCTTGAGGTTCTGATGGTTTCCAGGAGTTCCTACTTTTTGCCCAGAGGCTATCTTTTCCAAAATTAGTCATCTCATGGTTCTTGGTTCATGAAACTGCTTACATTTGTATAATTGTAGATTTATAGGAGTCCTCTACATTCTTTAACTTTTCTGCCTGTTTCCAGGCATCTGATGGTTGTAGTTTCTCTTAGGAGCTGTTAAGACCTTTTTCTTTTAAAAATTTTTAATGTTTATTTATTTTTGAGAGAGAGAGAGAAGGTGGGGAGGCAGGGACAGAGAGAGAGAGACACACACAGAATCCAAAGCAGCTCCAGATGCTTAGCTGTCAGCACAGAGCCCAACATGGGTCTCGAGCCCACAAACTAGGAGATTGTGACCAGAGCCAAAGTCATACGCCCAACCAACTGAGCCACCCAGACACCCCAAGATTTTCTTGGTTCTTTGTATGGTTGGTAATTTTGGATTTTATTTTGGGCATTTTGAATATTATACGTATCTGGGTCCTGTAAAAATCCTTAGAAATGTTGATTTCATTGTTTCAAGTAGACAGCCTGGTTAGGTTCAAACTACAAATCCTATCTTCTGTGGGCAGTGGCTCAATTTTTAAAGTCTTTCAAACTTTAAACCCGTGTGGTCCCAATCTGGGACTTGAGTGGGGCTCTATACTGCAGTTCCATGGAAAGCCTTCACTATGCTGTTTTGGGTCTCTATTGCACATGTGCATCTCAGCTATGAACCTAAGACCTGTGTGGGTTCACACAGGGATACATAGGTTGAGCGAATTTTCTTTCAGCTTCCTCTTCTGTGATTTCCCATTTTCCAAGGATTCCTTTTCCCAGTCCTGTCACTAGAAAGCTGCAGTTTCTCCTAGAGTTTCAGCCTCCCCACACTGTTGTGCCCTACCCATAACTGGAGCACAGGGGCAAGAGAGAAAAAGAACAAAGAAAAAAATGTGAGAGAAATATCCTGGGCTTCTCTCACATTTTTGGATATGGTGAGCAGGCCCTTCCCTTTCTGCCTGGAGATGAGGGTTTCTCTTTGGATTTTAGCTGCTGCAAGACCTCAAGTTTCACTACTCTAACACTGGAGTTTGCTTCAGGGAAAGCTGGGATAGAGAAAAAGAAAAAAATAAAACAGATTTCTCCCACAATCTCAATCAGGCTACTACCCCATCTTGTGATAAGAGAGTACAGTAAAACCTTGGTTTGTGAGCATAATTTGTTCCCGAAACATGCTCGTAATCCAAAGCACTTGTATATCAAAACAAATTTCCCCCTAAGAAATAATGGAAACTCAGATGATTTGTTCCACAAGGCAAAAATATTCATATAAATATTATTACAATAGTGTAATATACAAAACAATAAAGAAAATACAAAATATAAAGAAAAATAAACAAATTCACTTGCACTTACCTTTGAAATCCTTTTTGGCTGGTGTGAGGGAGATGAGAAAGAGGAGGGTTATTGTGTAGGATGATTTTCACTGTCACAAATGAAATCACTGCTATCTGTTGGCCCAATGGAATCTTTCTGCATGGGGGCCATTGTATACTCTCACACAGGTGTTGACTGCAGTACAGTATTAATAAACTTGTTATATACTGTATTTAATGTAAGTGGCAATAAGGCAGCAGAGGAAAGGGTCTGTATCTGCAGACAGCCTGACCTGGCAAGGAGCAAAGCATTCCCAAGCTTACTCTTACATGGAAAACTAAAGGACTGTCCACAGGTGCTTCGAAGTGACAAAAAATACACTTGTGCCAGTTGTGGACACCTTCCAACTTTCTGAAAAATCACTGATTTCTGCCAAACACCACAGCCTGAGACAAAGCATCTGAGCATGGGAGGCGATCACCTATAATCCCACAGCGAAAGAGAGAAGAATCATTGGCTCAGTTGTGATCATGTGATGTTTGGCATCACATGCTAATTGTATTGTAAGACATAACTCATTTATCAAGTTAAAATTTATTAGAAATGTCTGCCCATCTTGCAGAACACTCACAGAACAAGTTATTCGCAATCCAAGGTTTTACTGTATTTTTCTCGGAGATTTTCACGTCCACATGTGCTGCACAGTAGTATTTGGGCTGCTCTCAAGTCTAAGCTGGGAAACTGTTGCATAGGCTGTTCTTCAGTTTTGGTTTCCTTCCCTAATATGCCTGCTCTTGTTTATTTTCAGAGACCTCAGATACTGCTCTTTGTATTCTCTTGTAGGACTTTTAGTTACAATCACTAGGAGAATTAGGGTGTAGTGGGCTTACAACAATTTACATGGAAGCAGAAACTCTTTAGTTACCTTTTAAATTGAGATAATCCCATTCCTGGGTGTTATATAAATTCACTATGTACTGTGGTATAAAGAACCTTAATCCACTGGAGATTCCTATCCCATTGATTTATTTATCCACTGAACAGTTGAATGCCTACTATGTTCTACACCCTGGAAAAATGTGCTGGATTACATAAATAAATAAGACCCAGTTTTGAACCAAGTGTCTCATAGTATGCACAGAAGATGGATAAACCAGTAATTGCAGTATAGAATAAGGACTCTAGTGGATCTTGAACTTTTTTTTTTTTGGACAAACCTCGAGTAGGGAACGTTCTCTATTAAAGGCTGAGCTCTGATCTCTCCCTCATTTTTCATTTCCTTTGATAGTTCCCCGTTTCCCTCTCTGCCTTTTTTTTTTTTTTAAGTACAGTCCAGAACAGTTGGTTCCAAGGTAGAACTAAGTGTTTTTATTTCACAAAGAAATTTCAAGGCATATATTTTAAGCAAAATTAAAAGTAAATTCTCACTTTGGTGGGTTACATGAGAAGAATTTAGAACCTGGATACATCATCTCCAGTGTCCCCTGCCATCATTACCCTTTGGTCTCAAGATCTTATCTCTTGTCAAGGGATCAATCTCTGAGTGACACACTTTACCTTCTTTCAACCATTGAGCCAATGCTGAGCTATAGCTGTGAGTTCTCTTTTAGCTTGCAAAACTTAGTGGCCTAAAGTAACAAATGTTTATTACCTCACAATTGCTCTGAGTCAGGTGCTAGATGCCTCTGGTTCTGAGTCTCTTGTGAGGTTGCAGTTAGGCTGTTAGATGGGGCCACGGCCTCATTGCAGGCTTGACTGGGAAGGATACACTTCCAAGTTCGTTTATGCGGTTGTGAGCAAGATTCAGTTCCTCTTGGGACATTGGACTGAGGACTTCTGCTCTTTCCTGGCTGTTCTTTGTTGGTCACTTCTTTCCTATGTATGTCAAGTTCCAAGCTATGCATATCCAAAAGGCTGCTGTTAACATGTCAGCTGACTTCCCTCAGAGCAAGTGTGTAAGAGAGTGAGAGAGAGCGCCCAAGATAGAAGTCAAGGCCTTTCTGTAACCTAATCTCAGATGTTAGGCCATCACTTTGGCCAAATTGTATTTGTTAGAAGCAAGTCACTAATCCGGCCCAGGCCCACAGGGAGAGGATTATAAACCTTGACTGCCTGGACAGTCCATTTCTGATGTACTGTAAAGAGGACTTCTCCGTCCTAAGTCATGAGATATTATAGCCTTTGCATGCTGACTCAAAGCATCTAAAATTCCATAGATATTTATCTTTGCATTAAAATTTTTTTTTAATGTTTATTTGTTTTGAAAGAGAGAGAGAAAGAGAGAGTCAGAGCACAAGTTGGGGAGGGGCAGAGAGAGAGACACAGAATCTAAAGCAGGCTCCAGGCTCCTAGCTGTCAGCACAGAGCCTGACACAGGACGAGAACTCACTAACCGTGAGATCGTGACCTAACCTGAAGTCAGATGCCTAAGGACTGAGCCACTCAGGCACCCCTATCTTTGCCCTTTTTATTTTGTTTATTCATCTTAGCTTTGAACAACTTCTTTATCAATAGGTTGGATTCAATCAAACTAGATCTCCCTTTAGATTATCCTATAGGAAGTCATAGTATACATTTATATATCAATAAAAATAATCATCTTCCTAAAGAAGTCTCTACTGTCTTTTCAAAAAAGTATGCAAAGTACTTAAGGCTTCATATTCATGTTGTATTCATGTGCCTTGTCTGCCTCTTGTTTGTTTGTTGCTTCTTATTTCCCAATTACTCTTGGAAGATGGAGGACATTTTGTCACACCACAAAACCTTTATCACCCAGGGTCACTTTGGGTATATTATTTTTCAGGACATGTGATTCTGGGAGAACTCTACAAATTCAGAATTGTATTAGTATTTATGTATTAGTGCATAACTAATGTGCTGATCAACTCAAAACAAGGGAATTGCTGCCATGGAAAAATATACATATTCCATTTCTATTCCGTGCTCTGCACCAGTAGGACTACCTCTAATAGAAGAGAATGAACAGCCGTAACATTTTGGTTTAGTGTATCGTTATAATGGAACGGCACTTACAATCTTCTGCTTCTTCAGTTTGTGTCCACTTTAGAATTTAAGAAGTTATGTACTACACAATGTGTTGTTTTTACTTTTCATATGATTTGATTTCCCCCAGTTCGTGAATGTTTTCAGTTTAACAAGACAAAATTTGGAGCATCCTCTTTGATCTGTTCAACAACAATCTACCTGTTGCTAAAGCTAATTGAGCATCATTAACCGCATTATTACCACAATGCTACAGGGGCACATACATGACACGTATGTTGAGAGCCATGAGAAATAAGGACTTGAACATTTTGTGCTGAGGAGTCTAAGAATCCAGAGCTAGACTCTAAAGACACAACCCTGAAATAAAATCATTGTACATAGATAATGCAGAAGTGCAAACATCAATTTCTCCTAAATCGTAGAATAAAATGTATAGTTTGTTATTTTTTGTCAAAACTTTAATTCACTGAACAGATGTATTGAGTATCCATAGGTGCCGGTTCTGAGCTGAAAATTGTCAGTTCGCTTAGGGTTCAAAGTATGATAGAGAAAATGGGAGTAAATGGCCAGAAACAGTGCCATCTTTCTCTCTTTTTTAAATGGCCTTTTTAAGAAGTACATTTTATTATGAACTATATTGCACATATATAAACTTTTTTTATTAATTTTATTTTTTTAAATTTACATCCAAATTAGTTAGCATGTAGTGCAACAATGATTTCAGGAGTAGATTCCTTAATGCCCCTTACCCATTTAGCCCATCGCCCCTCCCACACCCCCTCCAGTAACCCTCTGTTCTCCATATTTATGAGTTTCTTATGCTTTGTCCCCCTCCTTGTTTTTATATTATTTTTGTTTCCCTTCCCTTGTGTATATCTGTTTTGTCTCTTAAAGTCCTCATATGTGTGAAGTCATATGATTTTTGTCTTTCTCTGACTAATTTCACTTAGCATTAATACCCTCCAGTTCCATCCACGTAGTTGCAAATGGCAAGATTTCATTCTTTTTGATTGCTGAGTAATACTCCATTGTATATATATAACACATCTTCTTTATCCATTCATCCATCGATGGACATTTGGGCTCTTTCCATACTTTGGCTATTGTTGATAGTGCTGCTATAAATATTGGGGTGCATGTGTCCCTTCGAAACAGCACACCTGTATCCCTTGGATAAATACCTCGTAGTGCAACTGCTGGGTCGTAGGGTAGTTCTATTTTTAATTTTTTGAGGAACCTCCATACTGTTTTCCAGAGTGGCTGCACCAGCTTGCATTGCCACTGACAATGCAAAAGAGGTCCTCTTTCTCCACATCCTCGCCAACATCTGTTGTTGCCTGAGTTGTTAATGTTAGCCATTCTGACAAGCGTGAGGTGGTACCTCATTGTGGTTTTGATTTGTATTTCCCTGATGATGAGTGAGGTTGAGCATTGTTTCATGTGTCTGTTGGCCATCTGGATGTCTTCTTTGGAGAAGTGTCTGTTCCTGTCTTTTGCCCATTTCTTCACTGGATTATTTGTTTTTTGGGTGTTGAGCTGGATAAGTTCTTTATAGATTTTGGATACTAACCCTTTATCTGATATGTCATTTGCAAATATCTTCTCCCATTCTGTCAGTTGCCTCTTTGTTTTGCTGATTGTTTCCTTTGCTGTGCAGAAGCTTTTTATTTTGATGAGGTCCCTGTAATTCATTTTTGCTTTTGTTTCCCTTGCCTCCAGAGACATGTTGAGTAAGAAGTTGCTGCGCCAAGATCAAAGAGGTTTTTGCCTGCTTTCTCCTTGAGGATTTTGATGGCTTCCTGTTTTACATTGAGGTCTTTCATCCATTTTGATTTTATTTTTGTGTGTGGTGTAAGAAAGTGGTCCAGGTTTATTCTTCTGCATGTTGCAGTCCAGTTTTTCCAGCACCACTTGCTGAAGAGACTGTGTTCCATTGGATATTCTGTCCTTCTTTGTCAAAGATTAGTTTGCCATACGTTTGTGGGGCACATATATAAACTTTTGACCAAAAAACATTCACAACGTTATAGTTGATGAAGTAAATATTTAGTATAAATGGTTTAACTATGTAACAATTCTTTAAAATTCTCTCACCAAAGAACGACATTAACTAGTTACTTGAATCCCTTCCAAACAACCTTATGTTAAAAATCTTAGTGCTCTGTACCTGTTACTCCCAGATCAAAGACCTTCAGTAGTTCCTCTTTGTTCACAGAATTTGCCTCAAACTTTTAAACCGTAAATATGATGACTTACAGAAGACTTTTCTAACCCCATCTTTCATTCCTTTATTACTTTCCAGCTTCATCTTTCATAATGAATAGTTGCGACAACACTGTATTTCAACCAAACCATTCTCTTGCCTTATGCTCTTTGTCTGCATGCCTTTCCATGTGCTGTTCCCTTCACCTGGTTGTTTAACTGGTTCTTAACCAGGGGCAATCTTGTTTTTTCTCTCGTCCCCTCGACTAGGGCCATTGGACAGTATCTGGAGACTTTTGGTTGTCCCAACTGGAGGGTACTATTGGCCTATAGTGGGTAGAAGTTAGGGATGCTGCTATAATGCACAGGACAGCCCTTCCATGACAAAGAATTATTTCCTCCAAAACATCTCTAGTGCCAAGGTTGAGAAACCCTATCTAAACAGTCCTTTCCTTTCTCTTTGTTCAAATTCTAAACATTATTTATGGCTTCTTTTAATGATTATCTCCTCTCTCAAAGCTGGTGTTGGCCTTTCCATCCAAATAACCACTCTTTTGACTTTGTACTTTCCTAGGCAAAGCACTTTTGGTACTTAGTATTTTATTTAATTAATTTAAGACCATTTTTTTAGACCAGTTTGAAGTTCATAGCAAAATTGAGAGGAAGGTACAGAAATTTCTCATATATCTCCACCTTCATACACACGAAATCTCTCCTATTATCAACAACACCCAATAGAGGGTTATGGTGGTTATAACTGATGAACCTTCTGTGACACATTGTAACCATACAAAGTCCATAGTTTACATCAGGATTCACTCTTGGTGTTGTACGTTCTATAGGTTTGGACAAGGGTGTAATGATACGTATTTATCATTATAGTACTATACAGAGGATTTTCACTAAATACTAAAAATGTCTGCTTTCACCGCCCACCCCCCCGCCCCCACCCCAGCCTGCAACCACTGGTCTTTTTACTGTCTCCACAGTTTGCTCACTTCCAGAGTGTCATACGGTTAGAGTAGAGTCATACAACTGTAAGTAAATAGCTTTTTAAAATTGGTTTCTTTTCCTTAGTCACGTGCATTTCAAGTTCCTCTATGACTTTTCATGGCTTGACAGCTCCTTTCTTTTTAGCCCTGGACAATATTCAGGAAATGCCCCAGTTTATCTGTTCACCTACTGAAGGGCATTGTGGTTGTTTCCAAATTTTGGCCATCATGAATAAAGCTGCTATATATATCTTTGTGCCAGTTTTTGTGGGGACGTGAATTTCCAACACATGTGGGTAAGTAACAAGGAGTGGTTGCAAGGTCATATGGTAAGAGTAGATTTAACTTTTCCCATCTCCTTTTTACACCCAGTTCTATTCTTCCATACTCTGAAGTTCAGCTTACAATACATCTTCTTCAGAAAGTCTTTCAGATCACTTCTGCTCACAGAATTCTTTCCTGCCTGTAAAATCATTTTATGGAGGTGGTATGGTACAGAGCAGTGGTTCTCAAACTTAAGCAGGCAGACGGGAATCCTGGTGAGAGGGCCTGTTAAAACACAGATTCCTGGGCTCCAATCTCAGAGCTTCTGATTCTGTAAGTCTGGGTGGGGCCCAGGAATATGCATTTCTGACAAGTTCCCAGGGGATGCTGAGGCTTCTGGTCTGGGGACCACATATTGAGAACCACTGCTAAAGAAGCACACAAGACCACCCTTGGAGCCAGACAGGTCTGGATTTGTATCCCAGTTCCTCTCCTTCCAAGTTATCTGACCCGGAACTAGTCATTTTACCTCTCTAAACCTAAGTTCCCTCACCTGTAAAAGGAACAATAATAATGACTATCTCATGGATTACTAGGATGAAATAAAATAAGACATACAAATGTTATAAAACACTGGATTTCTTTGGTATTATTTGTATTATCTATGATAAATACTAATCTATACCAGTTATTATTTTTGTTGTTGGAAAATAAAAAGTTGGGGAGAAGAGATTTGTTGGTGTTCACGGGCCAAACCCAAAGAGGACAGCCAGCACTGGTTGGCATGTGAGCAAGCTCCGTGGGGAGTGGGGCAATTGGTTATCATACGTTCTGCCTGCAAGACTCACTCCCTTGTGCACGGTATTTCATCCTTAGCAAGAGGCACAGCGTGTGCTGGTATGTTACCATCTGATACAGAACATCCCAACTGGGCAGTTTCACTGAAAGTTTCTCAGAGGATTAGCTCTTCTTAATGTGCAGCTTACCATGTCTGCTTAATTTAGCATAGACAAGAATATCTGGTCCAATCTGCTGTGTTCTAAGTGGCAGGCTTGGCTGTTCTTGATGTACATGGTTTAAGTCACCTCAGAGACAGCTGGGGGCTGCTTTCCTCACAAGAACACAGTGGGCATGGCAAATAGGACCTTTGAATGGTCCATCTTGACAGGTAATGTCACCCATAACTCTTGGCTGGGCTTGGCTGACTGGCTCTGCTCTGAGATCTGTCTCTGGGTTGGAGGGTCAGTGGCTATAGAGAAAACCCTTTTTCATGGCCATGGCAGCAGTGGAAGAGAATGAGCAGAATAGGCAAGGAATATTGAGGCCTAGGCTTGAAACCAGCATTTTATCACCTTGGCCTGCCTGTTTTGGTCAAAGCAAGCTTCATGAGGTGGGAAAGGTAGTCTGCCTCTATGATGACATTACACAATCAATTTACCCCCCAAAATTAACAAAATGAATGAAGGCTCTACATGAAGAAGACTATAGCAATTTCAACATAAAACCAAGGTCTGAACAAATTGAGAGGCATACCATGTTCTTGGATGAGAAGATTCAATTTAAAAGGTAATTATTCCCAAATCAATTTATACATTTCATATAATTACAGTTAGAATACCAATTTGGATTTGTTTCATGAAGCTGGGCATAATGACCTTAAAGTTCAGGTGGAAGACAAAAAAAAAAAAAAAAAAAAAAAAAAAAAATCTTAAAAATAGCCCAGAAATTTATCAAAAAGAATAATGAGAGGGCCTTCCCTTCTATCAGAACATAGTATAAGGGCGCTAAACCCCAAGTAATATGGAAGTGGCACAGGAGTAGATACATTGTCCGTCCATATAGAGCAGGAAACATGAAAATTTAACATATGACTAGGGCACCTGGGTGGTTCAGTGACTTGAGCATCCAACTCTTGATTTTGGCTCAGGTCATGATCTCACAGTTGTGGGACTGAGCCCCACGCTGGGCTCCACACTGAGCGTGGAGGCTGCTTGAGATTCTCTTCTTCCCTTTCCCTCTGCCCCTCTTCCCCAACTTGTGTCCTCTCTCTCTCTCAAAAAAGTTAACATATGGCAAGAATATTTCAATTTCAGGAGAAAAGATTTATTTAACAATTGGTTGCTGGTAAAACTGATTGCTCATCTGTAAGAATACAAAATCAGACTCCTATATTTTATATATATTTAAGTAAATTCCAGTTAAAATACTTACATATAAAAAATTAAAATGTTAAAAATTTTGGAAAGAAATTTAGGAGGTAACATACAACCTAAGGAGAGAGAAAGATCTTAATAATAATAATAATAATAATAATAAATCCTAGAAGATGTATTTAAAAATTGACATAGCTGAGAACATAAATAGTAAAAATCTTGCATGCAGAATAAACTATAAGCTATGCCTGCAGATAGTCATTAGATCTGGAACAACTATTTACAAAGCAGATGATGAATTTAGTAAGGGTTAATAACTATAATATACAGCTTTTATAATTTGACAAAAAGACAACCCAATAGAGAAATAAACAAAGGATATAAATCTTCAGGTCACAAAAGCAAATCCAAACAGCTGATAAATATATTAAAAGATGCTCTAATGCAATAGTAGTCATAAAAATGCAAACTAGGGGCACCTGGGTGGCTTAATGGGTTAAGTGTCCAACTCTTGATTTTGGCTTAGGTCATGATCTCTTGGTTTGTGGGATTGAGCCCCACATTGGGTTCTGTGCTGACAGGAAGGAGCCTGGTTGGGATTCTCTCTCTCCCTCTCTGTCCGCTCCTCCCCCACTCGTGCACACATGCACGCACATTCTCTCTCTCAAAGTAAAAAACAAAAACAAAAACACCTTAAAAAATGTAAATTAAATTAACATTGACATGTTGCCTTATACCTTCCAGAGTGGCAAATATATATTTTTTATTTTATTTTATTTTATTATTTATTTTATTTTATTTTACATTTTATTTTTGAGAGAGAGAGTGCATGAATGAGAGGGGGAGAGGGGCAGAGGGAGAGAGAAAGAATCTCAAGCAGGGTGCTGGGCGTGGAGCCTACTTAAGATTCTCTGTCAGGACGCCTGGGTGTCTCAGTCAGGTAAGTGTCCGATTTCCGCTGAGGTCATGATCTCACAGTTTGTGAGTTCAAGCCCCATGTCGGGCTCTGTGCTGACAGCTCAGAGCCTGAGGCTTGCTTCAGATTTTGTGTTTCCCTCTCTCCGCGCCCCTCCCCTGCTCATACTCTTTCTCTCTCTAAAAAATAAATAAACATTAAAAAAAAATTTTTTTTAAAGATTCTCTCTTCATCTCTCTTTGCCCCTGCCCCACTTGCGTTCTTTTTGTCTCTCTTTTGCAAAACAATTCAGATATTATATGCATATAGTTCAAAAAATAAAGAAAGCTTTCTCCTTCAATATTAGGTGTTTCTAATGCATCCTGGGGACTGGCATGGGGAGTGTTTATGTACTTTTTAGCATACGTAAGTCATTTTGACTCACCTCCCCTCTCCCTTCAACCTTATCTTCATTAGTTTCTTGCTACATATAGAATAAAATATAAACTTCTTCACACGGTCTGAAAGACTCATCATGATTGCTTCTTTAACTTTTTCTGTTGTCTCTTTTTAGCGCATTTCACCTCACTGGCTTTGTGCTGTCTGAGGTTCTTGCACTGGATGGGTTTCACTGCTTAAGAGACTCCTGGATCTGACTTTCAGGGCTTTCCTCAGCCTATTTATACAATGTATCCATTAGTGTGTTTTATTTTCTTTATGGCACTGGTAACTCTCTGAAAGTATCTATCCATTTAATTGTTTGTTATCTTTCTCTCCCATGCACAAGTAAATTCATGAGACAAAGGACTTTGTCTTTTTCCTCTGTGTTTCCATAATATCTAGAAAAAAGCAGTGCCTGACATGTAAGAGGGCATAAGCCATGTTTGTTGAATGAGTGAATATACCTTCCTGAGGGCACACGGACAGACAGACACATGCATGCAAGCATGCACACATACTCAAAGCAATTTACACCAATAGGATCATGCTACCTTTAAAAACAAAATTAATGATATGTCTTTGAGATTTTCAGAACAACAGACATACATCTACATAGTTTTTTTTTTTTTATGGCTTAAAGATCTTCAAGATATAAAATTTAGCTAAAGAAAAAAGCTAAGAGAATGTAATACTACTTTGTGCATGTACTGTGATTCATTTATCTAGTCCCCTATTGATGGATATCTTGCTTTTGATTCCAAGAGTTTGCTATTTCAAAAATGCAGCAATGAATATATTCATTGTATCTTGGAACACTTCTGTTTCTCTCCCACTTTAAAAATTTTAATATTTCAGGTGGGTACATATTTGAACAACATTTTATCAGAATCACTATATTATGTGACTGTTATTGCTGATAGGAGAGAGATAATATTTTTCATCATTATGTTTTAAATTTTTTTTTTGGTTGTTTTTTTTTTTTTGAGAAAGAGAGAGAGCAAGTGCAAGCATGGGAGGGTCAGAGAGGGAGGGAGACATAGAATCCAAAGCAAGCTTCAGGCCCAAGCTGTCAGCACAGAGCCCAATGTGGGTCTCGAACTTACGTTCTGTGAGATCATGACCTGAGTTGAAGTCGGACACCTAACTGACTGAGCCACCCAGGTGCCCCAGGGGGAGATATTATTAATTACAGTTAATACCTGAGGATTTTCAAAGATCAACAGGATGATTCTTAGAGAGAAAACATTGTTCTTTTTACTTTAGCTCCAGACTTACTGTAAGTGATATTATTATATGTGAAATGCCAATTTTTAAATGAATTTCCTAGAAAAGAAAGAAGTATTTCCCTTATTACTCTGACTTTTGAAATAAAAGCAAGAATTGGTTCATTTCTCAAGTGTAAAATTCAGCAGAAGCCATGCCTGCTGACCCATAAGAATTTTCAAAAGGCTGGCTAATGCATTATTGATTGTACTCTTTGTAATTAGTTATAGGAAGTGGGCAGTCCTTGGGGTGGGGTGGAGGGTACAGGGCCTGGAGCAGTATTGTGCGTCGCCTTCTCTGCTCCACCGGTCTTGTTAATCTAGTGCTATGGAGTCATGAGGAACACAGACAGCTTGGGTGGCGAAAGTTTCTAGAAGGGCTAGCCTGAGGCTGGTGTGAGGCAGTAGGGAGAGGGAAGGCCTCCCGCTGAGCTCCATGGCCGAGCAGAAGATGACCTACACCGCATGTTCCCGTGGAAGACTCAGGTCTGATTAGCCCGCAAAACCAGCCCCTGCCTTACTCCATGGCTGCTTCCTGCTTCACAATTCATTTTTCAGCAAGAGCTGAGGACAAGGAGAGACGTAGGTGGTTCAGGGCTGTTTATCGGATCCTCATATCCTACATTAGTGTTTCTCAGAGGGTGACCTTTGTACCTGTGTGTACCTCTGGGCATACTCCAGTTTACTAGTTTACCGGTGGTTCTTTTAAAGGCATTGCTGTAAGCCTAAGCAGGGTCTCCCACATGCTGCTCCCAACCCCAGTCTATATCTTGTCACAGTACGACCCTCTGGGCAGCCAAAAATTATGGCAGTGAGCAGTAATGGCCAGCTCCCTAAGACTTGGCAGGGCCTGCCCTTTCTTGGCAGCAATTTCATGCCTATTTACGCGCCCAGCGCCAAGAAGAAAGCCAAGAGAGAATCTGTGTGTGCTTTACGCGCTTTAAATGCACAGTGAATTCTCATACTTTTAAGTGTGGCCAAATGAATATTTTGAGCCGTATCAATCTGGTTAGCAATTCCTCTTTCCTCAGAGAGAAGAAAGGGTTTGGCATAAGGTGGGTAGAGTGGCAGATGTGTTTTCTTTTCTATATCTGGATTAAGTTTGAAAGGAGAGGTTTTCCAAGTAGAAAAGCTAGAATTCAGTTTAAGCAACAGAAGTCTGAAGATAGGGGCTATTTTGAACCCACCTTGGTCTGTGGTCCCCTCCCTTTTGTCTTTCTGTACTGTTTTTATGTGATTTTGATTTTTTTTAAAAACTAAACCTTGGGAAGGCCACATATGTATCTCAGTAACATACCTGTGACATGATGTCAGGAGTATTTTTATCTTTCTGGAGACTTTTTCCAGTGCTAATGGCTGACTCCATGAGATGCCAGAATACCTCAGAAAGAAGATGAGGTCACTGAGACTTCCCATTCCCTAAGCAGGACAATATCTCAGAACTGCAGATGGCAACCATTTTGTGAGATGCCCCCATCCCCATCCCACCTTTTCATATCCTAGTGTTTACCATGGGAGGTTCTAATGGTAAGTAGTGTGGCATTGAACTTTAAGAGATAATAGAATGTGGGAAGGTGACAAGTTCTTGACCAATATATGAACCTTTACAAGAATGTGTGCCTTTGAGCTGGTATTGAGCATTTCATTACATATTCATGCCAATAGGTCGAACTGCATAATACTTCCAAAGGTTCTACCTGCCAGAGTCTATCTATGTTCATGTTGTATTCTAGAAGACTCTGGAAGGACTTGACACTTAGGAAGAAAGGGCTGGTTCTGCTATTAGTGACTGTAGGTGTTTGTTCATTTTCTATCGGGAAAATTGCTATTCTTTCACCAAGATGTTTATAATTTTTTAAAAACAGCACTTGATAAATGATGAGGTAGTGTTTTCCCTTTCAAATAGGAAGAATGAGTATAATATTTTTTCTAAACAACCTATTATTAATGTTCATGATCTGTAGGTCACCAATTACTTTGCTTGCTGCTGATGGGGCAGTGGCAGGACCTGAAGGTCCAGGACCTTACTCCCATAATTATAGATACATTACTTCTAATAATAACTGAAAAATTATTTTTAAATATAATTTTATAAATAGTTGAATCATAATTAAAGCTCAGTAGTGAATTATTTTGTTTCATGTAGGTTTCCATTTTTAGTATACCACATGATCTTTTTTTTTTTTTTTTTTAAGCTAGGCACATTTTACTTTCTATTTTGTAAATTCCACCTTGGATGTGGGTAGTCACACCTCTATTATCCTAGAAGGGAAGGAGTAAAGAGGTGAAGATTACAGGAAACAGGAGTAGATTGAGTATGTAACCCTCTTTGTAAGTAACAAGGGTAGTCTAGAGAATATACTCCAAGGGTGGACCTACTGTTCCATGTAAGTGTTAGTTTCCTGAATGTTCTTGTAGATATCCCATCAGAAATAATATAATGAGCAGAGATGAGCACAGTTTGTAATGAACAAATGTCTTCTCTACTAGAGTAAAATTTAACATCAAAGACATATTTTTATGCTTAATTTTTGGTTGTATGGTCTATTTTAAAGCTCCAAAATGATTCTATAGTGATTTTCACTAAAAGACTTAAATAATAAGCTGTGTATCTCTTGAAGGTTAGAGTCAAAGATTATGACAGGCCCTGGGAAATCACAGTGAATAGTGGTAACATGATCTCAATTTATGTCACAGAATTCTCATACTTTGACCAAAAGCATAATGGAAAGAGAGAGTAGGTATTGTAAAACTGTAAGGAGCCCACAATGATGGGAAAGATTACTTTAAGAGTGGACATTTCATTCTATTATCCTGAAAATTAAGACTTCAGTGATGACAAAGCTTAATACACTTTAGCATGGCACAGATAATTGCGTAGGCATGGGATATCCTTTAATACGTAGACCGAATTTTCCTAAGGCCTACCATGTCCAGTTTCATGATGTCATGAAAAGATAGCCATAAAAAAATAATAAGGAGATAGGCCCATTTGTTATTCCTTCTTAATTTTGTTGCTGTTTCTTTCTGCAAATCCCCTCAAGAAGGGAATGATACCCTAGCATGGTTTGAGATCTCTCAAGGTTTGCATTTCTTTCTTCCATTCCTCTTTTTCCCTTTTGCTTGGCCTTGGAACAACATTATTTATACTCTAGTTGTTTACCCTTTGAATTAATTATCATGACTTATAGAGACACATGTTCTGTTATCTGTTGCACATCATTAAGTGGCATCATTAGAACATTAAATTATATCAGGGTGAAAAACATTGGTGAGTTCCGCTCATTAATATACATATCACCCTTGCAAACTCTAGTTATGAACAACCATCTGTGCAAAGATCTTGCCGACAAAGAGAAGAAGCCTATAGATTATAGACTCTGCACAAACACAACTGAGGAACTCCACAATAATTGTTGGCTCACGATGAGTCCCTACAGCACTCCAACCAATAGAGTTTGAGTGAGATTGTGGCCAGAGCACCACTAGAAAACTATGTTCACACTACCTGGGGAACATATATTGTACCAGTTTCCTACTAAGAGCTTGTCTGTTACAGTATCTCTGTTAGAGAGTTATTGACTCAGCAGAAGTGTTGCTACAGAGAGCTTCAAATCTATACTCCAGGTAGTTGGAAGAAGGTGGGAGGTCAGCACATGGGTAGGCTCTGTGAGCAGCAGAAAAAGATGGAAGCAAGGTTTGTTTGGAGGGTCTTCTTCTGTGTAATGGTCTGCCCCTGGTCAGACTGGCTTCACTCTGGTTTGACAGAACCTTAGAATTCGGTCAAAGATCTATATCTGTCATGCAGTAGGGCTTCTTGTTGTCAGGGCTGTGATGTAGGAGATCTTGGTGTCAATCCTGGGTCTGCCACTTACTCTGTGTGAAGTCCAAGCCTCAGTTTACACATTTGTATTACTTCCTAAAGTGTCTGTAAATGTACTCAACTAAGGCTTCTCACTCTTGCTTCCATGATGTAGGTGGAAGTGAAAATGCAAATCATGATGCTTCCATTCTTTTCTTAAAGACTGTATATGAGTGACAGGGAGAGGAGAATGAGTGTATGAATGGAGACATCCTGAGGGTACCTAGGATTTCCCATATTCCCCAGGGTTCATGACGCTCATTGGCTTTTCAACTCTTGTTCACTTCCTTTTCTTCCAGAGCCTGAGTTGTAAGAGTCAACAATAATGGACTGGTGAGTAGGCAATACTGAGGTGGTACCCATCTCTCTGCCTATAAGGTATTTGTTTCTGGGTAGATATAGAATTAACTGTAGTCAAAAGGAAGCCAGAGGCTATAAGTCAATCCTGCTCTTTCCTGAAGGCAGAGCAAAGATTCTGGGTTATCAGACTGAAGCATATAGAAAATTTACTAAACATGGTTTTATAGGTTTAGTTGTGTTCCCACCCCTAAATTCATATGCTGCAGTCCTACCCCCCAGGAACTCAGAATGTAAATTATTTGGAAACAGGGAGATTGCAGATGGAATTAGTCAAGATGAGGTCACACTAGAATAGGGTGGGCCTTTAATCCAATACAACCAGTGCCCTTATAAAAAGGGGAAGTTTGGAGGCAGACACACACACACAGGGAGAACACCACGTAAACATGAAAGCAGCGATCAGGTTCTTGATCCTAGGAGTCAAGGATCACCAAAAACTTCCAGCAAATCACCAGAAGCTGGGAGAAAAGCATGGAACACATCCTGTAGCACAGTCCCCAGAAGGAACCAAGCTTGCCAACATCTTGACCTTGGACTTCTAGATTCTAGACCCATGATACAATGAATTTCTTTTAAGCCATCCAGTTTGTGGCTCTAGCAAACTAATACATGTGGGGAAAATTAATCTCCATTTCTCTTAAAGCTGGGAATAGGGTGAAGCAAATGAGGCACTTGCCTCAGCACATTTAAAGGGCACCAAGATAAATAAATAAATAAGTGAATAAAGTCCTCTTAGTAATCAAGATAAATAGCACCTGAACGCAATGTTTTAAAAAATTGAAAGTAATGCAAAAAATCAATGCCATAAAAATATCAGAAGTTTAAGTAGCAACAGGATCAGTAACAGCTTCGTGCTAAGCATATTGGAACACGGTTCAAAAGAAATGAAAAAATTAGTAATACTGTGTTTGTAGTGTTCTTAAAGGACACTAGGCTTATATCTAGCTTTTACTGCTATACAAAGCATCACAATCAACACCTTAATACACATACACTTGTCTAATGACATCCTCAGGCTAAATGATTAGAAGTAGAATTATTGGACCAAAAAAGTACAGATTTTATGATTTGATGCTCATCGTTAAGCTGACAAAATTTTTGCTTTCACCATTGATCTGTGGATACCTTTTACTCCTGGATATAATTTGGTGTTTTTAATATTTCACTCATTTTGTGAATTGCCTATTCATGTCATTTATATATTCTTTTGCGTTATTCATCTCTAAGTGTTTTATTTAGAGAGCTCTTATCTTAAGGATATTATCTGGATATTAACTCCTAGTTAATGTTATAGATATCACTAAAGGTTTCTCCAGTTTATCAGTTGTCTTTTAACTTAATATATGTTGTATTTTACCCAACCAGAAACCTGAGTGTAGGTGGAATGGTTACAGACAGACTCGTAAGTATTAAGGGCAGACACCTGATGTCAACAACAGGCCAGAACAGTGGAGAGCTTTTCCCTGTATCTGTTCACTGCTGAATAACTGATACACATGCATGTAGTACATACATACTGACTGATTGGCATGGACTAATGACTTCTACTTTTTACCTAAACCAATTGGTGTTAAGTTTTTGTAACTTATAGTCAGAAAGAGTCTTGATTAGTCGGGCCACATAATTTGGGGAAAATATTTTTTTTTCCTGCTAAACACAAGGAGAGATTTCCACGGAACCTGAAGAACTGAAGAAGCAGGAGTCTCCATTTTCTTGATGTTGGAGGGCAAAGGCTCAGGTGGTTTTCTAGATGGACTAATTATAAATGAGAAAATAAACCAGGTTTTTGACATCAGAATCATGGAGGCTGTTAGCATTTACACGTATCTGAAGCTCTAAGTGTAAAGGTTGGATTGGAACTGAGGGTCAAAATTTTTTGTTTACCCTCATGGAGGTCTGCCTCCAGGGAGAGAATGTGCTGATCCATTGACTTTAAGCATTCTGGTTTATGGCAATGATTTTTTATCGTATAATATCATGGTGGCATTTGGTTGGTTAATAGGAATCTTCCCTTGAGATGTGACACAGTACCAGGGACTTGGCTATTGTTACTTCACTCCAAATTTAACCTTCTCTGTTCTCCTCTGCGATGTTGTGGCAAACTACATTTGCAAACTACATTTCCCAGAATTCTTTGCCTATTAGGCTCAAGTAGAAGGCCCTACAAAGAAATTGGGAGTTAGGAGGAGGAGTTTTGCTGCCTGTTTGCTTGCTATTCCTGTTAGTAAGGCCTCTGCATCGGCATTTTGTTGCAGTCTCCAACTTCTTTTAGTACTTTGCTTATTTGTCTTCTCAGAGGTACCTGGAACAGCCATGACTCCCTCCTCTGAGCTTCTAGACTTTGATAATCTAAACTTTGTATTCCCTTGGCCTAAGGGGTGGTGGCTGCACTTAGGATCTCTGCATTACCTCAGTGTTTCTATTTTGCTTTTTGGGCCCCCAAGCATTTATGTAACTAATTCCTTATATTTAATTCCCTTGCTGGCTAGACCCTAATATGTAATAACAGGAATGGTCCCAGGAAATATATCCTAAAAGATAGAATTCTGGAATTGGTTCAATTATGCCTTTGGCCTTAGGTATACTGCTTAACTCCTTGGCAGTAAAGAATGAGTTACTAATAATCCATGACATGGCTTTGATATCATGATTAAATAAATGATCTCTTGTGATGTGTTTGTTGAAGCAAATGCCTTAGAGACCAAGTGGCTATCATACTTTTTTTTTGGCAGTAATGAAAACTGCAAAAACTAGAAGGTAGAATGACTACTTCTGATTGTACTCATGGGTTTACTGAGAAAAAAATAGTAAATTTAGGCCTTTACACTTTCAACTCAAGACACTGTTGGATAATCAGAGTTTCTGTAGCAGTCCTAAAAGAATCTCTTATACTCTGTAGCCACTGAGCTGACTTTGCTGAAGATTAATCCATAATTTAATTGGGTAGGTTGCAGAATTACAATACCAGTTGCATTTATAACCTATCAACTTCTTGCTTGAAAGTTAGGACATTGACTGGGAAGGAGTGGGACCTGGAATGGGGTTATCTGTGAGACTCTGAGGAGACTGGCTTTTCTCACTGAAAGGTCCTACGATAACCTCACTGATAGCAGCCTCTTAAAAAAGGCATGCCTCTGGGCACCTGGGTGGCTCAGTTGGTTGTGTCCAACTCTTGATTTCACCTCAAGCCATGATCTTGGTGGGTGAGTTCCAGTCCTGTGTTGGTCTTTGTGCTGACAGCGTGGAGATTTCTTGGGATTCTGTCTCTCCCTCTCTCGGCCCCTCCCCTCCCTCTCAAAATAAATAAATAAACTTAAAAAAAAAGTGATGTCTCACCTTGTCAAGACCTATCAACACTATCTCTCATGGACTCTATAACTTGAGTCAGAACAAGTACAAAGTGTGAGTCAGGAGCGTATGGCTATGCTCAAAATAGTTAAAAACTTTTGTTATTACATATTGGCAGAAACCTGGTGAATTTATGTGTGAATGAGTTTTCTGGTTGTTAGACTAAGAAATGGAATATAACGTTGGATTAGGCTAAATTTATTGATACAGGTTCCCAGAACTTCTGGATTTAATGGATTAGCTCAAGCGGCTGAAAGTGGTTGTAACAGTTTGCTTGGTTGATTGATAGTCAATCCAAGGAGTCCTTGGTTGTCTACATTCAACGAGGTTGAGATGTCAAAGTTTCTGGGAATAATGCAGAGGAAGAAATTCAAAGGTTTGGAGAGGTGCAAACTTTGGAGTGGATTATTCATCTGGCAGCTTCTCACTGCTCCACCCTCTTCACTATCATACTAGAGAGGGCCCAGCGATTACTCCATTCACTAAGGCATTGAGACATACATTAGTGAGAGGAACTCCAGCATCTATAAAAAAAAGTGCATAACCATGGTAGCTGTTTTCTGGAGGTTAGGGATGATGAAATCAGGATGCTTTGACTTTCTTTGTGCAGGAAGACACTGAGGCCCCTCAAATTTAGGTTTTTTGGGAGCAGAGGTAGAACCAGAGCCGATATCTCTTGACTTCTAGCTTGAGACTCCTTCATTAAACCTCACTAGGTCCAAATCCATCATTCTTGTTCTTGTATATACTTTAAGACTCAAGGTCACTTTGGCTTTACAGGTTTATATTCATGCATATTTATTCTCTTCCTCACATATGACTTATGGATAGAAAATGATGAGATAATTTCATAACGTGCAAAAACACAACTGCAATCCATTAACGTAGCTGCTGCATGCATGTTCATGCTGCTTTCCAGGTACAAAGACTGTGCTGGACAGTTTTAACGGAGACCTTGTGACCTGCAAAGCCTGAAAAGTTTATTATTTGGCCCTCTATGGAAAATGTTTGCCCACCCCTGCTCTAAAAATAAAAGCATTTAAGATAAAGCTTAAATGTTTTGTGATCACTCTTCTTTTTGTCTGTATAAATTTGCTAATATTGTGTTTTCATGTTTGTAGATTTAAATTATCTATGATTTCTCTGGTCACCAGGAAAGATGGGGCAATTTTCCCAGAAGACCAAACAGAATGACGATCCTCTAAAGAAGGTAGGCTACTTGAGCTCCCTTTTCTTAGGTGAATTTAATTCAATTTAATTTAATTTAATGGTTTAATTTTAAGTAGGCTTCATGCCCAGTGCGCGGACTAACACGGGGCTCCTACTCATGACCCTGAGATCAAGACCTGGGCTGAGATCAAGAATCGGACACTTAACTGACTGGTGATACCTCCTGATGATTAAGAGATAACTTTACTTTTACAATTGTTAATATTCCCTCTATTTTTAAAAAAGCCTCTTTCAGTATAGCTGTATAGACCAAAAACTTAAAGACAACCATTGTCAATTGTTACTTTGGGCATTACGAGCATTAATTTTAATTGAAAAACGCTAAAGAAGTACAAAAAATGGATGCATTCATTATTTTCTAATTGTTTCTAGCTTAGCCTCGTATGCAATATTTATATAATATTTAGTCAATAAATAATTAGTTTTCACCTGCCTCTTTTTTTCTTGTGGAACATAAGATTGTATGTTATTTTCCATAAGTCAACAAGCATGCTCATATCCAGGAGATGAAGTTGTTTTGAGATGACTGATTTTTTTCATTATCCCACCAGTCTGAGTATTTACTGCTGTGTTCCTTGTCACCGTTCATATTTTAAGAATCTCTTGGGGAAATAGAAACATAAAAAGCCCCTAGGATCCTTCTCCCTTTCAGGGCTGCTGTGACGCCCACCCTTCCTAGCTTCTGTTGAACTCCATCACGGCTTCTTGCTCAGATTTGTCTTCCAGAGAGACTCCGTGAAGGAATGCTTCCTGATGGAGGAACAACCGATAGTGTGTCAGTCTGAAGACGTACTCAAACACCTTTTCTCAAGTGACTAAACAAATATGCTGATTGAATAATGATTTGATTCTTCCTTCAGCTTTGCTTCCCTTCACTTCACTAAACACTGTATTAGTGTCCTATTGCTGCTGAAATAAATTACCTCGAATTTAGTGGTTTAAAACAACACAAATTTATTCGCTGACAATTTTTGGAGGTCAGAAGTCCAAATCGGTTCTCACTAGACTGAAATCAAGGTGACCCCAGGGCTGTGTTCTTTTCTGGAGATCGTAGGGGAGCACCTGTTTTCTTGCTTTTTCCAGTTTCCACTTTGTTCCACATCTATCTTCAAAACCAGCCATGGTCTGTCCAGTCTTTCACACATTGCATTACTCTGACACTGACTCTCTGGCCTCCCCCACATTTAAGGTCCCTGTGATTACATTGAGCCTCCCAGGGACAATCCAGGATAGTCTCCCTGTCAAGATCCTGAATTTAACCACAGCTGCAACGTCCCATCGGGCACATGAGGCAGCGTGTTCACAGGTTCTGGGGATTTGGACATGAGCATCTTTCTAGTGGGTGCGCTGTTCTGCCTACCACAAACACTTGAACTCAAAAAAGTAGATAATGTCTGAAAAGGAACAGAATCATTGGGAAGATTTTGTTTTCCCATTGCTATTTCTCAGTCATACTAGTTGACTACTTCAGCTGTTGCAGTATAAAATACATTTCAGGGATGAAGTTACTATTCTTGTGTGCCTCTTTTCAGGGCTAACCTGAGGCAAAAAGTTTTTAATTTTTATTTAAATTCTAGTTAGTTAACATACAGAGCAATATTGGTTCTGGGAGTCGAATTCAGTGATTCATCACTTACATACAACACCCAGTGCTCATCATAACAAGTGCCCTCCTCAATGCCATCACCCATCTAGCCCATTCCCACCATCTGACACTTACCCACCTGCCTCCATCAACCCTCAGTTTGTTCTCTGTCCTTAAAAGTCTCTCATGGTTTCTTTCTCTCTCTCCCCCACAGCCCCATATGTGTATCTGTCTTGTTTCTTAAATTCCACAGATGAGTGAAATCATATGGTATTTGTTTTTCTCTGACTGACTTATTTCACTTAACATAATCCTTGTCATTGCAAATGGCAAGATTTCTTTCTCTTTGATGTCTGAGTAATACTCCATTGTATATATATACCACATCTTCTTTATCCATTCATCAGTTTATTGGCCTGGGGCAAATTGTGAACCTATAATTGAATTTGTTTGGCCTGTCGATCCACCCCATTCCCACCTCTGCCTTGTCCTATTTCTTCTTCCCCCAAACTTCTGTCTTTTCTTACTCCTGGTCTTAGGCTAATACTGATAAAGTATTTTGTAATAGGAACTAAAAAAAAATGATGTTCCTGAAGATATTCACAGTATCAAAAGGTTTTGAAAATCAAAAGACTTCTATATCTTTTTTTAAAATTTAATTTATTTTTTAAATTTACATCCAAGTTAGTTAGCATATAGTGCAACAATGATTTCAGGAGTAGATTCCTTAATGCCCCTTACCCATTTAGCCCATCCCCCCCTCCCACAACCCCTCCAGTAACCCTCAGTTTGTTCTCCATATTTATGAGTCTCTTCTGTTTTGTCCCCCTCCCTGTTTTTATATTATTTTTGCTTCCCTTGTGTTAATCTGTTTTGTATCTTAAATTTTTTTTTTTCAACGTTTTTTATTTATTTTTGAGACAGAGAGAGACAGAGCATGAACGGGGGAGGGGCAGAGAGAGAGGGAGACACAGAATCGGAAACAGGCTCCAGGCTCCGAGCCATCAGCCCAGAGCCTGATGCGGGGCTCGAACTCACGGACCGTGAGATCGTGACCTGGCTGAAGTCGGACGCTTAACCGACTGCGCCACCCAGGCGCCCCTGTTTTGTATCTTAAAGTTCTCATATGAGTGAAGTCATATGATATTTGTCTTTCTCTGACTAATTTCACTTCGTATAATACCCTCAAGTTCCATCCAAGTAGTTACAAATGGCAAGATTTCATTCTTTTTGATTGCCGAGTGATACTCCAGTGTGTGTGTGTGTGTGTGTGTGTGTGTGTGTGTTTATCCATTCATCCATCGATGGACATTTGGGCTCTTTCCATACTTTGGCTATTGTTGATAGTGCTGCTACAAACATGGGGGTGCATATGTCCCTTCAAAACAGCACACCTGTATCCCTTGGATAAATGCCTAGTAGTGCAATTGCTGGGTCGTAGGGTAGTTCTATCTTTAATTTTTTGAGGAACCTCCATACTGTTTTGCAGAGTGGCTGCACCAGTTTGCATTCCCACCAGCCGTGCAAAAGAGATCCTCTTTCTCCACATCCTCGCCAACATCTGTTGTTGCCTGAGTTGTTAATGTTAGCCATTCTGACAGGTGTAAGGTGGTCTCTCATTGTGGTTTTAATTTGTATTTCCCTGATGATGAGTGAGGTTGAGCATTGTTTCATGTGTAGGTTGGCCATCTGGATGTCTTCTTTGGAGAAGTGTGTATTCCTGTCTTTTGCCCATTTCTTCACTGGATTGTTTTTTGGGTGCTGAGTTTGAGAAGCTCTTTATAGATTTTGGATACTAACCCTTTATCTGATATGTCATCTGCAAATATCTTCTCCCATTCTGTCGGTTGCCTTTTAGTTTTGCTGATTGTTCCCTTTGCTGTGCAGAAGCTTTTTATTTTGAAGAAGTTCCAATAGTTCATCTTGCTTTTGTTCCCCTTGTATCCAGAGATGTGTTGAGTAAGGAGTTGCTGTGACCAAGGTCAAAGAGGTTTTTGCCTGCTTTCTCCTTGAGGATTTTGATGGCTTCCTTTCTTACATTTAGATCTTTCATCCATCTTGAGTTTATTTTTGTGTATGGTGTAAGGAAGAGGTCCAGGTTCATTTTTCTACATGTCACTGTCCAGTTTTCCCAGCACCATTTGCTGGAGAGACTGTCTTTATTCCACTGGATATTCTTTCCTGCTTTGTCAAAGATTAGTTGGCCATATGTTTGTGGGTCCATTTCTGGGTTTTCTATTCTGTTCCATTGATCTGAGTGTCTGTTTTTGTGCCAGTACCATACTGTCTTGATGATTACAGCTTTGTAATACAACTTGAAGTCTGGGATTATGATACCTCCTGCTTTGGTTTTCTTTTTCAAGATTGCTTTGGTTATTTGGGGTGTTTTCTGGTTCCATACAAAAAAAGACTTCTAAATCTTTAAGACACAGAATAGAGCTATAAGCAGATACTGCTTATATGCACGTAGGCCTGTGTGGTCATTTCAGCACTATGCTGGCATATACCCTGGCCCCAGACATATTTCTAGAGGTGAAATCTCCCCATATAGTGGCTTTTCAGGCCCAACTCCAAACTTTTGCTGGAGAGTCCTCCAGCTCTCAGAACATTGTATCCCTTTGACAGAGCATGCAGCAACCATTGGGTCCCTTGTATCCCTCGTGTGAGCTGTAGGACACATGAGTGCTGCTTCAGGCTCACTTGGTGTCTTTCCAACACAGCATTATTGCTTCTGCATCATGTGACACTCCAACTATCGCCAGTCTTTCAAGGGTTGCAGATAAGATTACCAGGAGACATACTCCAAGATGGAAATTTGCATGCGGAAGTTTGTGAGGAGGGCTCCCAGAATCTCCACCTGGGTGGGAGTGAGAGGAATGATGAAAGCAGTATTGAAGCATGATGGAATGTGGCAAAGTCTCAGCCAGTCCTGTGGAAAAGCTTTGAAGCTGAAATAAGCCATAAAGTTGTCTTGAGTTAAGGCAAGGGTGCTAGGCACCCTATTTTGACCAGTATTGGATCAAATTTGACCAGTATTAGACCTGTATTGACCAGTCACGGGATGAGAATTGCTCCCTGCCCGCTAGACCCCCTGGGGGCCATTCCCTTAGGCAGTGTGGCTCTCTTTATCTGAAAACAGTTCCCTGAGAAATATTTAGCTGTGAGCTGTCAGATATCAATACTGCCATAGTCTAAGAAAATGAGTGTGTTAGTCTTGAAGGAGGGAGAAGCTGGGGGACACACCACAGCATCCACTATCGGGGGGAAGCATGCCATTAGCCACTCCTGACTCCCAACTGACATTCTTGGGATCCCCCTTTATTCACCTGGATATTTCTACTTCATTCCCCCATTCTGTCTAGGCATTCTGCCCTGAGAGGGAGAGGAAGGGGTGTAGTCATTTGATGTTATTTCTTTATCTCCTGTCATTTTTATTTTCTACACGCTCCCTGGACAGTAAGGTGTGGGCTTTCTTTTATCCTCCTCCTCCTTTCTGTAGTGGATTTCTCCTATATTATGTTGAAAAGAAGGGTGAAGGGTCTGAGATTTTACCCTGCTCTCAAGCTAACAAGTTATAACGCTTGCCACAGTTTCTAAGGCATCTGGCAGAAGACATGAGACTCCCAAGTCAGAGACTGGGGCTTTATTACCCAAGGCATGTGAGGTAGTATGAGCTTCATATTTGTGCCCACCCTCCAGTTCCCCCAAGTCCCATGGGAGCAATGTTCATGGCTCTATATGGGTGTTATGCACAGAATGGATATATGTCAGAAACTCTAAGCACAGGAAGCCCCAAATATGCTCAAACTTGGAACCAGAGGGAGACATTTTTTTCATTTTACTAGATAACAAACAAACCTACCCTGTTCTCCAGAGGGACATACTATTTCTATGTTTCAAGATTGTTCCTAGAAAAATAGTCCAGAGTAGAAGACTGTCAGTGCCTCTGCTTATAAGATGTAAAGAAACATGATTCATGGAGAATTGACTCCCAACACACACATCCTAACCCATAAGCTATAAGCTTTTTTTACAGCTCAGCCTTAAAGGTAGGTGTGTTATTTCTACATTGTGGAAGAAATTATCATCAGAGGCTTCTAGGCTTGACTATTGTTGTAAGAGCTTTGGGATACTAGGAACTAAAGATTTTCAAGGATAAAACATACTGGCTTGATATCTCCCAAATATTGCCCAAATTATCAACTACTTTTGTATTCTTATACATTTTCTATCTAAAACTTAGGAAGCTCACAACTGTATGATGTTTGTAACACACAGATATTGTCTTGTCTAGGACCATAACAATCTAAAGACTGCATTTACCTGAATTGACCATGTTGAGGACCACACGGTATGTTTTAAGGGTTGGGCCAGAAAGTGAGATATATCACCAGCCATATGTCTTTGGCCCACACTAGTTACACAGTCTGACCTACATGCCAAGGGTGGGGAAATATGATCTTCCTATTGACTCTGTCATATTCTTTAATAAGAATCTGTCAGTCAATAATATTTATTCATGATCAGCTTGGTGCATATCTTTGTATTAAGCACCATGAAAGTAAGAAGAGAGTCAAAAGTTCCCATGCATGGTTGTAGAGAATAGGTTCAGGGAAGAAGTCTTTTTTGACTCATTCTGTTTAAGTAAATCATTTAGTAATAGGTTGAGTTCAATGCTCCACTGCAAGTTAGTTTTTAAAATTTATTTATTTATTTATTTATTTATCATAATAAAAATAACTTTATTGTTTTTTCTAATTTGTATCCAACAAGGAAGCAATAAAATTGAAAGTGAAAATCACCTGCAATTCACTACCAAAATCAGCCTTAAAAAAAATCTAATTGGCTTTATTTTTTTAATATGTAATTTATTGTCAAATTATTTTCCATACAACACCAAGTGCTCATCGCAACAGGTGCCCTCCTCAATGCCCGTTACCCACCCTCCCCTTCCCCCCATCAACCCTCAGTTTATTCTCAGTTTTTAAGAGTCTCTTATGGTTTGGCTCCTTCCCTCTTTTTTTTTTTCCTTCCCCTCCCCCATGGTCTTCTATTAAGTTTCTCAGGATCCACATAAGAGTGAAAACATATGGTATCTGTCTTTCTCTGTATGACTTATTTCACTTAGCATAACACTCTCCAGTTCCATCCACGTTGCTACAAAAGACCATAGTTCATTCTTTTTCATTGCCACATAGTATTCCATTGTATATATAAACTACAATTTCTTTATCCATTCATCAACTGAAGGACATTTAGGCTCTTTCCATAATTTGGCTATTGTTGAAAGTGCCACTATAAACATTGGGGTGCAAGTGCCCCTATGCATCAGCACCCCTGTATCCCTTGGGTAAATTCCTATCAGTGCTATTGCTGGGTCATAGGGTAGATCTATTTTTAATTTTTTGAGGAAACTCCACATGGTTTTCTAGAGCGACTGCACCAATTTGCATTCTCACCAAGAGTGCAAGAGGGTTCCCGTTTCTCCACATCCTCTCCAGCATCTATAGTCTCATGATTTGTTCATTTTAGCAAGTTAGTTTTTTTTAGAAATTAGGGGCATATTTAAACCCTGGAAATGATATATAAATTATGGTGTGTGTATCAGATATGGTGTGTGTATCAGATACATTTTCTGGGTTCAAACATTAGGTGCCTAGATCCCTGGTAGTTATTGTGGGTAGTCCTCTACTTTCAACAGCTGAGGCAACAGAAGAGGATGAGCGGAAACACTGTAAGCAGTTGGGTATACCAGTAACAGGTTAATTCTTTGCATAAGCATAAAGAAAGATACTTCATGTTAGGCAGTCAATGGCAACCTAAAAGAAGTTGGGATCTGGCCTAGGGATCTGGGTCATGAGAAAACTATATGAAAGAACAGGAAACAAGTGACAGGACATGATCATGGTCATTAAATTGGTAAGGACTTGTAATATAAAAGGGGGGGGCAAACCATTGTGATTATTGAATATGTAATGATGTTAATAGCTAAAGAAAAGAAAACCTAAGTTAGAAATTACTATGACCTCCTTTTTGCTGCAACAGACACAAATATATTTTCAACAGAGTTGGTGACCTTGTAATTATAAGATGAAAGCAAATTAAGTAGCTGCTTGCCTTCTGAGGTCCAATTTTGATTCCCCACCCCTCTTCTTATTTTTAAATGATTCAGATAATCAAGTAGACCAATGATATTAGTAGGGAACTAATACTTATCGAATGCCTCTTATATGTTGGGAAACACACTGACACTTAAAAGATGTTTACTATTTAAAAAAATTTTTTTGTTTAAATTCTAGTTAGTTAACATATAGTCCAATATTGGTTTCAGGAGTAGAATTCAATGACTCATCATTCACATACAACACACAGTGCTCGTTATAACAAGTGCTTTCCTTAATACCCATCACCCATCTAGCCCATGCACTTACCCACCTGCCTCCATCAACCCTCAGTTTTTTCTCTATTGTTAGGAGTCTCTTATGGCTTGTTTCCCTCTCTCTCCACACCCCCCTCCTTTTTCCCCCTTTTTTCACCCTTCCCATATGTTCATCTGTTTTGTTTCTTAAATTCCACATATGAGTTAAATCATATGGTATTTGTCTTTCCCTTACTTATTTCTCTTAGCATAATACACTCTAGCTCCATCCACATCATTGCAAATGACAAGATTTAATTCTTAATTCTTTTTGATGGCTGAGTAATATTCCATCACATATATATATATCATATATATATATATACATATCATATATATATTACATATATATGATATGTATATATATATACACATAACATCTGTGTATGTTGATGTGCATGTATGATATGTATATATATATATATATATATATACACACATAACATCTTCTTTGTCCATTAATTAGTTGATAGACATTTGGGCTTTCTTCATAGTTTGACTATTGTTGATAATGCTGCTATAAACATTGGGGTGGATGTACCCCTTCAAATCAATGTTTTTGTATCCTTTGGGTAAATATCTAGTAGTGCAATTGCTAGATGGTAGGGTAGTTCTAGTTTTAGATTAAAAAAATTTTTTTTAATGTTTATTTTTTGGAGAGAGAGGGAGAGACCAAGTGCAAGCAGGGGAGGGACAGAGGGAGAGGGAGACACAGAATCCAAAGCAGGTTCCAAGCTCTGAGCTGTCATCATACAACCAAACATGGAGCTGGAACTCACAAACCTTGAGATCATGACCTGAGCCAAAGTTGGATGCTTAACCAACTGAGCCACCCAGGTGCTCCTATTTTTAGTTTTTGGAGGAACCTCCATACTGTTCTCCAGAGTGGCTGCACCAGTTTTCATTCCTACCCACAGTGCAAGAGTGTTCCCCTTTCTCCACATCCTCACCAATATCTGGTTTCCTGAGTTGTTAATTTTAGCCATTCTGACAGGTGTGAGGTGGTATCTCATCGTGGCTTTAATTTGTATTTCCCTGATGATAAGTGATGGCGAGCATCTTTTCATGTGTCTGGTAACCATTTGGATGTTTTCTTTGGGAAAGTGTCTATTCACGTCTTCTGATCATTTCTTAACTGGATATTTTGTTTTTGGGGTATTGAGTTTGCTAAGTTTTTTTAAATAAATTTTTGATACTAACCTTTCATCAGGTATGTCATTTGAAAATATCTTCTCCTATTCTATAGGCTGCCTTTGTGAAACAGGAAACTATCAAAATCCTCAGTGAGAACACAGGCAGCAAATTCTTTGACCTCAGCCATAGCAACTTCTTACTAGACACGTTGCCAGAGGCAAGGGAAACAAAAGCAAAAATGAACAATTGGGACTTCATCAAAATAAAAAGCCTCTGCACAGTGAAGGAAATAGTCAACAAAAATGTTTACTCTTTTAATTCTCATGAGGATGCTTTGAGGCAGGCATGATTATCCCTGTTTTATCAGAAGAGAAAACTGAAATCCAGTGAAGGAACATGACTTAATGAAGGACACATGACTAATTGTGGAATTGGAACTAGAAACCAAGTCTTTGGACATGGTTCATTGATTTACATTCTAATGGTGACATAAATTTAACTGCTTCTTGTCAACCAGAGATGGTTGATATTTTGAGCAATTTATAAAGCTATATAAGGTAAAATAAAAGATTGCTTATTTGAAATCTAAAAAAAAAGGTGAAAGAAAGGAAGAAAGGTAAAATATTGAAATGCATTGATTTGGCATCACAGAAAAACATGTGTGCCTCTCTGACTCTACAGTTCATGCTCTCATTCTCTTTCTGTCCCTTTCTAATTTATATTTCATCAATTTCTAGAAAATGATTGATGTAAATTCTTTGGCTGACTCCCAGGAAAGTATTAATGCAGTAAAATTATTTTCAGATTTCTAGTTAAATAGACTGCTTGCCTCCAGATTGTGAAGAACCAACAACATTGGTAAAAGAAAAAAAAAATCAATGTAGGTAGTACGTGCTTTTGTGCTTTATACAAATGGAATCATATTATATACATTTTCTATAGCTTTTGTGTCTGATATTATGTTCTTGGGATTTATCCATTTTGTTCTGCGTCATCTGTAGTTCTCTAAGTTTTACTGCTGAATATGCAATTCCATTGTACGTATATACCACAGGTTTTTTTAATCCTTTGTATTGTTGACAGACATTTGGATTGTTTCCAGGTTTTTGCTGTAACAAATAAATTCTGGTGTGAACATTCTTTTACAAGTATCCTGGTGCACAAATGCAACTGCAGGGGATGTATGTTCTTAGGAGTATAATTGCTGGGTCCTACAGTGAGTGTATCAGCTTACTGGATAATGTCATAGTGTTTTTCCAGAGTGAGAGTTGTGCCAGTTTACGCTCTCAACAGCCATGTAAGAGTTTTGATGGACTGCACGATTGATTGATTGATTGAGAGTTAATACACAATGTTACATTAGTGTCAGGTATAAAACAATGTGATTGGACAAGCCTATAGGTTATGCTCTAGTCATGTAACAGTCTTATTGTTCCAAAATCACATCTTACCCTTGTTATTGTCACTTGACTCTTACAAATCTCATAGGTCAGTGTAGTTTAAACTTGTATATCCTTGAAAATAATGAGATTAAACATGGTTTCTTATGTTTTTTGGTCATTCATGTTTCCACTTCTGTTACTTTCCAGTCTCTTTGCCCATTTTCAGTTGGGTTCTTTGACCTTTTATCATTGATTTGGACAAGTGGCTTTTTTTTTCTTCATATTTTCTGGACACAAATCATTTCACAGTAATTTGTGATGCAAATATTTTATGATTTATTATTTCATTTTTAAATGGATTTTTTGGTAAACACAAGTATTAAATTTAAATGTTGTCAAATTTATCATCTTTTCTTGTATAGTTTGCACTTTTGTGTCTTAGTCAAGAAATTTTTTCTATTCCAAGGTTTTAAAGATAGTCACTTACATTTTCTTCAAAAGTGTTTCATTTTTGGGGCAACTGAGTGGCTCAATTGGCTGAGCATGTGTCTCTTGATTTTGTGTCAGGTCATGATCCCAGGGTTGTGGGATGGAGCCCCATGTTGGACTCTGTGCTGAGTGTGGTGCCTCTTTAAGATTCTCAATCTCTCTCTCTCTCTCTCTCCCCTCTGCCCCCCCCCCCAACCCATACCTCTCCCTGCTTGTGCTCTCTCTCTCTAAAATGAAAGATAAAATGAAATAAAGGAAAACATTGCTTAAAACAAGTGTTTCATTGTTTTGTATATGATTTTATGAATATATATGGTATGTTTTAGAAATGTAATTCATTTGTTTTCCATGTGGTTAACAAATTAGAATCCATCAAATTGGGGTTTTCTTTTATATATCAAGTTTTATGACTTATATAACCAAAAAGCCACTCCCCATTTTTAGACATTTTCACATGATATTATGTGATTATGATTATATATGTTTTCATTGAAAACTAAAGTGTGGTTAAGGTGGATTAATCTAGATCTGGTAAGCAGGAAACAGGAAAGGTGTAAAAGAGAACTTTGAGGCGGGGGAGTCCAGTTAGGAGTTTATCACAAGTTTAAGACAATTTGGCTCTGAATCATGACAGTGACACGGTAATGGAAAGGACAAAAATGTGAGAAAAGTTGCAGAGGAGGAACTCTGCGTTTGGTAAACAATTGAATATGGACAGCAAAGTAAGATAAGTGGTAAGCGTAACTGTAAGTTTTGATCTTGGATAACTCCAGTTTTAGGAAAAGCAAGGTTATTTAAATATTAAATTTATTAAAATTGATATGGCCACAGGATACAGGTAGAGATTTAGAAAGTATTTGTACATAATTGATAAGTTTTTTTGGAGGGATGTTTTAAATTTGGTTTCTGCATTCTTATTGTTTCATAGGAATTCTTTATATATGGTGGATATGAATCCTTCTCCTAGGAAGCTCTTCCAGTTTGTGGGTTTTTTTTTGTTGTTGTTGTTGTTTTTGTATCTTTTTATGGTGTCTTTTGAGACAGGTGTCTTAATTTTTATGTAGTCAATTCTATCAGTTATATTGTTTTTTTTTTTTTCTTCTGAGAGAGAAAGAGAGAGAGAGAGAGTGAGCAGGGCAGAAGCAGAGAGAGAGAGGGGGAGAGAGAAAATCTTAAGCAGACTCCATGCCCAGGGCTCTGCCCAGCATAGAGCCTATAATGTGGGGCTCGATCTCACAACTGTGAGATCATGACCTTAGCCGAACTCTAGAGTCAGAGGCTTAACCAACTGAGGACCCAGGCGCCCCTCAATTATATTCTTTATGTTTTCACATTTTAAGACATTTTTCTGTGCAGTGAGGTCATGAAAATACTTTACTATATTGTATTCTAATTATCGTTTTAACAGTCATGTATAGATTTTTAATCCAACTGAAACTGAATGTTGTTTGACAATATCAGGTAAGGATGCATCATCATTTTTACCCCTTGTGGATAGTCAATTGTCCTAGTACCATCTTGAAAAGTCCATTTGTCTCTCACTAATTTATTTTTATTTATTTTTAGTTTTTAAGTTTATTTATTTATTTTGAGAAGGGAGAGAGAGGCAGAGTGTGCAAGACAGAGAGAGTGTGCATGCAAGTAGGGGAGGGGCAGAGAGAGAGAGAGAGAGAGAGACAGAATTCCAAGCAGGCTCCAAGCAGGGCCCAACACAGGGCTCAAACCCATGAACTGTGAGATCATGACCTGAACTGAGATCAAGAGCTGGATGCTCAACTGCCTGAGCCACCCAGGTGCCCCTCTAACCAATTTTTAATACCACCTTCATCATATATCATGTGATAAATGTATGAGTCTATTTCTAAGCTTTTTACTAGATTTCATTTCTCTAATTCTCAGTCTGGGCCAATACCACCTAATTTTAATTTCTATAACTTTATAAAAAGTTTTGATATCTAGTAGGGCAAGCTTTCACAACTTTTTTCCTTCTCCTTTGATAGAATAGCATCTTGGCAATTTTTTGACCCTTGAACTTCAATATAAGTTTTAGACTAAAGGGGTGCCTGGGTGGCGCAGTGGGTTAAGCATCAACTTCGGCTCAGGTCATGATCTCACAGTTTGTGAGTTCAAGCCTCATGTCAGGCTCTGTGCTGCCAGCTCAAAGCCTCGATCCTGCTTCAGATTCTGTGTGTCCCTCTCTTTGTCCCTCCCTTGTTTGTACTCTGTCTCTCAAAAATAAACATTAAAAAAAATTTAAAAAATTTTAGATTAAACATGTTAATGTATACACACACAGCTGATGGATTGTTACTTCTACTGTATTGAATTTATATAACAGTTACAGAGCTATGATCTTTATGGTATTAGTCTTTTAGTTAATGAGCATTGTATACTTCTTGATTTACTTACGCCTTTAATATATTTAAGTGCAGTTTTATATTTTTGTCTCTAATAGTTTTACATATTTTTATTAAATTTCCTTCTGAGTATTTCATGAATTTTTATGTTAGTTTTTAAAAATGTATTTTTGGAGGCACCTGGGTGGCTCAGTCAGTTGAGCATCTGACTTCAGCTGTGGATTTGAGCCCTGTGTTGGGGTCTGTGCTGACAGCTCAGAGCCTGAAGCCTGTTTTGGATTCTGTGTCTCCCTCCCTCTCTGCTCCTCCCCTGCTGGTGCTATCTCTGTCTCTCAAAATATAAAGTAAAACATTAAAAAATTTTAAAAATGTATTTCTCAACTCTGTATTATTGGTATATGAAATGTAATAGATTTTTACTCTGCAAATATACTAAACTCTTTTCTTATTCTATAAATTATAGATTCTGTTGGATTTTCATAATAGTCATACCACTTGAAAATAATAATATTTTAATTTCTTCCATTCTTTCTAGGGGCTATTTCCTTTATTCCCTTTTGGTACTGGCTAGAGACTCCAATACAAAGTTGAATAAAGTGGGTATTCTAGTCATTGTCTTGATCTCAAATGGAATATTTTTATCATTAAGTATGCTGTTTAGTAGTAGATCATGTGAAGAAATTTTGCTAATTAAAAAAAATTGAGGTTGAATCATTGGGCTGGAACAAAAGAAAGGAAAAAATGGGCAAGAAGACTTTATTGCGTTTTTAATTTTAATTTTTATATTTTTAATTTCTAAGTGTCTTATATGGTTCCTTTTTCCCTCCTCCCCCTCCCCCCCGTTTCTTTTAAAATCAGTTTAATCTTTAAAAAAGTATTCTCGTATTTTTCCTTTCTATCTTTAGGGCCCTTTTAATTTTTAAAATAGATTAGGTATATTTAGTATTTATTCTTTGTCTTCTGATTACAATATCTGAAGTTCTTAAATATCTAACTTTGTTTCTCCTATCTCTCCCTCCACGTGGCCTATTTCCTCATGCATCTTGCAAGTTTTAACTATAAGTTCTTAGTTTTTGAAATTTTATCTGTTTGAATATTTCAAGTCCTGTATTGGCAATTTATACCTCCAGTGACTATTTGTATTAGCTTCTGCCAAACCTTATGGAACTCTACCAACATAGGAACACTTTACATTTTCTTGCTTGAAGATTTTTTTTTTATATTCCCAGGTAGGATGAGATCAGGTGAAGGCCAGCTTGTGGATATGAATTCCAAGGTAGGATTTAATGTTTCCTTTTACCCAATGCCACATTTTATAATAGGCAATTTTCTTTGTTGTCTCCTGGATTTATTTCTAGTTCACATATACCTCGAGGGTTTAGGCCTCTGGGGTACCTGATTTATTAAGGTATCTTCTGTTAGATTCCTCATCTTGGTCAGGTGCCTCTCAGGATTTATCTCCTGTTACCTATAAATACAGAAGCTCAAGTTCACCTTCATAGGCAAATGTCCTCAAAGTGAAAGCCAGATTCAAAGCTCAGGTTACCTCTCTGGATTTCTATTTTCACATAATTTTGGGTTTCTGAGGGTCCTTACTTTCTTGCTAACATGGGGATGTATTTAAATTTTTTTCAATTATTTTAATTATTTTCAGTGGGAGGGTTGGTCATGTGTCAGGTGTATCATATTACTGGAAAATAGATTTCTTAGAGTCTTTGAAAATAATTTATTCCTATAATAAATTTGCATTGGCATGAAAAAATGGGGGAATCCTTTATGAATAATAGATACTATAAACATAAGATCATAGACTAAACACTTATTCAATTATTCACTATTTTATACATATTTACTGGGCATTCCGTGAGATGCTGTGCTACACTGCAGGAGGTACCAATAAGTATATTGAAAGGTCCCTGGACATCAAAATCCTTTATATCACTTATAGATATAAATGATAAATTCAATAGAGACAGGATAAACTAAATACTCATACCCAGTTGGGGAACTAAAGCAAATCTCTGTACAGAAGTTGCTATTTTATCTTAGTCTATAGGATAGACAGAGAGAGATGAATGGAACTTCATTCCAGGTAGAAGAATCAAAGAGCATGTACAAATGTGTAGAGATAAAAAAGCTTGGAATGGCTTTATATATATATATATATATATATATATATATATATATGCTTGACTGGATCATAAATGATTTTAAGGAAATGGTTAATGATAAGAATGGAAAGTTAGGCTGAAGCCCAGAGCGTGAAGGGCCATGAATTCTAGGCCAAGCAATTTGAACTTAAATTAGTAGGGGGACTGAGTTATTAATAGATGTATATACCTGTCGGTTTTAGACAGTTTAAAATGTGTCATTTACGGGAGGCTGAGAGTGGAATCAAGACTTACTTAGTTAATCAATTGAAATTATAAATGGGTAAATGAGGATGGGATGAAGTATGGGAGTGTGAGACAAGCAAAATACAGATATTTTATTCAGGGTTTCTGATGATGGTGGGATGTTGTTTACATAATTACTTTCTTCCTTAGCTTAGAAAAAACGTTATTTATTTTCTGAACAGGTTTGAAGCAACATCTTGGTATTTCCTTCCATGAGTTAAGATTCAAGCCTGAGTTGTGACCCTAAGGACACATTATTTAGAAACTAATATTTCCCTCATTTTAAAGAGAAAGAACTGGGCCGGTTCTTGTTCAGTTTCAGTCATTTTATCTTTTCTATTATTGTTGTTAGGATATTAGTTTAACAGAGCATCTCTATAAATGTCTTAGGTCAACTCACTTTTCTAATAAGAAAAAGAATCATTAAATGCCAATTAGGATTTCTGGTATCGAAATTCAAGGTCTACTTAAAAACGCTGGGGATCATGAAATGATCAAAGGAATACTAATAGGCATACTACAAATGGCTAATGTAATTTTTATTTCAGAACTGAGATGCAAACTGAGAATGTGCATCGTTCTCCACTCCAGTCCCAAAACCTCATTAGGCTGCGGCCAGCCTGTGGGGGAGTGACACGGCTGAGGTTTTCTCAGGCAAAAGACATTAACATTACAAATGAAAGTTGGTCCAAATCTATCTCAAGCAGTATTTTCTCTCAGAGGTATAGTAAGAATTACATTAGCAGTGCAGCTATTAAGCTCTGTTGAATAATTCTGTATTTTGGAAAAGGAAAGTGACCTTTTGTATCTCTTCGAGGGGAATAGCCATACAGATATATTTAAGATAAGGCTAATTGGGACAGGACACCAGAGTTACAAAAATATGTGGGGATTTTTGGTATTCAGTTAAAAGATACACAGTATGTTATACAAAGCATTTCATAATACTAGACAGATGTGTGACCTTTCTCACTTCTTAATCAACTTTATCTCCTGTTAGAGGCTGTAGATAGGGAATGGAGGACAGAAAAACACTTGCTAATTCTCCATTTTTGTACTGCTCTGAAATAGGAGCACAGTTTATAACCTAAACTCCTCAATAATTAGTGTAACTATTGTTTTCTTCAATTATCAGAGTCACATATTTTTTTTTACGTTTTGACATACTTGAAATCTGGGTGTTTCCTAAAAAGCAATGTCAAAAAGGAACATGGTGCATTTCCTACACTTCTTAGTGGTCATTATCTTTGTGAGTGATAATACAGTCGTATGTGGTAGGATTCAATGCTTGAATTAACTTGGGTTGGAATCTGTAATGTTGCTTTAAAAATTAAAAAAAAAAAACACTATAATACAGAAGTAAAAGAAAACATTTTATACAAAGAAAGACTATTGAACACCAAACAACAAAATCAAAGATAGTAGAAAACTGTCAAATCTCTGGAACATATTATGGCCTTTCAAAGCCAGGAAAGAGTACATGACAGATTCTTGGGCCTGAAGGATTATTACTCAGGTGCCAAGCATCTGTCTATCAGAAGCTTCTGGATGACTCTCAAGAGAAGGTAATTCACTTACAGTGATGGTAATTCAATTAAGGAAAAAGTGAAAGTATCAGCTTAACCAGATATGAAATGCAAACAAAACCCTAAAATAATACTGTCAATCTTAAAGATGCCCAAGAGCCAAGATCACAAGCATGGATTATAAAAAGCAACATGTTGTCATGCTGCCTGACCAAAATCAACTCAGAAGGCTGAGTGGGAAGACACTGGAACTCAAACTGCATTTTGACGGTGCAGAAAGGGCTATCTCCAATTACATGAACAAAAATATAGTACCACGAGTATGAAAACAACATATATCTCATTTAGTGTTTTGTTTCTGAAAACACAATAAATACTTAGAAGCAGAAATGGTAATCACTAAGGTCCAAAATGGATTTGCCATCTCTAAATTACTTCCCACGAACATGATATTCCTTTTTGATAGGGTTCTAAGTTTGAGATGGGATACCAAATCTATATTTCAGTAGAACACTTAACAAACTCATTGCATTCTTGTGGACAAAATGAAGAAATATGGCCTAGATTAGATAGTGTATTAGAGTTTGAATGAGTGTGGATATGGTCTGACAAGTAGATTTATGGCATCTGGAGAGGTTTCTGGTGGTTGTGGATAACTCTTTCCGAGGCCTCATTCTATGCAGTGTAATTTGTTGGTAACTTGAACACATGGAAACCTTTCTCATGAGACTTGCAGTTGTAAAAAAGTAGCAAGGATAAAAATACTTTGGATCAAATCAGTATCTCTAAAAAATTTTGACAGACTAGAGGGATGGACTGAATCCAGTAAGATAAATTTTATGAGATAAATATAAAATCCTGAATCTGGAATCCTGTTGGGATAAGCTAGTTCTTAATTTCTAACCATTTTGCTACACCTCTCTAAGCCTCAGTTTCCCTATGTATAAAATGGGAATAATAATACTATCTACTTAGCAATTTGAGGTAAGGTCTCAGCACAGTGCTGGCACATAGTAAGTGCTCAATAGGTATTAGCTACGACTTTTCCAGAAATCCTGGAGCAGAATCCAAATTCTGTCATTTATGGGGTATTTGGACTTGAGTAAGGTACTTACTCTTTTTTAATTAAAAAAAAAATGTTTATTTATTTTTGGGACAGAGACAGAGAGAGACAGAGCGTGAGCAGGGGAGGGGCAGAGAGAGAGGGAGACACAGAATCTGAAGCAGACTCCAGGCTCTGAGCTGTCAGAACAGAGCCTGACAGAGCCTGACGTGGGGCTTGAGCTCACGGACCGCGAGATCATGACCTGAGCCGAAGTCGGATGCTCAACTGACAGGGTCACCTGGGCGCCCCTGTACTTATTCTTTCTAAGTCTCATTTTCTTTACTTGAAAATGGGGATAAAAATAGTACCTACCTCATAGGTGGCTGGCACAAGAGGTAAACGAGATGATGGATGTGAGGCCCTTTTTGAGGTGCGTGGCACCTAGTGGATGAGTGTTAGCAATTACAGGGAACATTAGTGTGACTTGTAGAAAGTCTACCTGGAATTAAATTGCAAAAATAGAACTACAGCCTCTCTAGAATAAGGGAAATTATACTTCTACTCTATCAGAGATTAAATCTATGCTATTACTTCAGTTTAAATGTATACTTTTGAGAGAACTATTGGAAAATTGAGGTGAACAGAAAATCAAACAAGGTGAAAAATGATGGCAGAAACTGGGGATGTTTATTTTGGAGAAGGTTGTGAGAGGAGGAAGCTATTTGAAGGGTCACCGTGGGAAAAGGAAAGAGGCTTGTTTTGTGTAGGCCCTGAAGTGAGGATTATGGCATTGAGACATGTTTGTTTGTTTTTTTTTCCTTTTGCTCCCCCGAAGGAAGACTTTCGTCCTGTGAGAGTTGATGCAAAGGTAGGATGACTGCCTGAGAAAGTAGTGATTTCTCAGTGACGGAAGTTTTTTAAGTCTGAGGAGTCATTTGATGGAGGCTTGCAGAGAGGATTCGGGGATTTGGGATGGGATTTGGCTCAGTGATCTTTAAAGGCCAATCCTCTTCTTAGGTTCCGTGGTTCTGCAGCTGTTGACTTCTTTACAGTTGCTTAACATTTAAAATCTTTAAAAAAAAAAAAAAAAAAAAAAAACCCTGCCGTCCACTCACCCAGTTTCTCTTTCAAAAAACTATTTGACTGAAGCATCTCACACTAAGTAAGAATTGCATATCCCTGACCTTTAAGGGCTGAAATTTATTTCCTTCACTGCTCTTATCTGCCAGTATCTGGGTAAATGGATTTGCAGAATCTGTGCGTGCCAGTCAGACTTGCCTTTCTTTTTAATAGGGCAGTTGATAAAATGGTTAAAGAATGGTCAGGCCACAGGATTCCTGATGGCTCAGCTTTTAGAGCCAGCAGTGATTTGTCCCAGGTAATGTCAATTTTAGTTAATAGACATGCAAATATTGGGTATGTGGTTCAGACGCAAGCTTGTTATTGCAGAGAATTCTTTGAACAGTGTGTCTCATAGGAAAAAGTTGTATTGACATTTACTATTTCATTCAACATAATAGTCTGCTTCCAAGTGGTTTAATGTTTCTTTGATTTTTAGTTTGTGCTTCTTGGCCTACAATTACATGTTGGAAAACTCAAAGACTATTTCCCTGCTTTTATATTGATTAACAGATAAATCATGTGTGTCTCTGAAGGACGATGCAAAAGGGAATTTTTCCAATGGATACACCCTTAGCATAAACATTGCCTGGAAGAAGGTAATATGATGTCTAATATACATCAGTTCGTGGGTAATACTAAAGATTTGGCATCTGGTGAAGGAGTTGGAAGGAACAAGGTCGGAGGTTTGCTGATAAAGAGGGTTGAGGATGAATTATGTAAATGAATCTCTTGAAAATAGCCTAGCGTGTAGGAGTATTAATGTCCCATGCAAAGTTTCAGCAAATGTTCAATAGCCAGGTGAGCCAGATGACTCACACTGTTGATGTCAGTCAACTCCTTTCTCGGGTTACTTTACTGTGTCAATTAGCTCATAAACAGTGGTCCATCACAACAGTGATGTAGATTGTACATGGCTTAGTAAAAACTTGATTGCCTGTCTCCAAGACTGTTTTGGATCTCCCACCGTGGCTGAATGCTCGATCTGCCAGCAGTAGAGATGGATAGTGAGCTCTTGAAATTGTATGATATAATGAGGGGACCAGCCTAACTGCTGGTTGATTATATTGGGTCCCCTGCATTATTAAATGAACAGCATTAATCCTCACTGAAATAAACACCTAATCTTGATGGTTTGTTTTCTTGGTCCATTATACTGCTTCTGTTGCCTTGATGCCTTATTGACATCATCTCTTATTACCTCATGTTTCCCCACACAATATTGCTTTTAATCAAGAAGCTCATTTCACAGTAACATAATTAAGGCCAGTGCTGTAGGGTTTCACTGGTATTTCCACAAAACATTCACCTAGATGACCTGGCTTATGGTCTAGCAGAATGACCCAAGGAATTGATTTACTGTGTCATCTGGGAAACAGTACCCTGTGACATTAGGCTGGTGTCCTTTAGGATAAGGCATGTTCTCTGAACCGGTGACGAATATATGATGCTGTTTCTCCTAAAACCGGGCTGCATTGGTCCAGAAACCAAGGAGGGAAGTGGGGTGGTATTTCTCATTATTATACTGGATGGACAAAGCACAAAAATTCCCTTCCCAAGTCCATTACTTTAGCTTCTGCTAATTTGGAGGTCTTAGTATTTAGTGGAGAAATATTCCACCAGATGAGACAACTGAACTGAGAACTGAGATGCTGAGATGACCATTCGGCCTTTTTGGGCTCCTCCTGATAAACAGACCAGGAAGCACAAAGGCAAACAAAAAGTTTACTATGATTTTCAACAGTGGACCTCAGGAATTCCTCTGGAATGCATCCTAGGATTATAATATCCAATGATAACAGTTAATGGGAGTCTACAGCAGCCCCAATTAGTTAAGATCACCAAGGTTCAAACCATTTGGGAATTAATTTGTGGCTTGCCTCCCCAAGGAACCAGGACCACTGAGATACCACCTGAGTACAAAGGGAACGTGGAGGAAGAAAGTCATCCATACCAAAGGTAATCTCAGAAGCAACTGCAGAAATGAAAATTATTGTCCCTACTCGTATTTTCTTGTTTTTGTATTTTTATAATATATATATTGTTTTTTTTCTCTTTTGTTTCCGTAGTTTTTTTCAAAAATTAGTAACTTCTTCATGTCTATAAAACCTAACATATTGTCAACTTCAGTAGTTGTTACCTTTAGGATTCATGGAGTTGCACTATTTGAATAAAATTTAATTCTTGGGGTGCCTGGGTGGCTCAGTTGATGGAACATCGGACTCTTGATTTCAGCTCAGATCATGATCTCACATTTTGTGGGATTGAGCCCTGGGTGAGACTCTGCGCTGAGTCTGCTTGGGATTCTCCCTTTCATCCTGCCCCTCCCCTGTGTTCTCTCTCTCTCTCTCAAAATGAATAAACTTAAAAAAAAATTTATTCTTTAACATACAGTAAAGTTGACTTTTTGGCGTCCACTTCTATGAATTTTAATGCATATGCAGATTTGTGTGACAGCCATCACAATCAAGATACAAAACAATGTCATCACTCCCCCCAAATTTCCCTTGGGTTGTTCCTTTGTAGTCACACCACTTTACCGCCATAATCCCTGACAACCACAGGTCTAATTTCTATCGTGGCAGTTTTATCTTTTTGAGGGTGCCATATAAATGGAATCATTCAGTACTCTTTTGTACGCTTTTGAGACTGACTTCTTTCCCTTAGTATAATGCCTATGAGATCCATCCAAGTTCTAATGTGTGTCGATAGTTCATTTCTTTTTATTGCCGAATAGTAATCTCCTAGTTTTTAATATATGGTGGATTGGTGGTAGTTAACTTTATAATTCATCTGATAGATTTCAGGATATCAAGATGGATTGTCACTGAGAGCTAGAAGAGCAATGAACATCCCTCAGAGATGCAAGTTTTAATGCAGAGGTGAAAGCGTTTACGTAGGTTGAGTGGCAAGAGGGGGAACTGCCGTAAAAATGCACTTTAACTCACTTCTACCCAATCTGTCCTACTTTTAGTGTGCCTTCCTGAAGCAAAGAAGAGAGACAGCTAGCTAAAACATTTCCAGACTCCCTAGAAACCAGATTGTATATTAAAACTAGATTTTGCCTAGGAAATGTCCTCACATGAGATTCGGAAGGAGGGAGGGAACAACATGAGACAGCAGCTGCCTGAGAGTAGATGGATTCTTCCGGCTGACATGGCAACAAGGGCATTTGAGTCTTCTGCTCTAGTAGTCACAGAGGTTTGGATGTTTGGATTTTATTTATTTATTTATTTATTTATTTTTTATTTTTTATTTTTTATTTTTTTTAATATATGAAATTTACTGTCAAATTGGTTTCCATACAACACCCAGTGCTCATCCCAAAAGGTGCCCTCCTCAATACCCATCACCCACCCTGCCCTCCCTCCCACCCCCCATCAACCCTCAGTTTGTTCTCAGTTTTTAACAGTCTCTTATGCTTTGGCTCTCTCCCACGCTCACCTCTTTTTTTTTTTTTTTTTCCTTCCCCTCCCCCATGGGTTTCTGTTACGTTTCTCAGGATCCACATAAGAGTGAAACCATATGGTATCTGTCTTTCTCTGTATGCTAAGTGAAATATTTTTTATTTTTTGGTTGTTTAGTCTTTGAGCATTGCATGTGCTGAGATCCAAGCTTTGTTCCCTGGCCCCTCAAGAAATTCTGTAAAGCCCTCCATGCTGTGTAATAAGTTCCTTTTTTCCTTAAAGAAGATAAAGTGGATTCCCTTGTCCGCAATTCATCCTTTGGTTCTCAAATTGAGAATTTGGGGATTTCCCCTCAAATTCATTGTTGGATAAATTTTAGAAATGATTAAATTCATTGCTGTGAATATGAAATATTTTGTGTGAGCACTAACAAACTAACTGCTCTCATTAATGGTACTCTTATGATGCATTCATCCATGCAACCCATATTTAGTGAGTGCCTATGTACTAGATCTGGAAATACAGCAATTAAAAGAAAAGCAAAAACGTATTTTCATGGAACTTCCATTCTAGTGAGGAGAAATAGACAATAGGTAAAATAGGCAACATGCAAGATGATGATCTGCCAGGGAGAAAGGTAAAGCAGGGAAGGGATAGGGAGCATCAGCAATGTGAGAAAGGTGGCCAGGGAGGTCCTTACGGGGAAAATGACATTTGAGTCCTGAAGAAGAAGCATTCTGGGCAGAGGGAGCAACAAATACAAACACTCTAAGGTGGAAGAAATACATCTGGCAGGTTGAAGGAACAGCAAGGAGGCCAGTGTGGCTGGTATACAAGGAGCGAAACCTAGGGATCATAAAGTCAAGTAAAACAATGGTATTAACATTTTGTGTTAATGGGTGACATACAAGTCATCTAGAAAATGTATATTTTTATGCATATGCATATACTATTTCTGATTATCAACAAAATGCAAATACAAAACATAAAAATTCTGACAGGTGTAAGGTGGTACCTCATTGTGGTTTTGATTTGTATTTCCCTGATGATGAATGATGTTGAGCATTTTTCATGTGTTGGTTGGCCATCTGGATGTCTTCTTTGGAGATGTGTCTATTCATGTCTTTTGCCCATTTTTTCACTGGCTTATTTGTCTTTTGGGTTTGAGTTTGATAAGTTCTCTGTAGCTTTTGGATACTAACCCTTCATCTGATACGTCATTTGCAAAGATCTTCTCCCATTCCATCAGTTGCCTTTTAATTTTGCTGATTGTTTCCTTCACTGTGCAGAAGTTTTTATTTTGAAGAAGTCCCAATAGTTCATTTTTGCTTTTGTTCCCCTTGTCTCCAGAGACGTGTTGAGTAAGGAGTTGCTGCGACCAAGGTCAAAGAGGTTTTTGCCTGCTTTCTCCTTGAGGATTTTGATGGCTTCCTGTCTTACGTTTAGGTCTTTCATCCATTTTGAGTTTATCTTTGTATATGGTGTAAGAAAGTGGTCCAGGTTCATTTTTCTACATGTCGCTGTCCAGTTTTCCCAGCACCACTTGCTGAAGAGACTGTCCTTATTCCATTGGATATTCTTTCTTGCTTTGTCAAAGATTAGTTGGCCATATGTTTGTGGGTCCATTTCTGGGTTTTCTATTCTGTTCCATTGATCTGAGTGTCTGTTTTTGTGCCAGAAATACTGGTATTTCTTAAGAAGGAAACACTTATAAAGAGCTACAAATGTACCAATAACCTTGGCAATGCTTTAGGCACATTAACTCATTATTTTATTAATTCATTGCAAACAAAGTCTACAATGTCAGGTATTTTTAACTCTAAACTATGGATAAAGACACAGAAGCCAAGGGAGATTAGGTAATGTTCCCCAGATCACACAGCCAGTAAGCAGTGGAGTTTTGCTTTTAAATGCAGGTTTGACTGACTTCACTATCTTTTGAGTACCTCCATAACCTCTTACAGAAGGTTCAACTGTATACCCAAGTGAAACATTTTTCTTTCTTTACTAAAAATAGTTCTGTTTTGAGCCTTGAAAGAAATGGAGAGCAAGGGACATATATCCCACTGGTAAAAGTCTTTGTGGACTTAGAGACAGTAAATCAAAACACCCTAATTTAGCCTTTCCTCATACGACCTATTTTTCATTTTTTGAAGAACCATTTTGTTTCTTTTTGAATCCTCTCCATTTATCCTCCCCAATCCCCCATTCTTTTTCCCCTACTAGTTAATTTAAGATATGGTGACCAAATTGAGGTATAAAATATAAAATATACCAAATTGAGGTATAAAATATGGATAAAATATAGGATATGGTAGAAGAATCACTTGAGAATTACGCTCCTTTTTAATATACTTCAGCTCTCTTGTTTGAAAACTTGAACAATATGTATTTTCTGTAAAAAAATTTCCAAACATTTCTAAGTGTGGAAAAGTATAAAGAAATAGGAAAAAAATCACCCATAACATATTATCTAGAAAACATCGTTATGAAATATTCAGTCTATCCCTTCAGTCTATTATCTATCATCTATCTGTAATTTATATATATAATATATAATATATTATATATAACTTATATATAATATATTATAATATATTAATATATAAATAATAATTATAATATAATATATTAATATATATTAATAATTATAATATATAATATAATTATACAATATAATATAATAATATATAATATATATAATAATTTTTATATATAAGATGTATAATTTATAATATGCATATGTAATATGTAATTTATAATATGTATATTTTATATATATTATATAATTTATATATGTATTATACATGTAAATTATACATATTATATATATATATTTATTACTTATTTATATGTATTTTTAAGAAGGTTCCATGCCCAGCACAGAGCCTAATGCGGGGCTCAAACTTAGGACCCTGAGATCAAGACCTGAACTGAGATCGAGAGTCAGATGCTCAGCTGAATGAGCCACCCAGGCGCCTCACTTCTGTCTTTTCAAAAGGAATTTTTGGGAGTGCCTAGGTGGCTCAGTCGTTTAAGCATCCGACATGGGCCCAGGCCATGAACTCGTGGTTCATGGGTTCAAGCCCCACGGGGCTCTGTGCTGACAGCTGGGAGCCTAGAGCCTGCTTCAGATTCTGTGTCTCTCTCTCTCTCTCTGTCCCTTCCCCACTTGTGTGCACTCTCTTTCTCTTTCTAAAAATAAGTAAAAATTAAAAAAAGGAATTTTAAAAACAAGTAAAGATCATATTCATTGAAATAATTTAAATTTTTGAATATTTTAAAAATATGGAACAATACAGGGGGTAATAAAACTAACTTCCTAAGTGGATGAGCCCTAGAATCAGACTGCTTGTGTTTGAATGCCTATCCTACATCCTGCTGAGCAATCTTTGCCTTTATTTCCTCATCTGCAAAATGGGGACACTAAGAGTACTTCCCCGAGAGGGTTGTTTTACGGGTTACATGAAGTAGTGCTCTGAATGTTTTTGGAACAGTGTTGGTCTCTATCTATGAATAGCTCAATAAATGTTAGCCTTTATAATAATTACAACCCAACACCAACGAAACAACATTACATTCTGTCATATTTACTCCAGATACTTCCTTGTTTTTCTCTTTCCCTGTTATCCCTCTTTCCTTTCAGAAATAAAGTAAGGAAGGTATAAGTGAAGTACCTTGTATTCTTCTCAATCCCAGTCTCCTTTATTCTCTAGGCAATCACTCCTGAAATTGGTTCATATCCTTCTGTGCATGTTATTTTTATTTTGATTATACTGAAAAGATCTATTTTGTATAAGTTTGTATCAATTTTTCCCCTTTAACTGAAAGCATTTCATAAAAGCATTTCCCTCTATCAGAGATTTTTCATAAAACAATTCTTTGTGTTGAGAGTATATACCATTGAATATTATTATTTACTTAACTATTTCCTTAGTATTAGATAGTTAGATTTTATTTATTTTCTTTGACAAATAACACTGGTGCACACTTTTATCCTTACCCTTTTATATGATGATTTCTTGAGGTAGGATTGACAGATTAAAGAAATAAACATTCTAGCAATTCATAATGATTATGAAAATAATCTATGATAATTATGGAAAAATTAAAAACAAATATGTAAAAATAAGAGGAAAAACATCTGTATGCCACCATTGAGAGATTATCACTATTGCCATATTGATTTCTGGTCACAGTCCTTCTATAAAGCACTCTTAAACACTCCTCTTGCCCTACACACTATATTTGGGAATGTGCTGTTTATGAAAGTTTGTTTCTTGCTTTTTTATATTAACATTATATGAGCACATTGTCTTGACTCATTCAGTATTCTTTGGGAAACATAATTTTCAACATCTATATAACTCTACCGTGGGAAGTAGCAGAATTCATGTAAACATTCCCCTATTGGAGACATGTAGACTATTTCATTTTTAGTTGTATTAGACAATAATGAGTATTTATTTATTTATTTATACTTATTTACTTATTTATTTATGAGAGAAAGAGAGAGAATGAGGAGGGGAGTCAGGGAGAGGGGCAGAGGGAAAGAGAGAGAGAATCTAAAGTAGGCTACAGGCCCAGCACAGACCCCGATGCAGGGTTCAATCTCATGACCCTGAAATCATGACCTGAATCGAAATCAAGACGCTTAACCAACCGAGCACCCAGGCACCCAGTGAGTATTCTCGTATAGAACTTTGTGCTCCTTATTCCCTACTTCCTTAAACTAGAGTCCTGAAAGTAAAAAGTACTGGATTAAGATGTAAATATACTAAAGGTACTTAATGTATATTATCAAATTGGTTTCCAAAATACCTGTTCTTTTGAGTGTATAATGCACAACATACATTTGCTTAAACTATTATCGCTTTGCTAATTAGATACAGAAAACACTTTTCACTAATTTTTTTCATTTTGACTGTTTAAAATTGATTTTTAGAAAATTTGTTGCTTGAATTCATTTAGATTTTTTCTAACCTTTGTGAAGTTAGACAATGTCTAAAAAATTGGGCTTATTATACCATAATCTGATTTAAGTTAAAAAAATTTAAAAAAATCTATGTGTTTAGCATCGTTTGTCTATAGCAATGGCATTGTTAAATAGCAAAGTTTGGTTCAATTTTCAGGTATCTACTGCAAAAATTAAAGTGGAAAACTGATGACCATCTAGTGACTTTAAGCTATTTAAACCTTCCGAGTTGAAACTCTCCTTCATCAAATTTCATTAGGGATTCTATATTGTTTTTTTTAAACTCGATTTTTTTTCCAATATATGAAGTTTATTGTCAAATTGGTTTCCATACAACACCCAGTGCTCATCCCAAAAGGTGCCCTCCTCAATACCCATCACCCACCCTCCCCTCCCTCCCACCCCCCATCAACCCTCAGTTTGTTCTCAGTTTTTAAGAGTCTCTTATGCTTTGGCTCTCTTCCACTCTAACCTCTTTTTTTTTTTTTCCTTCCCCTCCCCCATGGGTTTCTGTTACGTTTCTCAGGATCCACATAAGAGTGAAACCATATGGTATCTGTCTTTCTCTGTATGGCTTATTTCACTTAGCATCACACTCTCCAGTTCCATCCATGTTGCTACAAAGGGCCCTATTTCATTCTTTCTCATTGCCACGTAGTACTCCATTGTGTATATAAACCACAATTTCTTTATCCATTCATCAGTTGATGGACATTTAGGCTCTTTCCATAATTTGGCTATTGTTGAGAGTGCTGCCATAAACATTGGGGTACAAGTGTCCCTATGCATCAGTACTCCTGTATCCCTTGGATAAATTCCTAGCAGTGCTATTGCTGGGTCATAGGGTAGGTCTAGTTTTAATTTTCTGAGGAACCTCCACACTGTTTTCCAGAGTGGCTGCACCAGTTTGCATTCCCACCAACAGTGCAAGAGGGTTCCCGTTTCTCCACATCCTCTCCAGCATCTATAGTCTCCTGATTTGTTCATTTTGGCCAGTCTGACTGGCATGAGGTGATATCTGAGTGTGGTTTTGATTTGTATTTCCCTGATGAGGAGCGACGTTGAGCATCTTTTCATGTGCCTGTTGGCCATCCGGATGTCTTCTTTAGAGAAGTGTCTATTCATGTTTTCTGCCCATTTCTTCACTGGGTTATTTGTTTTTCGGGTGTGGAGTTTGGTGAGCTCTTTATAGATTTTGGATACTAGCCCTTTGTCCGATATGTCATTTGCAAATATCTTTTCCCATTCCGTTGGTTGCCTTTTAGTTTTGTTGGTTGTCTCCTTTGCTGTGCAGAAACTTTTTATCTTCATAATGTCCCAGTAGTTCATTTTTGCTTTTAATTCCCTTGCCTTTGGGGATGTGTCAAGTAAGAGATTGCTACGGCTGAGGTCAGAGAGGTCTTTTCCTGCTTTCTCCTCTAAGGTTTTGATGGTTTCCTGTCTCACATTCAGGTCCTTTATCCATTTTGAGTTTATTTTTGTGAATGGTGTGAGAAAGTGGTCTAGTTTCAACCTTCTGCATGTTGCTGTCCAGTTCTCCCAGCACCATTTGTTAAAGAGACTGTCTTTTTTCCATTGGATATTCTTTCCTGCTCTGTCAAAGATGAGTTTGCCATACGTTTGTGGGTCTATTTCTGGGGTTTCTATTCTATTCCATTGGTCTATGTGTCTGTTTTTGTGCCAATACCATGCTGCCTTGATGGTTACAGCTTTGTAGTAGAGGCTAAAGTCTGGGATTGTGATGCCTCCTGCTTTGGTCTTCCTCTTCAAAATTACTTTGGCTATTCGGGGCCTTTTGTGGTTCCATATGAATTTTGGGATTGCTTGTTCTAGCTTTGAGAAGAATGCTGGTGCAATTTTGATTGGGATTGCATTGAATGTGTAGATAGCTTTGGGTAGTATTGACATTTTGACAATATTTATTCTTCCAATCCATGCACATGGAATGTTTTTCCATTTCTTTATGTCTTCTTCAATTTCCTTCATAAGCTTTCTATAGTTTTTAGCATACAGATCTTTTACATCTTTGGTTAGATTTATCCCTAGGTATTTTATGCTTCTTGGTGCAATTGTGAATGGGATCAGTTTCTTTATTTGTCTTTCTGTTGCTTCATTATTAGTGTATAAGAATGCAACTGATTTCTGTACATTGATTTTGTATCCTGCAACTTTGCTAAATTCATGTATCAGTTCTAACAGACTTCTGGTGGAGTCTATTGGATTTTCCATGTATAATAACATGTCATCTGCAAAAAGTGAAAGCTTAACTTCATCTTTGCCAATTTTGATGCCTTTGACTTCTGATTGTTGATGCTAGAACTTCCATAAACTCGATTTTTTAAAGTAAGGGTATTGATCAGAAAGTCACAAACCATTTGAATAAACTGCTGTTAGATTCTAAAACAGGTACAAGAGAACCAGAGTTGTTTTGTTTTTTTTAATTTTCCTTTCTCTGTCAATCTTGTGGTGGTTTTAATTACCTAAAGTCAAGATCTTTTCTACAGGTAAGACTGCTATGAAAAACATTATTATTATTATTATTATTATTATTAATATTATTATTATTATTATTATATATAGTTGACATACAATGTTACATCAATGTTACATTAGTTTCAAGTGTAGAACTTAACGATTTTATAAGTTTATACATTATGTTGTGCTCACCACAAGTGTATCTACCACCTGTCCCATTACATCACTATTACAATATCATTGACTCTATTCGTTTTCCTCTGCTTTTTATTCCCATGACTTACTCATTCCATAACTGGAGGCCTGTATCTCCCTCTCCTCTTCTCCCATTTGCTCAACCTCCTCCCTCCTCCCTTCTGGCAACCTTCAATTCTCTGTATTTATATTTCTGATTCTGCTCTTTGTTTGTTTATCATTTTTTTTAGATTCCATTTACGAGTGTAATCATATGGTATTTGTCTTTAGATTCCATTTATGAGTGTAATCATATGGTATCAGTCAGTCTGACTTATTTTACTTAGCATAATACTTTCTAGATCCATCCATGTTGCCTCAAATGGTACAGATCTCATCATTTTTTATGGCTATGGAATTTATTCTTTTATATATATAATTATATTATTATATATAATTATTTGTTTATATATGTGTATATATAATTCTACAGGTTTTCTATCCATTTGTCTATTGGTGCACACTTAGGTTGCTTGGCTATTATAAATGTCTTGGCTATTGTAAATAGTGCTGCAATAAAAATAGAGGTACATATATCTTTCCAAATTAGTGTTTTCACAATTTTGGGTAAATACCCAGTAGTGCAATTATTGGCTTGTAGGGTAGTTCTATTTTTTTTTTTTTTTAATTTTTTGAGGAAACTTCAAACTATTTTCCACAGTGGTTGTACCAGTTTACATTGTTCCAACCGTGTAGCGCTCCTTCCTTTTTCTCCGAATCCTTGCTGACACTTTTTGTTTCTTGTCTTTTTGATTTTAGCCAATCTAACAGGTGTGCTTTTGATTTGCACTGTCCTGATGATGAGTGATGTTGAGCCTCTTATCATGTGTCTGTTGGCCATCTGTGTGTTTCTTCAGAAAAACATCTATTCAGGTTCTCTGCTCATTTTTTAATTGTTTGGTTTTTTGGTGTTGAGTTGTAAAGTTCTTTTTTTTTAATGTTTTATTTATTTTTGAGATGGAGAGAGACAGAGCGTGAGCAGGGGAGGGGCAGAGAGAGAGCGAGACACAGAATCTGAAGCAGGCTCCAGGCTCTGAGCTGTCAGCACAGAGCCTGATGCGGGGCTCGAACCCACAAACCACGAGATCATGACCTGAGCCGAAGTCGGACGCTTAACCGAGTGAGCCACCCAGGCGCCCCTATAAGTTCTTTATATATTTTGGATATTAACCTTTTATCAGATATGTTGCTTGCAAATATCTTCTCCCATTCAGTAAGATTTTTTGTTTTCTTGATGGTTTCCTTTACTGTGTAAAAGCTTTTTATTTTGATGCAGTTCCAATAGTTGATGTTTGCTTTTGTTTCCTTGATGTTTCCTTTGTTTCTAGATTTCCTAAAATCTAGAAAATATTGTTATGGCTAATGTTGGAGAAGTTACTGTCAGTGTTCTCTTTTAGGATTTTTATGGTTGCAGGTCTCACGTTCAGGTCTTTAATCCATTTGGAGTTTATTTTTATGTATAGTATTAGAAAGTAGCTCAGTTTCATTGTTTTACATGCAGCTGTCCACTTTCCCCAGCATTATTTATTGCAAAGACTGTTTTTTCCCCATTTTATATTCTTGCCTCCCTTGTCATAGATTAATTGACCATATAAATGTAGGTTTATTTCTGTGGAGTCTCTATTCTGACCTGATCATTGATCTTTGTGTCCATTTTTGTGCCAATACCATGCTGCTTTGATTACTACAGCTTTGTAGTATATCTTGAAATCTGGAATTGTGATACCTCCAGTTTTGTTCTTCTTTCTCACGATTTCTTTGGCTATTTGGGGTCCTTTATGGTTCCATACAAATTTGCTTTAGTTCGCTGAAAAATGCTGTTGTATTTTGATAGGGATTGCATTGAATCTATAAATTGCTTTGTGTAATATGGACATTTTGACAATGTTAATTCTTCCAACACATGAGCATGGAGTATCTTTCCATTTGCTTGTTTCATCTTCAATTGCTTTCATCAATATTTTATAGTTTCCAGAGTACAGGTCTTTTACTACTTCAGTTAAGTTTATACCTGTGTATTTTATTCTTTTTGGTGCAATTGTAAATGGTATTGTTTTTTAAATTTCTCTTTCTGTGACTTTGTTGTTAATGAGAAAATTGTTTATTGACAGTGATAATATGTCTCACTGGAAAATCTGTAATTGTCACGTAACCTATGTGCATCGAGTAGGACAATCTTTATTTTTACAAGGAAAGAAACTATCCATTAGCCATGTTGTTAAGTCTTGCTCAGATAAAAAAATATATATATATATAATCTGACTCACACAGTTTGGATGGATTAAAGAATAACAAATATATAAAAAGAAAATAACTAAATAAGAAGTTATAGGATCATTTACACGATCTGTAGAAGCACAGGTGTCTCTGAAGATAAAACATAAGAAGAAATCACAAAAAGAAACATTATATTTGAGTACATAAAAATGACAATCTTCTGCAAAAAAGGCCACCTGAAACAAAATTAAAAGACTACAAACACAGAAATGTATTTGTGACATATGTGGTAAACAAGGTGTGGTACACAAAACTTACAAGATTGCTAGGGTGCCTGAGTGGCTCAGCTGGTTAAGCATTTGGCTCTTGGTTTTGGCTCAGGATCGTGATCTCACGGATATCAAGTTGGAGCCCTGCATAGGGCTTGAGGTTGACTGTGAGGAGCCTGCTTGGGATTTCCTCTCTTCCTTTCTCTGTCCGTCCTCTGCTTGCTCTCTCTCTCTCTCTCTCTCTCTCAAATAAAAATTAAAAAAAAAAAAATTAAAAGAGATTGCTTACAAACCAATAAAAAAAGATGGAACTTTAATGGAAAAATAGCCAGAGTGCCAGTGGAAAGTTCATGTGCACTGACAAGAGAAGGAAATATACAGTCAGTAAAAATACATATGAAAAACTATTTAATGTCACATATTGTAAAAATACATTTAAAAATACTAATAAGATAGCATTTTCATCTTCTACCAAAATGGTAAATATCTAAAGTTTTATTACAATCTAGAATGATGTGAAAGAAATACTCAAACTGCTGGAAACAACTGATACAAAATTTTTGGAATTTGGGAATTTGTGCACTGTTCATCAAAACCTAAAAATACACACACAACGCTATCCAATGACATCAATTGCAGAAAGGCATCATAGGAAATTAAAAGTAGAGGTGTGAACAGATTATGTACCAATGGCAGTCATTCTAGAATTATTTATAACATCAAATACTTGAGAAACAATGCCTAATATCTGATAGAAAATCGTGTTATCTCCAAAGAGCAGACGTTATCAGACAACTATTAAAGCTGTGTTGGCAGAGGGGTGCCTGGGTGGCTCAGTCAGTTAGGCATCTGACTCTTGGTTTCAGCTCAGTCATGATCTCACAGGTCCTGGGTTGGAGCCCCACGTGTGAGCGTGGGATTCTCTCTCCCTCTCTCTTTGTCTTTCCCCCTCCCCCCTCCTCTCTCTCTCAAAATAAATAAATAAACTTAAAAAAAAAAAAGATCTGTGCTGGCAGAGACTTCAATGACTTGAGAAAATATTCACCTTGTTAAGGGAAAACAGAAATTACGGATTATAATTCTAGTTTTGTAGTACACAGGCAGTTAAAAGACCATGAAGAAACGTCTTCGAGATGCTAATACCATTACCGTGTCCTGTCTCATTGGTGGGATCCCTACTAATTTTTACATTCTTCCTGATGCTTTTAAGTATTTTCCAAAATGTTTACAATAAACATGCATTATTATTACAACCAGACGAGAGAGAGAGAGAGAGAGAGAGCGAGCAATTTTCAGAAACTTGGGTGCTCCTGTTGAATAACAGGATAATTCATGTAATCACAGAATTGCAGGCCAAGAAGGGACCTCTGGGATCCCCCAAAGTGAGGAAGGCATCATGCCCATTTCGTGCACCAGTTGGTGTCCACTACCCAGTTCAGTATGTTTTCAATGAAAGAAAACATGAAGACCACCCCAGTAATCGTACTTATGGAAAAACTGCTTCCTCCAGAAACGAAAGGGGTTTCTTGCCCAAGGTGATACGGTTCCCATGAAATGACCCGAGGCGTAGCCGTACTTGTGGTTACTATTACTACCAACCCGTGCCGCATCTACTGCTTGCCAGGCACTGCCCTAAGTGCTTCATGCACGTCGATTAATTTAATTCTCTTCACAACCCTACGGGGGTAGGTATGGTCACTGTTTTCGTTAAGCAGGTGAGAAAACTGAGTCACCAACTGCATCGATATTTCATTCCCCTTTCCTCCCTGCCATATCACGCAAACCCTAATCACCAAAAAATCGATCTGACGCCCTCTAGCTTGGATGCTCACCCAGGGCTGTTCCTAGGGCGCATCTGGGAGTGTGTGTGATGCGGGTCAGTTGGGAGGTTTTAAAACGGCGCCGCCGGATAAACAATATCCTGGTGTCCAGTGTTTTACTCTGGCTCCATCCCTGGAGCGCCCCTCCTGGCGGGCCGCGGGGACCGGGGACACCAAGGGGGGCCCCGACCTCGCTCGCCCTCCGCGGCGTCGCGAGGCGCGGGCCCGGCGGCGGCGCAGCCCCCTCCGGACTGGACTCGCTCCGCCGGGCCGCAGCCCCCGCCCGCGCCACCTGCGCCCAGGCCCCCGCGTCTCCGCCCTGCGTCCCGCCCCCGCGCCGCGCCCGCGCCCCGCGGTCCCTCCCTCCGGCGTGACGGGAGCACCGGCGCCGGCTGCCCGGCAGCGAGCGCAGCCGAGCTGTCAGCGGGCGGACGGGCAGGGGGCGAGCGCGCGGCGAGCCGAGCGCGCCCCACCCGGGGAGGCTGCCTTCCTGCCGGCCGGCCGACCGCAGCGGGACGGAGATGCGGCTCCTCGCCCCGGGGCCGGCGCGGGGGAGGGGCCGGGGGCGGCGGGCGGGGACTCCCCGCTGCGGGCTCTCGCCGCCCTGGAGCCCCGCCTGGATTTGCTGCTGGGCGCTCGCCGGCTGCCGGGCGGCCTGGGCTGGGGACCTGCCCTCCTCCTCCGGCCGCCCGCTTCCTCCTTGCCTGGAGGTGAGCCGCACCTGGTCCTTTACCTGGAGTTTGCGGGGGAGGGGGAGGACCAGCGGGAGGATAGGGGCGAGGCTGGTGCCCGTTCGTCCCCCTCCCCGCCGTCGCCTTTTGCCTTCCTTGGGGGACAGGGGCTTTGGTTTGTGGCAGGGATGAAGTTGCCCGCCCCGGGAGGCTGGCCGAGAGAGGGTGTGTGGCTTTGCTGTCTTTTGGGTGATGCTTTTTCCGTTCGCGCTCCTGTTCTCAGGGCACTGAAGGACTTTGCGGCGCCCTCTTCAGAGTGCCAGGCTTGAGGACCTGGGGCCTTGGGAGAGATTTCAGCGAGTGGGATGGCGGGGAGACTGGGGAAGCCCCGCTGCTGGGATTTGCAGACCTGTCTCTTCACAGCTCTTGCAGAGAGCCAGATACTGCCACAGGAGGGTTTCCCGCTCCCCCCGCTCCCCGCCCCTCCTCGCCCTTTCTCCAGTCCCCTGGCTTCCCCTAGACCTTGTGGGGTCTCTACCAACCCCTTCTTCCCCCTCGCCCGCGCTCAGCTTCCTGATGAGGCCCTGGGGACTTGCTAAGCCGGTGTGTGGTATCACTTGGCATCCTTCTGGCAAAATATGGATATGAATTAGGGAGAATAAAAGAGTGTGTACTTAGAGAAGAGGCGGGTTGGTGATCTAGAAAATTAGAAAAGACAGAGTGAATATGCTCCTTTTGGGAGGTGTTCATCTGGATGAAGCATTGCCACTGTTTATTTTGTGGTTCGAGATTATTGTTGATTTACAGCCAGAAAGAATAATTATGGGTGATGAGATTTTCTCTTGCTTTGAGGGGAGCTGGACTTAATGTGCCAAAAATTTACAGGGGGTGTCATTGGTAGTTGTATTGGGTGTTTATCTTTCCTTTTAGTGTTCCAGCAAGTCCATCCTCTTAATGAAAATCAATGAGGGGAAGGAAGCAACATTTCTGACCTACTTTGAGTGATTACGTTGGGCAGGATATGAGGATTGAATACTGTTTTTAGGAAGATTGTTAGGAATCAGGGTGATGGGTCATTTTAATTTTTGTAGCAAAAATAGGTTAGCCCATAGCCCCTCTGGGAAGAATGGCCAGACACAGTTCCTTTGTGTGTGAATGCTGTAACTTCTGAATTTTACCCAGGCTTGAACTGTAGAGTATTTGTGTTCTGGACCTCATCCATCTTCCTTGGATTTTCATCTTCCTCTCCCATAGTACAAGTCCCAGGACAGGCTGAAATGAGAGAGAATCAGATCAAAGGCACGTGTGGGAGCACGCAGAGCATTGCAATTGGGGAAATCAGGGCAAGTGCTCAACAAACAGCTGTGTTTAACTTCAGAGTTTATCAATATAATTAGTAGTGTAATCTGTGTTCTCCAACTTTACCTATCACTTGGGAATGATCCGTTCCTCCACGTTTCCATGGGAAGCTGCTTCTTGGATATCCTCGGGTTGAACAGTTATAACAGGACAAACCTAAAGCCTTACCTCCAGCCCCCGGCTTCAATATACACAACATACTTCTTTTTTCTGAAATGAGAAGTCTTGTAACACTAATTCTTAGTAATGAGGAATCTACTTGAACCTTCAGGGTGAAAGACATGGCCAATGGAGTGATGCTTTTTGGTCACTACAACTAGACTGATCCTTTAAATTTTTTTTTTAATGTTAATTTTTGAGAGAGAGAGAGACAGAGAACAAGCAGAGAAGGGGCAGAGAGAGACACAGAATCTCAAGTGGGCTCCCGGCTCCAAGCTGACAGCACAGAGCCTGACGTGGGGCTCGAACCCACAAACTGCGAGATCATGACCTGAGCCGAATCAGATGCTTAAGTGACTGAGCCACCCAGGTGTCCCATCTGATCCTTTAGATGACCACATGGACCACACAGGTACACCTAGAAAGAACAGAATAGGAGTCTGCAGCCTAACAAAGAAATACTGAAATGAAAGGCAGGAAGGTGCCAAAAAGTTGAGGAAGTTTCTCTTCAATTAATTCTACTCTTTGTTGCACTAACTTTAGAAATTGCATGTGACTCAATTCCTTGAGGTCTCGTTTGAATTTTCCCCCCAAAAGTGGGAATAAATGACTCATAGAGGAGGGTTGTATTGAGCTTGCCTGTGGCTCGTTGTATTTTTAGAAATGGTGATGCACAGATCCATTTATATTCTTTCCGATGACTGGCAACATTTGTAAGATGACTGACGGGGAGTTAGAGCTTTCTTTGGAATTTGGAGGGGCCAAGCAGGATCATAGGGGCTAAATTTGCTCCTGGCCATCTGGTCTAACTAGCTGAGACAGTTTTATAGAATTGATCACGGTTTCTCTCTGACATTATTTTTGAGAGCAAAGGGAGAAGGGCAGGTGTTTTTCAGGCTCTGAGGGTAAGGGTCTGCTTGTCCTGGGAGGTAGGGGGGAGGTGTCCTCTGAAGTAGAGGTGTGGAATTGTAGGCCAAACTCCTGTGAGCACAGACATAAAGTAAGTATTTTGCGTTCAGTCTTGCCCATTTGTCCCTTTCCACTATTTAGTAATACAAACAGGTGGGGCACCTGGGTGGCTCAGTTGGTTAAGTGACTGACTCTTGATTTGGGTTCAGGTGATGATCCCATGGTTTGTGAGTTTGAGCCCCATATCTGGCTATGCACTGACAGTAAGTAGCCTGCTTGAGGTTCTCTCTCTCCCTTTCTCTTTGCCCCTTCCATGTGTGCGCATGCTCTCTCTCTTAAAATAAATAAACTTAAAAAAGAAAGAAACAGAGGTGAATGGCACACACTAGAACAGAACTGTGAGCTGGGGAGGATTGTAAGAGTGGGGTCAGAGGCTGGAAACAAAGGCCAGCTCTCAATAATCTGAGAGAATGTTGAAAATGATGGAAAAATCTGTAATTCTAAACCTGATATTTTTTCCCCCAGGAGTTTGAGTTTCACCCTCATTGATCAGTATTTTTATAAAAGTAGTCATGATTAACTGAGTTATGTAGACTCTGATTTTCCTTGCTTGGTTTTGGAGGAAAGCAAGGGAAGGAAAAAGAGCACAGAAAGTTGTCCTGGGACTAGTCAAGTTATAATTGCTGGAGTTCGGGAAAAAAAAAAAAAAAGACAACTGGGTTATGGATAAAGTTTCACTTAGATTTTTGCAGAGCATTGGACTCAGGGGTGAAACTCATAAAATACAACTTACTTTGTCAAGTCATTGGATGATGGAGCCAAAACAGGGAGAAAAAAGATTACTTTGGAATACTCAGCTGGTGATCAGATCAGTAGAGTGGAAGCACAGGTATCGACAGGAAAGCTATAGGTTGGGAGACAGAAATAAAACGTAAAGTCAGTGTGCCAGCAGAGGGAGGACAACAGGATGTGACTTGGGTAAATGGTGCTTAAAGAAAAAAAAAAATGAAGACTGGACATCAGAATGTGCAGAAATAATTTCTCAGGCCTGTGTGTAGGGAAAGTTATGAAGGGTAAGCATCCTATGGATTTCTTGGCCCGAGTTCATTGCTTGTAAAATGACAGTAATAAAAACTGACCTACCTTTTTCTGTTGTGAGGATGAAGTTACTATATATTAAAGGAAAAATAAATCTATATAAATGTGAGAGTTGATTATTGCTGGATTAGTAGACCTATATTGTGATATTTCAGAAAGGGTCTACGGGGAGATTTCAGAGCTTCTTCAGAGGATAGGCTTATCCAAGAATTGAATGGAATGGAATTTTTGACTCATTGAATAATAGGACTTAATGGAACTGCCAGAGGAAAAAATGATAAAGGCCAACAGATGATTCAGAATTGGAGTAAAGTATTAGAAGATAGAGTTATGAGAGTAAAAAGAACAGAAGTAAGTGGATTATGTTTGCATTATTTAAATTTTGAAAATTAAATCAGAAAATAGCTTGATTCTTAGTTCACTGCTCTCAAATCCTGCATAATACGATTCCACTGGTCTCTGAATCTTGAGGATGATAATGTCCTGCCAACAGATTTTATTCCACAGACATTTATTGAGCTTATACTATGTGCCAGGCGACATGTCAGATGATGTGAAATTACAAATTAAAAAAAAAATTTAATTGGGTAAGGGTGAGACAGAAATGTAAACAATTGCAGTGATTGGGTGCCATGAAAGGAGAAAGGGGATGTCACATCTAGTGAGAAAGATCATAAAAATGCCCTGTAGAGGAAGTGAATGAGACCTGAAAGATGAAGAGGAATTTGCCAAGTGGACAAGGATTATATGTGAGTGTGGGCTAGAAAGGACATCTCTGGTGTAGAATATAGGTTGAAAAAGGGCAGAGAGACAAAACAGCTTGTAACTGGAATACAGCATGCTCTGGAGAGTTTAGTGAGAGATGAGTCTGCGAGGCAAGCAGAAGAAGCTTGATCATAGGGTACTCCATATCATGCTAATAAGCTGGTCTTCATTTGGTGGGTGTTGGGGAGCAATAGAAGGATGTAAAAATCAGGAGCAATAAAGTATGCTCTACTTTGGCAACAATATGGAATCCATATTAGAGGGCTAGGAGATAGAAAGGGGTAAGACCTGCTAGGAGCAATTGTAATAGTCCAGGTAAAGGATAATGGACCTCAGCCAAGAAGCAGCCATGAAGATAGCACAGCAGGTGTGCTGGGAGAAGGTAGAATTTTCAGTAAGTGGATGTGGAGGGTGAGGGAATGAAAGGTCCTGGCTTGAGGAGAAGATGGTGCCTCTAACCTCCTTGAGAATGAAAGTGAGGAAGACAAGATGAGGACCTTGGTTCTGGAGAGGTTGACTTTAAGTAGAGTTGGTCATTAGGCAGTTGGGTATCAGGCCTTGTTGCTTAGGGGTCTGTTCAAGTTCACTTGAACTTGAACAAAAGACATGGTTGAAACTGCTGGATTGGATGCTCGTCCAGAGAGTGGGAACAAAGAGGATGAAAGGTAAGGTTTTACTAACATTAAAGGCGGTAGAAATCAAGGCATCCGCAAAGGAGACATGTAAGTAATGCTAGTGTGAGGGAAATGGACTGTACAGAGTGTGAGGAAGGTGAGAAAAGCCTTCGAAGAAGAAAGGGGTGGTTGTGGTGTCAGTTGCCCAAAGAAACTCCAGTAAGATGAGGATTAAATAGAATATTGAATCTGACCATCAGGTTGTTGGTGCTCAATGCCAGAGTGGTTCCTGTGGAACGGTGGGGATAGCTTGAGTATCAACTGAGAGGCAAGGCAGGGGTGATAGAGCAGAACTTTATTATACAGCATTTGTAGATTAGGTAAGAGATTGGGTCTTCCACGTCTGCATAAATCAGGAGAATTGCAAATGGCCATATCTTCTGTTTCAGATTCGGATGGCAACAGTTGAGAAACTTTGAGCAGGTGGTCTCTGAAGGTCATGAGCTGTGGGGGAGGGTGTCAGAGATTCTAAAGTCACACTGCCCGGAAAGGGGTTAGGACCCAGCCTCTGTTTTCAAGCAGTTGAGATAATCTTTTCTGCGAGGCTTGTGGAGGTGAATTTTCCATTTCAAGTCCTTCCGCTGAGAACCGTTTCTCATGTTTTAGGCAAATGCGAACAAGTCTTCACACCATCAATATTTACAATGTAAAACTAAGAGTTGACAGTTCTGTGAAGTGTCATATTTTAGCACAAGGGATGGAAATAGCAGAGCATAGTATAGAGTGGCACATTTTCCTATCATAGTGCATTCTTCAGAAGTGCCTTGGATCTTCTTCTTTATTGTCAGAAAACACCAGCCAAATTTGGGTTGCCTTTTCCTCCCCATTGAAGAAACCATGGATATTTCTTGTCCCTTTTTGCATTTCTTAATCTAAGCTACCTGTAGTATTTCAATATTAAACCCATATTTATTGTGTACTTAACTACCAGCTACTGGTGGTGGTGAAATGGCGCACCATCCATATGGCCCTGCCCACACTGAGCTTTATAATCTTATGAGGGCAGAATGGAAACAACATAGCCCATCATACAATCATGTTTACCATCGTGGTGTGATTTGCTGTGTGCAGGACGGGTGTATAGCTCTCCTAGTCCAGGGTCAGGGGATTCCCGAGGAAAGGACGTTTAAGCCCAGTCGTAAAGGAAGGGTAGGGGTTTGCTGGATGAAGGTTGTGTTTGGTGGCGATAGAACATCTCAGACAAAGGAAGCCGCCTGGCCAGGATTAATTCCTGTATCCTTCTTTAAAGCCTCAACCCTTTAACTGCTAAAGACAAAGGATCTTTTCTCTGAATTCTAGTCGCAGCCCATTGTTTACTCTCGGGCATGTGTATGCTGTTCTACAAATGTTTTGCACGCACAGGACCATCCTGTACGGTTGGGTGAGTTGTGCCCTGAAGAAGGGCACCCAGCTAGGGGGGCAAGTAAGAGCTAGAATCTGTCCTGTGTGCATGTGGCCAGCCAGCTGTCCTGGCACAGGTTGGCGTCCATCTGCAGGAAGGAATACCTTTTCCCAATTTATAGTCCAGAAGAGACATCATTTTCTAAGTCATTCAAAGGTCATATGCTTTACCAGAGGCTCGGAACATCCTCCCCCACTCCCCCAAGTACATGATATGCTCATTGAGGGCAGGATTTCATCATCTTTTTCAACAGACAGTGATTAAATATCTTTACGTTGAAGACACTTTAGGGGTTTTAAAGATGAGTAAGATGTAGGTCCTCTTTTCTGGCAGCACTGATCACTGCCTTGAAAGTAAAGTAGTGTGGGTGGCTTCCACTTTTTAAATTATAAAAAGAAATTGATCTTTATAGTACATTTAATCTTAATTGACATCTTCTCTCATTTGTACCAGATTTAAGACACTGAAATAAAAACCCAGTGATCAGAATATATTGAAGTCTATTCTCAACTCAGTTTATAGCTCTGGAGTTCAGGATACTATTTATTGCTTATTCACATCTTCACTTTTATAGGTCTTTTCTCTAGGTCAGTGGTTCTCAAAGTGGGATCATAGGACTAGTAGTGTTAACATTACCTGGAAACTTGTAAGAAATGCAAGTTCTTGGGCCTTGCACACAGCCTGCTAAATCAGAAGCCCTGGGGTTGTGGCCCAGCAATCTTTGTTGCAGCCAGCTCTTCAGGGTTATGTTATGCCCTGAACTGTCCTAGTTAGAAGGGGAGGAGTACAGTTTACTGCCTTAAACCCAGGGATCTGTTTCATCGTTAAAACTCCTTCAGCTATAACTCAAGCTGATTGCTGTTTCTGCAGGGCATTTTAGAAACTCCTGCAATAATCACATCCAGTGGGGCGTGAGCTCCTCCCATTAGCCTGAAGTGTATCAGAAAGCATTTCTCTGTTATCTTCTGTACACCAGGTACTAGGCAGGATGCTGCTGCTAATACAGGATGCAGAGGACCTTGTCATCCCTCTCTAGGAGCCTAAGGCCTGAGGGAAGACGGAAACATGGGAATTAATGAGTGTTTCTCTCTGAAATAGACATTGGAACAGATAAACATGGTAATATAAAGAAAGTATGGTCAGCCTTTTTGGTTAATGTTTTCCAATGTTTGCTACTTAAGAGGAGGAGAGTGTTGTGTATACTTTGCTCTAACTGCAAAGTGTCTTCTTGTTAGAGTAGGTGTAGTATCAAAGGTGGGCAATCAATATTCAAATTTGTACTCGGTCACCGTTTTATGTGACCATGTGCAAATCATTCTCTTTGAGTCTTTCTTTGTCTGAAAATGAATATAGTAACTCCTGCCTTATCTACATTAGAGTTACTGGGAGAATCTAATGAATTTGAAAATGCTTTGTAAATTTTAATGCAATGCAGATAGCAGTTATTATGCACGTTGAAGTTAAAAACAGTGTTTCTGAAGGGATGGACTGAAGTATGAAAGGGCTAGGAGGTGGATAAGAAATTTGTTAACTTACAAAAGTATTTTATAGGGGTATTCTTTTTTTTTCATGTTTAAATTTTTAACATTTTATTTATTTTTGAGGGACAGAGCATGAGTGGGGGAGGGACACACACACACACACACACACACACACACACACACACAAAATCTGAAGCAAGCTCCAAGCTCTGAGATGTCAGCACAGGGCCTGATGTGGAGTTCAAACTCAGGAAGTGCGAGATCATGATCTGAGCCGAAGCTGGGCACTTAACCAATTGAGCCACCCAGGTGGCCCTAGGGGTATTTTTCTAATTATTGAGGTTGTGTGTTGTGAAAATTTTAGAAAATAAAGTATAAAAAAAGTCAGCTGTAGTTCTTCCACTTGGGGATATCTGGTATTAATGTTTTAGCACATTTCCACTTGCACATTTTCTTTCTTTTTTTATTTTTCTTTTCAAAACCACAAGCGAGCTTGTGTTGTGTCTTTTCCTCTCTTGTTATAACCATTTTCCAATGCCACTAACACTTCTTTGTAAATATGTCCATAATAGTTATAAATATCTTAATATGTAATATATTGCAAAATATTGCATCATTTGAATGTCTACCTTTGTTTGCTTGTAAGTCATTTACTTCACCATTTCGCTGCATATGCTCTTGTCTAGGTGAACGATGATCTTTTCTTTGCTAAATCCAGCTGTTGTTCCTCACCTTTCCCTGCCTTGTCAGAAGCCCTGGACTTGGTTGCTCTGTCACCACTAAAACTTTTACTTGGCTTCAGGCACACCTCACTGTCTTGGTGTCTCTCTACACTGTGATTCTTCAGTCATTACTGGTTCTGTCTCATCTCCCTGATTTCCTTACACTGGGGCTTTCCAGGCTTAATCCTTGGCCCTCCTATCTTTTTTTTTTTTTTTTTTTTTTTTTTGGTCATCCTCACACTCTTGGTGGTATCATCTAGTTTCTTAGCTTTAAATACTATCTACATGTGGACAGCTCTCAGATTTACATCTCTCCTCTCTGGACCTTTCCCTGGATTCCCAGCTTGCACAGCCTTGGTGTCTCCACTTGGATAGTTGAACTCCAACCTGACACGTTTGAACCTGAGCTCCTGAAACTGCTCCAAACCTACTCTTTCCCCATTTCCTCTAATGAGAACTCCTCCCTTCCAGTGGCTCAGGCCTAAAACTTTAGAGTCTCCACAGACTTCTTTTTCTCCTACTTCCTATATCCAGTCTGTCAGCAAACTCTGTTGTCCTGCTTCAATATAGTTAGCGTCAGAACTTTTCACCTTCTGGGCCACACCACCATCGTCTCTTGCCTGGATTATAACTTCCCGTCTAGATCTCCTTTAGTTTAATCTCAACAGAGCACTTAAGAGATCACATTAAAACATAAGTCCAAAAAAGGGTTATTCTACTACTCATAGCTCTTTGAAGGCTTCATTCAGAACCAACGCTGGTGGCTTATAGGACCCAGTGTGGTCCAACTTCCCATTAAGCCTCTAATGACGCTTGAGAAAGCCTGTTTCATAGGACTCTCTCCATTCTTGATTCTGCTTCAGCCTCTCCAGTCTCCTTGCTCTTTCTAGAATGTGTTATGTGAGCTCTTGTCTCAGGGCCTCTGCTTTGCTCTGCTTGCAACTTCCTTCATTCAGCTATTTGGCTTTTCTCCCTCATGTGCTTCAGGTTTCTACTCACTTGTCATCTTCTCAGTAGGGCTTTCTCGGGACTCCTGTTAAAAATAGCAACCTCCTCCTTTCTATCCTCATTTTGTGCTTTCATTTTTCTCCACAGCACTTTTCAGCATCCATTATAATATATATTCTAATTATTTTTTTGTTTTGTTTTTATGACACCCCTCCCCCCCCCCCCCCCCCCCCCCCCCCCCGCCAATAAGTTGCAAGCTCCATCAAGACAAGCCAGTTGCTTCTTCCCTTCCTCTCTCTTTCTCTTTGAAAATAAGCTACTTTATCCCTGGCATTTCAAACAGGGCTTGAGACAGTAAATGCTTAATAAATGCTTCTTGAATGAATGAGTATATTTAATTTGGGGTGCTGAGGTTTTTAATTGTTTGTAATGTACAAATGTTTTAATAACATAAAACATTGTCTGAGTTTCTTATTATTGAAGATACATTACTTGCAGCAAAAATCTTAGGTCAAAGAATGTGAAGTATATCCTGGGCAACACTGGAAATTGTTACTTATTGCTACTAACTTGATGGTGGAAAATGCTGTCTCACTGATGTAATTAACATTTCTTTAATCACTACTGAGAGTCAATATTTTTCATATCACTTAGTTTTTTGGAGAATTTTCTGTTTAGGTATTTTCATTTAATGTTTTTCTTACATATATAAGCTCCTCATTGTAGTAAGGATACCATTCAGTATACACTGAAAATATATTTCTCTAGAATTTTTTCCTGTCCACATGTCTTGAGATAATATAATACCCAGAGAAAGCAATTAGTTATTTAGACTGTAAAAATATATGGTCTAAAAATATATAGAATTACTTAACACATAAAATAGCAATAAATTTAATTTTTATTTATTTTAATTTTTACTTTTTTAAAGTTTATTTTGAGAGAGAGAGGGAGGGAGGGAGGGGGAGAGAGAGAGAGAGAGAATATCCCAAGCAGGCTCCAGTCTCTCAGCCTTGAGTCCCATGTGGGGCTTGGTCTCATAAACTGTGAGATCATGACCTGAGCTGAAACTGGGAGTCGGATGCTTAACTGACTGAGCCATCCAGGCGCCCCTAGGAAAATATTCAATTTTTAAAAACACTGTTGTTTGGTACATAGTACCTTACTAAATTCCTCCAATAAATGAAGTCTATCATGTGTTTGGCTGACAAAAATACTAAAGCAACTGCAAAATGACTAAGAATTCTTGGGCTTGGAATGACAGTCTTTTGTTCTAAGATTGTGTTTTTGAAATTTCAGGATCGTCCTACTTCATTCTGTGTTATTTCTTTTTCAGTGGCCATTCATATGTTTATCTGTTCATCTAGCATGTAATGAGTTCATATCCTGTATTTCTTTCACTGGGAAACCAATAATGCCTAAGTCTATGATTATTACAGTACAGACGGGTTACATGCTGTGAGGGAGTTGTGCACAGGGTTACACGGAAGCAAGGAGAAGGGGCGACTGAATCAGATTAAGGAACCCTGGCCTCAGAGAAAGTCCTGTTGGAGCTGAGTTTTGAAAGATTTCCCGAAGTGCTTTCTGGAATGCACAGAGGCCAGCATTTCTCGGTCAGAGAAAGTAGGTTGTGTAACAGCACAGAGGACTTAACTCCTATGACCATTTCAAGGGCTAGAGTGAAGGCACGTGGGTAGGAGTGGCAAGAGATGGCTAGGTTGTGGGGAAGGCAGGAAAGCTATGGGGAGCCACTGACATCAGGTTAGGATTATTCTGTTGGTAAATGGAGGATGAGGAAGGAGGGATCTTATTGGAGGCAGGGAGATCAGGTAGGGGACAGCTGCCTCTTCCACGGGGAGAACAAGAAGTCAGAGCTGGGCAGCTGACAGAGCGGGGTAGTGGTAGTATTCAATGATACATCGCAGCCTCCAGGGACTGCTAGGGCTTTAGCCTTGGGCTGCTGGGTAGATGCTTAGCCTTTCATTGAGACTGAACATTTAGGAGGAGGAGGCCAGGTGGCTGAAAGAAAGAGGATGAGTTCATTATTGGCATCGTGAGTTTAAAGTGCCCAAGGGACTTCCAAATAGCGCTCTCCCAGAGACAGCTGGATGTCTGCGAGTGCAACAGAGAGACAGCGTGTAAGCCACAAGCACATAAGAGGTACTTGAAGCCACTGGCGTTGATGAGGTCACCTGAGCTCTTAGCAGGCAGCAAGAGCAGTGTGCTGAGGAGAGGGCTCTGGGAAACGCCAGCATGTAAAAAGCAAGCTGAGCCAGAAGCAATTGAGAAGGAAACTGAGAAGGCACAGCCGATACGGTGATAGCACAGAAGCTGGTTGAGGATTGAAGGGGTAGCTGACCACCAGGAAATCTGGAGGATGATACCCACGTGGTGTTGCTTGATGTTTAATCAGGCGTTTGAAACATCATATCCTTGTGGGCAAGAAGCAGAAGTATATGCTGAATGATCGTATCACTAGGCAGATTGTTGGCTATTTGAACCCAAATGTACCCTAAGGTTATTAATTTAAGGAATTGATGCCAATCTGGAGGGAGGTGTTCAGTGTAGTACTATAGTCCCCACGTCATGCACAGGGGATATATTCCAAGACCCCCAGTGGATGCCTGAAACCCTGGACAGTACTGCACCCTATATATACTGTGTTTTTTCCTGTACATACATTCCTGTGACAAAGTGCTATACATTTTGTGTAAGAGATTAACAACAATAATAAAATAGGACAATTACAACAGTATATTGTGGTAAAAGTTACATGAATGTGATCTCTCTATATCTCACTGTACTGTACTCACCCTTCTTGTGATAATGTGAGATGATAAAAGGCCTGCGTGATCAGGTGAAGTGAGGTGAATGACAACGTTGCATTAGGCTATTATTGACCTTCTGGTTATACATCAGGAGGGGGATCGTCTGCCTTGGGGTTGGTTGCTTATGGGTAACTGAAACCACCAAAAGCAAAACCACGGCTGGGGGCCTAGTGTACCTTTGGTCTTAGTATCTAATCTTTGAGTTGTTGTTGTTTTACTATTTAATCGATGTTTTGGTTTTGGGAAGGCTTAGCCAAATTTTGTAAAGTCAGAAATCTGGGAAAGATGCCTAATGACTTGGAAAGCAGAACTGGGATTCAAGATGATTTGAAAGGCTAGAATAATGGGCAAACATAATTGTTCTAAGTATAGACTGTCCTTTTGGGTTCTGAAATTTAGTTGTTTAAGCATAGGATGAGGAAGTCTTGCTGAAAAAGGATGAAGAAGTCTTGCTTAAAAGTACTTCTGAAGCCACAGATGTCACGTGGCTGCTAAAAGCACTGATGGTGTGTGTGTTAGGCTCTATTAATAAGAGCAGAGTACTTGGCTCACAGAAGGTAGACGTTTAACTTAGGTTAGTGATTCAATTTAGGAGTAATATTTGAAGAGGGATATTGACATATGGCGATGTTGACTTGACGTGCCAGTTAGGAAATGAAGTATTTAGAAGGTATGTCCAAATACTTGATGACTGACCAAAGGAATTGAGGCTGGGTAACTCTGAGAAAACTTGAGGGAATCATGATAGCTTCAAATGCATTATGTGCCGTCACGTATTAGAAGCATTAATATAATGCTCTTTTAGAGGATGGTATTAGGATTGGTGGGTAGTAGACAAAAGGGTGCAGATTTTAGTTCATCCGAGAAGGTGTTTTATGTCAGTATCGTCATGAACTGCTTCTTTGTACTTTGGAAGTTGCAGGTTTCCTCTTTTGGGCAGGCTGATGGCCTAGGTCACATCTGTGGGAATGATGAGTTCTGGTTCCCTACTGTGTGCCTATATTCATATGGTGGCTTTAAGGGACAGTTCAATGACTGTTCAAGTTACATACATTCCTCTTGTAACAAGTAAGAAGAGAAATCTTTATCCTCGACGCTTTAGTTCTAGGACACATTCCTTCTTAAGCTGTCATATTTAACACTTTATCCTAAGATTGCTACCGTGTAAACATAAAACAATTGCCCTTTGGTGTTTAATGTAACATCCTAAAATGGAGAGTGGAAAAAATTGGCCATTTGAAATTTAAGTCTGCTGCCGACTTCTATTTGGTAATTCTTGGGCATATCAATAATGCATACTAGGAAATAACTTGAACTAAATAACTGTTGATGCTTAAACATATCTGAGCTTGGTATGCTGGGGAAGTGCTTCCGTATCTAAAGAGCAGGTAAATATTAACACTATTTGCTCTATTTTTTTTACGATGCCTTTTTTTTACATTTGACCTTTTGAAAATTAAATGCAGTACGTGTGCGTTCTAGAAAAATGAGGCAATAAAAATACTCATAATTTTACCAAATAAGCACATTACTTTTAACATTTTAGCATTTGTAGTAGGAAAAATTAATAAAAAGAACAATAGGAACAATTTTAGGGCATTTCATTTACTAATTGATGAATTCATCTTCCAGACTCTAATGAGATTGGTCCTAATACTTCCAGCTTGGTAGAATTAGTACCTGTGAGCCCCAGCTGCTGCCCCATTGCTCACATTTGTAACCATCAGGAAACCCTGTCTCTATCACATATTTCATATGTCTTTGCATATATTTCATGGCAAATATACATGTATGTTTACAAAATTGGAATATTCTGCACATAGTTTGGTAATCTTTTTTTTTTTCATTTAACTCTATGCTGTGAACTTATTCCCTCATTTGACTTCTCTAGAATTTTTATTCAGTGCTTAATATAAGGTAAGCATCTAACTTTATTTCTGAATAACCAGGTTTCCTAAATAGTATTTTGAACAACCCATAATTCATCCTTTCTCCATTGATTTGTTTTCTGTACCATGTATTGTGTGGGTATATACATTCTTTTTAATCTCTTATGTATAAAAAGTGACATACATATCCTCAAAAGTATTTGATTTCTTTTGGGCTACTTTGTATGCTGTTTATTTATTTATTTTACCAAGATTGCACACAGAATTTTGTAATATGATTTTATAATATACTTGTTGCTTTTCTTTCAAATATTTTTCTGCTGTTCTCACTACTCTTCAAGTTCAACTTCAGAATAATTTTGAAAAGTTAAAAAAAATCTCACTGGAATTTCCTCTTGGATTCTGTTAAATCTTTTAACTTATTTGGAAAAACTGTCATCTTTGTAGTGTAATCTTTGCATTTGAAGACCTAATTTCCTTTGGCGCTTGGAGTATTCTGTACGTTTCATGAGCACTGACTTTGTATTTGTAAGTTTTTTGTTACTATTTTTTTATGGCAGCTTTCCCCTACCATTTTATCTTTTTGTTTGTTTGTTTATTTATTTTGAGAGAGAGAGCACGAGCAGGGAAAGACAGAGAGAGGGGGAGAGAGAGACTCTCAAGCAAGGTCTGCATTGTCTGCATTGTCTGCATGGAGCCTGATGCGGGGCTTGATCTGACAAACTAGGAGATCATGACCTGAGCCAAAGTCAGACTCTTAACCGACTGAGCCACCCAGGCACCCCTACCATTTTATTTTTTAATTGATTTTCCCCTGATAGGCTGAAAAGCCATTGGTTTTTGGAAATTGTGTATCTTGTTATAGAGTGGTCTTGTTAATTCTAGTATTTTGTTGATTATCTTTGATTTTCTTTCTAAAAAAAATTTTTTTTAAATGTTTGTTTATTTTTGAGAGAGGAAGAGACAGAGTGTGAGCAGGGTAGAGGCAGAGAGAGAGACAGAGAGGGAGACACAGAATCTGAAGCAGGCTCCAGGCTCTGAGCTGTCAGCACAGAGCCTGATGCAGGGCCCAAACCCAAAGACGATGAGATCATGACCTCAGCTGAAGTCGGACACTCAACCGACTGAGCCACCCAGGCGTCCCAGATTTTCTTGATAACCGGTACCATTTATTGAATAGTGAAATGTACGAAGCACTTTACTTATATTAACAGTAATCCTCACAGCTATCCATACCTTTGCTTTTAGAGTTGAGGAAACTGAAGCTCAAAGGCAATTCATACCTTGAGAAAGATGTCAGAGGTAGTGAGTCCTAAGCCTGGGATGTGTGTGTCCTCAGAGATCTCACTTTCCACTGAACTTCACTGCCTTCCACTCTGCCTACCCTGAGCTTGTACCTCTAGTTCCTTACAACTGCTTCTGTCAGGATATACATGGAATCTTACCAAGTGTACCGAGCAACTATTTATAATGTTTTCCTCCTTTAGTCCATCATTTTTAGATTCCTTTTTCTCAGGGTAGTAATCCCTTTCTCATGTGTTTTAGAAATCTATCCTCTGCTCCAAGGTAGATCCTGGTGTTGCACATGTTTTAACAAAATGAGCTCTCTGTACTGCTGTGCTTCAGCCATAGACAGGTGTGTAGGTGGCCATGGCCACTGGTCTCCTTGTCTCGAGGACGAGGTGTCTGTGTAGAGTCCTTAGTGCAAATTGTGTTGTTTGGCAAACTGTGTCCTGCTGGGCTGATCAAGTGAGGGGGAGCTCATCCTGTCTAAACTAGATTCTTGTTTACGAAAATTTTTTTTGGAAGAATAATTTTTTTAGACAGAAAAAAGGAGGAGAGCTGTTCTTGGTTCTTCCCCAGTAAGCACACCTGACGGGCCCTGGACGTAGTGCATGTTCTGTCTCTGTCTTGCCCTGTGCAGTTCTGGGAATAGAGGATGCCGAAGAGTTAAGCCAGAGCAAGGGGTGTGGGTCTGATGACATCGTAAACCAGAAGCCTGTAAAACTTCAAACATAAAAGGCCGAACCCTGTTGTTGAAAAAAACCACTGTATACCAAAGACAATCCCGAATGGAAATCAATGGGCGATAGTTCTATCATTTTACCACAACTCTTTCAGTGTTTTTGTTCTGTATTCCCTTTTTCCTTAAAGACTTACATCAGAGTTATGTGGGCCAGGCATTGTTCTAAGTGTTTGAGACGTATTAGCCCATTTAAAAGCACATATGTAAATAATACTGCTCTAAAGTGTTATTCAGATATTTTAGCAGAACGCTAACAATTGCCTCAATCTTTTTAAAACTTTATTGAAGATTAATTGAAGTACATTGAACAACATAAATATGCAGTGTATAATTTGGCCAGTTTTGATGTATGTATACACTTAAGAAATGAATGCCAAAATCAAGATAGCCATTTCAAATACCCCCAAAGGTTTCTTGCTTCCCCTCATAATCTACTCCTCCCCCCACCCTGTCCTTAGGCAGCCACTGATCTGCTTTCTGTCACTATAGATCCACTTGGATTTTCTAGAATTTCATATAAATAGAATTCAATGGCATTCACTCTCTCTCTTTTTTTTTTTTTTTTTTTTTTACACTGGCTGTTTTCACTTAGCATAATGATTTTGAGATTGATTCACGTTGTGGTGTATTCAATAGTTTGTTCCTTTTTATTGCTGAGTAGCATTCCATTGTATGGCTATACCACATATGCATATCTATTTTTAACATACTATAGTTCTAATCATGGTACTTGATATTCTTAACCTCCAATATGATAATGTAATCTATGAATATCAAGAACTCATTAGCGAGCATTTCAAATGGGTTGTTTATAAAGTTCGCCAGCAGCAGCCCAAAATGTAAATGTAAGCACTAAAGAAATGTTGACGTTCTGAGATATTCTGGGAGGTAATTTATTTTTCTGTTTTACTGAGTATTTAGTGCTATTTCAGATACATCTTGATTTTTGAAAAGCTAATCATTCAGTTAGTTAGATATGCTTGTTGGGATTACTTCCACTTGCCTGCCTGTCTGCCTATAGATCATTTCATTGCCAATTAATGTTTGTCAGAGTGCAAGGGACGAAGGCAAACCTCCCACCAAGCATTCAGAAGCTAAAATGAGAACTTTTTTTTAGTTCATCATGGTGATGAGCATTTGTGTACTCTCTAGATGAGAGTAATGTTTGTATTCATTTGGAAGGACAATTAAATATATTCATTAGTTTCATATAATAGTTGAGATTATATTTCAAAATAAAAATCCAGCAAGATAGCTAGGTTTAATTGCATTTTTCTTTTTTTGGTGGCCGGTGATAGGAATTCGGTTGGCTAGAACCGAACATTTAGAACAAAGTAAGAATGCTTTTAGACTAGTAGTGGTTCCATAAACTTTGGGGACTCTTTCTTTCTGTCTCTTTCTCTCTCTCTTTTTCTCACCCACCCTCCCTGCTCTCTCCCTTCCCTTCCCTTTTCTTTTTTCTTTCTTCTTTTTTCTCTTTTTCTTTTCTTATTTCTTCTCCAAAGAAGCTAAAGGTACTAATAGGAACTATAATTGTGAGACTGGCTGATCTGTCCTATTTGGGTTTATTTCTTCTGTAGCAGTAGCTGATGACTTTTCCAGGACAGGGAGAATGATGTGACTCATTTGTCTTGATAGCAGTGAGTTCTGCCCTCTCTGCTTGGACCTGGATACAGGAAGACCATTACTTAAACCCACCCTTCTTTTCTGCCCTTTTTTTCTGTCCTTCCTTTCAAAACCAGACTCTTCACCTTTATTTCTTCAGTTTTCTACCTTTTTTTCCCACACAGTGTAGTCTGGCTTTTATCCCAATCATTTTCCTAAATCTCTTTTTGTGGTCAGTAATCATCGCCTAATTATTAGTGGTTTCTTTATTCTTCATCATACTCCATTTCTCTGCAGCATTAACCCTGTTTCCAGGCTGCTGACTTTGCTTTCTAAGACACTGAAATCTTGTATTACCCCGTATTAATATCTTTCCTTCTTTAGATAGCTCCTCTTTTCTTATTTTTCTTGGAAAGTGGTGGTTTTCCCAGGGTTGTGCTTTTGGTTGCCTTCTCTTTGTATTATATATGTACTTTCTGAGTCTTAGCCATATTCTCTTTTATTCTTATTTTTATGTAAATAAAAGTAATACCTACTTATTACACACAATTTGAGTATACATTTGAGTCCATGATTTGAGTATAATATGAACACTTTTGAACAAGCAAATGATGAATATCACCTGCTGTCTCACTGTGGCGAACCATTGTTGAAATTTTTCATCTGACTGCTTGTCTTACCTAAACCTTTGTTTAAATCAGTCTTAAATCCAACTTCTAAATGCCCAATTCTCCACTGGATTCCAAAAGCACATTTACAACTCCTTAACAGACACCTCTAGTGGGACATCCTGGATGCCTCCAAATTAAATACATTCTGAACCAAATTAATTATTTTTCCTTGTACTTGAAACTAGTTTTTCTTCTTGCTTCCACTTCTGATTGGCTAATAGCAACTTGATGTTATTGATCCTTTTCCTTCTTGTCTGTAAACTCCATGTCACTAAGTCATAAAACAGATCATTTTAATTTGGTCTACAAAGTCCTTTATCACGTGGTCTCAGGAGATCTTTCTTAGCTCTCTCTTTGTGCTCTTAACTTTCTCCTGTTTCAACCCTCTGTCTTACCCTCCTGTCTAACCACAATTCCAATTTTCAGGAATTCTCATGCACTTCTATCCTAACGTGCTTAAGCTGGTGGCCACATCTGAAAAACCATTTCCTCTCTCTCTGGTATAACTTAAATCTAAATATCATTCAGGATAATGTGGTTGAGATACTCCTGCTCAGATGGAATGAATCTAGGGCCTAATACCTCCTACATTTGCTTTGATTTGTCCTGACTAGAGAAGAAGCCCATTAAAAGGGCTCCTTACTATTGCTTTTAAAAAAAAAAATTTTTTTTAACGTTTATTTATTTTTGAGACAGAGAGAGACAGAGCATGAACGGGGGAGGGTCAGAGAGAGGGAGACACAGAATCTGAAACAGGCTCCAGGCTCTGAGCTGTCAGCACAGAGCCCGACGCGGGGCTCGAACTCACGGACCACGAGATCATGCCCTGAGCTGAAGTCGGCCGCTTAACCGACTGAGCCACCCAGGTGCCCCATGTTTTTAAATCTTTAAAGAGCTACCTGTGAAGAATGGACTTCAAGTATATTTCAGACAGCTGACCTGGGACCAATGAGTGGATGTTATGGTGAGGAAGATTTTTCTTCATATTAAGGAAGAGCCGTAACCTTTAATGATGTACGGCAATGGAAAAGACTTGTTAAACTAGTTAACTATACAAGCAAAGACTAAATGACCATTTCTCATGGATTCATTCATTTAATCGACATTATTATTCACTTTCTCAACTGCTGTGCTGGAGGTTGAAAGATGAAAAAAATTTTTTTTCTTGAAGGAGCTTACAGTTTAATGAAGTGGTTCTCAACCTGGCTGTGGATTAGAATCACAGACCAGTGAATTATTTCCATTTTAGAAATCTCAGAGGACAGGGTCTAGGTAACATATCCAGTGTACATCCATGGATGGTTGTAATGACTTATCTAAAGTTTACTTCTCAAAGTGTCATTTATTTAACACCGGCTTTAGGGCAAGCCATATGATGTTGATTTGGGCAAAAAGAGACTTACTGCTCTTATGGAATTTATAGAATGGTAGAGTATAGACATCACACAAACACGCGACAGTTGGTGTTAAGTCTAAGAGGAAAAGTAAAGGAGATGAAGGGACGTAGGAGGTGTCTGGTATCTAAGAGGTCAGGAAAGGGCTTTTGATGCTATGGCATTTGAGTAGTGCCTGAATGAAGAAAGAGATCAAGCTATGCAGACATCTGGGGAGAGGGCTTCAGGCACAAGGAAGAACAAGTACAAAGGCCTTGAGATGGTCATACACTTGACATGTTCACAGAAGAGTGACCCACTGTGGCTGGAGTAGAATGAATGAGGGGCATGTGACAGGAGGTGTGAACACAGATCACATGATGCTTTTTAGGGGATGTTAAAGACTTTGACTTTCATTCTGAATGAGGTGAGAGAGCTCTGGAGGGTGTTGAATACAGATATAATATGATTTATATGTAAAAACATCAATCCAGCTGCTGTGTGGAAGTAGATGCTGGGACATGGGTGAAAACAGATGAATTAGGTTATTACAATAATCTAGATGAGGCATTATGGCAGTTTAGATGAAAGTTTTAGGGGTGGAATGGTAAGAAGCAATTGGATTCTGTGTATATTTTGAATATAAAAAAATATTTTTAACGGGGCACCTTGGTGGCTCAGTCAGTTGAGTGTCTGACTCGATTTCAGCTCAGGCTGTAATCCCGGGTTCATGGGATTGAGCCCTACATTGGGCTCTGCACTGAGTGTGGAGTCTGCTTAAGATTCTCTCTCTCCCTGTCTCTCTCCCTCTGCCCCTTTCCCTGCTCATGTGCACTCTCTTTGAAAAAATATATTTATTATATATGTATATATTTTTTATATGTATATTTTAAAAATATTTTTAAAGGGACCATAGGCTTTACTAAGATCTCCCAGGGAGTGACTTTAGCCAGAGAAAAAAGGGGTCCAGGACCAAGTGCTGGGATGTGTCAGGGGTAGGAGAGCCCGTGGAGGAGAATGGGGTCCCCGAGGCTAGATGAAGCAAGTGAGGGAGAAGACAGGCACTGAATCATACTCTGTTGTTAGACTGAGTGAGAGGGAAGCTGAGCACTGATGTTTCAATTTTGTGAGGTGGAGGTCATCAGTGATTTTGACAAGAGCAATTTTGATCAAGAGGTATAGGCAAAATGTGACGGGAGTGGGTTCATTAAAGAATAAGGAAAAAAAAGAAGGCAGGCACAGTGAGAACAGACAGTGCTTTGGAAGAGCATTGCTAATGAGGGGAGAAGAGAAAAATGGGAGTAGCTCAAAGGGGGAGTACAAATACTTGGTCACACTAATGCCAAAGCTCCTTACAAATGCAAGATTTTGTTCTATAATTAGTGGCCCTGGTTTTATTTTTTGTAATGCCTTGTTTAAGAATTGCTTGAGATGAGGCACACCTGTAGTTTTCTACCCTGTTTAATTTGAGACTTTTAGAAACCAAGCTCAGCCATTTTATTTACACCACATAACTGTTCTTCTTCCTTTCTAGCTTGGGTATGTCTTTTTGCATTAGTTTTCTGGGGCTCCAATAACAAAGTGCCACACACTGGGTGGCTTAAATAACAGGTATTTATTGTTTCACAGTTCTGGAGGCTGGAAGTCCAAAATAAGGTGTTAACTTATGACCTCCCAGATGCTAAGTCGCGCTTGCTGTCGGAACACAGTCCGTCCGGCCCCTCCGCTTTTGCCAGCCAGACTCGGGGGCTCCGCTTGGCCGGCGAGCCGCCCCTCCGCCCCGGCTCCCTCCCGCCAGTCCGTGGAGCGCGCACCGCCTCGCCGCCCTTCCTACCCTCTTCCGTGGGCCTCTCGTCTGCTCTTGGCTCCGGAGACTCCGTTCTGCTAATCCTCTGGCGGTTTTCTGGGTTCTTTAGGAAGGTGTAGGTGGAATCTAAGTGATCAGCAGGACGCGCGGTGAGCCCAGCATCCTCCTATGCCGCCATCTTCCCAAGAGTCTCTCTCAAACTGCTCAACTTTGAGTGTACGGCAGTTGAAGGATTCCTGGGAGTTCTTGGCACAGGAGCAACCTCCAAAGTGCTGGGGTGGTGAATTGTGGGCCCCTGTGACTTTGAACTCCAAAACCCCGTCGAGGGACGGAAAAGCCCCCCAGAAGAGCACTTCTCCCCACCAGCCAACAGAAAACCCTCTGGAAGTCCAAAATAAGGTGTCCACAGGATGGGTTCCTTTTGGGGGAGGATCTGTTTCACGCCTCTCTTTGGCTTGTAGATGGCCAACTTCTCCCTCTGTCTCTTCATATCCATCTTCCCTCTTTGCCTTTGTGTACAGTTTTGCTTCTTTTTTAAGAATAGCTGTCATATTGGAATTGGACCCACTCTAGTGATCTCATTTTAATTTGATTACTTCTGTAGAGAGTCTGTCCCCATATCAGGGCACATTCTGAGGTACTGTGGATTAGGATTTAAGTGTATGGATTTGAGGAGGGGACAGGATACCTTTACTTACTCATAGGCTCATTTCTGAAGATTTATTCTAATATTTAAAATTTTTCTACTGGGTGGCATTTAGGCACAGTTAATTTAGTCATTTGGGGGACATTAGGTGTTGCTTTAGAGAATTTGGGCCAGGAGGTGGATTTCTTGATGTAAAATGAGCGCTTGGTGAATTGGAACTTCAATGAACTGTCTTTTTGAAAAGAAATATAAAATGAGTTAGAGAGGTGATTTCTTTATACTTTATGTGAACACGAGGTTAGACTTCTCTTAGACTTCTCAGTTACTTTCATGTTTAAAATAGTAGAAAAAGTAAGCCAGTAGATACAGACTCTCTCTACCTTGGGAATAAGAAGGGGTAAATCAGAGTGCCTTCTCCAGGAAAATGCCCATATTAAGTGTAGGTATCACCTCCCTGGTGTTATAAAGATGGAAGTACAGCCTAAATAGAGGCCAACATCTGACCCCATAATATATCAGCCTTGTTATAGAGAGAAATTCAGTTGTTTATGAAGAAAAGTTTTGTTGTTGTTGCATTAAAAAGCATTATAGAAATTGACTCCTATTTGCATATCTGGGTGGATGACCCAAGGAACAGTTTCCAACAATTGTTTGCCCATCCCGTTCTCTGTACAGAGTTGCTTTCCCAGAAGCAGGTTTTAGTTGGAATACCCAACTAATAGCCCATTAACATGTATCCTCCTAAAGCAGTTTGTGACTGTAATGACTTTTATTTGGCATTTGTTAAACTACAGAATGTAACTAATGATTGTAGTTGTCAGCACATGGACTCATTAGCTCTCAGTTCTGAATTAGCGCAACAAGGGAGAGATGTAAATTTAATTGCGCAATAGCAAATATTTTTTCGTGGGCTTATTACTCCCTTAGAAGGCAGAATACACTGCTCTAAAATGAAGAAAACATCTGTGGTGAAAATTAGTGCTAAATAAAACACTTACCTGGACATTTTTTGAATTATTACTTTTTGGTTTAGAAACCTAACCTTTGGCAGTGCTCTGAAATAGCACTGAATGAATCTCTTGGGGAGAGCCATGATTTGTTTTTTTAATTTTGGGTATTAAATTATTTAATTTTGGGTATTAAATAGTTAAATATTTTTTTTTCATATCGTTCAACTTTAAACATAAAAAAAAACCCTCTGAATAAGAAAGTGAATTCTTCTCTAGTGTAAAATAGCAGCAAATATATCCTCAATAAGCTTTCCACAGATTAAGCCTGGAAATAGTTCAGATACTCAGTATATTAAAGCAGACAATTTGTTATGATGGATTCTTGTTTTAGGTCCACAGTGTACCTAATTGATAACTGTGGCTCAGTGAGATCTGATATTCTCATGCATTCATGAAATCAACTTCTTCCCTTACTTTCTCATGTTCAGTGACTCTAGAAAGGCATCTTTTTCTTAGTACTTTCTCAGTGACTGTACTGATGAAATACAAAGAGCATATGGAAGCAGATATATGCGTAGGTCTTGATTTTATGTTTTGGTAGACTGGTTTATTTAAGCAAATACAACAGGCAAATATGTTTGTTTAAGGTTTTCCTTTGTACCAGCTGCTGCTTTTTTCTCTTTCCTAGGCTGGCCTGCCAGAATTGCACACCTTTATTCCTACACTATTTGACAAAAATTTCCAATTGAAAAATTTTTCAGTGGATTAATATATTAATATATTTAACATGTATATTTTAAGAATGTTGAGGATTTTGAGTGTTTTAATTTATTAAAATTATTTAGTGATAGAGGCTTAATGTTTCTTAAATATTGTTTACAGAATCGGCCTTAATTTACAGCAGCTTAAAAATCATACAGTCTACTTTAATTATTCAGAAGAAAAGTTTTATTTTTATGGCATTTTTGGGGGGAAATGAAATGCTAGAGAGTTAATGTTCAATTGGATGTGTATGTACCACAGTTGGGTGAGATGAGCATTTGACCAGGGAGTCAAGCGACCCAGGTACAGGACTTTTCTTACTGGTAGTTAGCTCTGTGACCTTGGGTGACTTGTTTTCTCTTGGATTCAATCTTCTCATTTGTTAGAAGAAAAAGATTGGTTTAGATAATCTATAAAGGCTCTTCCAAGATCAGCGCCTTAAGACTTCGTTTCTTCTAGTTATATTTTTTAGAGAAATAGGGGTTATGTCTCTGCTTCTTATTAGATACTTTGGACTGAATGTGAAATTTTCTGTGTCCAGTCTGGTCATACTGGGCAGAGTGATGAGGCTTGATAGTTTCTAGAAACTAAGCATTGTCTACAAATAGTCAACAAGAAGGCTTGGTGAATCGGGCCTGTGCTACTTTTGTTTGACATAGACATGTCAAACCAGTTGATGACTAGTTATATAATTTCATGTAGTCATCCAAGTCAATTGAGTTTAGACATTTAGCCTGAGATACTTAATATTCCTCAAGACAAAGTTTTGGGGAGTTAGAAAGTCTTAACCTTCTCTAATTCTGCCTTGGGTTGTGGGATGATTTAGAATAAATAGGACTCAATTTTAGTAATAAATTACATCTCTGACAGTCTAGGATTTTTTTCTGTAGGAAAAGACTCACAGGTTACTGACATGAAGCAGGCATGGGTGACATTTGCTTTTCTTCTGAATCCTCCTTAGTTTAGTCCCTGGCCTGTGGTCCTTATTTCAAGTTCTGAGACCTTGTTTACTCATTTGAAAATGATCATGCTCCACAGGGATGTTTATAAGAAGAGTTATTCCTGAATAGACATCTATTCTTAGAAAGGCTCAACATTTTGGAGATGTCTGTGTTCCACAGATCTATGCATCTGAAAGCATCTCCCCAGATCTAAATAAAGTGTTTTTCCTTGGGAATATGTATCTCTTGGAGGGGTGGAGTAGGGAATAAAATATGTTCTGAGATCAGCTGGTAAAATTCTGCAAAAGAAGTGTGGTAAAATGAGGCACTCTCATAATCTACAAATGAGAGTATCATCTGTTAAAGACTTCGTAGAAATTTTCGGTATCATTGGTCAAGAACTTTGAAGCACATAGTCTCACCAAGTATTTTACATCTTAAATTGGTCAACTCAACAGTGATGTACTTTTTTTTTAATTTAATTTTTTTATTTTTTAAAATTTACATCCAAATTAGTTAGCATATAGTGCAACAATGATTTCGGGAGTAGATTCCTTACTGCCCCTTACCCATTTAGTCCATCCCCCTCCCACAATTGCTCCAGTAACCCTCAGTTTGTTCTCCATATTTATGAGTCTCTTCTGTTTTGTGCCCCTCCCTGTTTTTATATTATTTTTGTTTCCCTTCCCTTATGTTCATCTGTTTTGTCTCTTAAAGTCCTCACAGGAGTGAAGTCATATGATTTTTGTCTTTCTCTGACTAACTTCACTTAGCATAATACCCTCCATTTCCATCCACGTAGTTGCAAATGGCAAGATTTTATTCTTTTTGGTTGCCGAGTAATACTCCATTGTATGTATGTGTATATATATATATACACACACACACACACACACACACACACACATACACACCACATCTTCTTTATCCATTCATCCATCGATGGGCATTTGGGCTCTTTCCATACTTTGGCTGTTGTTGATAGTGCTGCTATAAACATGGGGGTGCATACGTCCCTTCGAAACAGCACACCTGTGTTCCGTGGATAAATGCCTAGTAGTGCAATTGCTGGGTCGTAGGGTAGTTATGTTTTTAGCTTTTTGAGGAACCTCCATACTGTTTTCCAGAGTGACTGCACCAGCTTGCATTGCCACCAACAATGCAAAAGAGGTCCTCTTTCTCCGCATCCTCACCAACATCTGTTGTTGCCTGAGTTGTTAATGTTAGCCATTCTGACAAGTGTCAGGTGGTATCTCATTGTGGTTTTGATTTGTATTTCCCTGATGATGAGTGATGTTGAGCATTTTTTCATGTGTCAGTTGGCCATCTGGATGTCTTCTTTGGAAAAGTTCATGTCTTTTGCCCATTTCTTCACTGGATTATTTGTTTTTTGGGTGTTGAGTTTGGTAAGTTCTTTATAGATTTTGGATACTGACCCTTTATCTGATATGTCATTTGCAAATATCTTCTCCCATTCTGTTGGTTGCCTTTTAGTTTTGTTGATTGTTTCCTTCGCTGTGCAGGAGCTTTTTATTTTGATGAGGTCCCAGTAGTTCATTTTTGCTTTTGTTTCCCTTGCCCCCGGAGACGTGTTGAGTAAGAAGTTGCTGTGGGCAAGATCAAAGTGGTTTTTGCCTGCTTTCTCCTTGAGGATTTTGATGGCTTCCTGTCTTACGCTGAGGTCTTTCATCCATTTTGTGTTTATTTTTGTGTATGATGTAAGAAAGTGGTCCAGGTTCATTCTTCTGCATGTCACAGTCCAGTTTTCCCAGCACCACTTGCTGAAGAGACTGTCTTGATTCCATTGGATATTCTTTCCTGCTTTGTCAAAGATTAGTTTGTGGGTCCATTTCTGTGTTCTCCATTCTGTTCCATTGATCTGAGTGTCTGTTCTTGTGCCAGTACCATACTGTCTTGATGATTACAGCTTTGTAGTATAGCTTGAAGTCTGGGATTGTGATGCCTCCTGCTTTGGTTTTCTTTTTCAAGATTGCTTTGGCTATTCGGGGTCTTTTCTGGTTCCATACAAATTTTAGGATTATTTGTTCTACCTCTGTGAACAGTGATGTACTTTTAAGGTGATTGATCTCAGCGTTATTCGTAGACAATCCCAAATTTTAATAGGAGGCTGGTTAAATTGTTTCCTGTGTTAAATGGAATACCATGGTGCCATTAATTTTGATGACATAGCAGTGTGTTTATTTACATGGGAGAAGTTTATAATATGTTAAGCGGAAACTAAAACATGTCATGAAAACTTTGGTAAAGGGATATAAATGTGTATATTTATTTGGAAAACTGTATAATAGGTTAACGGTGATTTTACTTGGGTGGCAAGATTATGGATGGTCTCCCTCCTATTTCATACACTTAACCTCTATTTCTCATTTTCCACCAAGACCATGCATTCTTTTGAGAATAAGTAGAACATAACAAGTGAAGCACTTAAGATAGGATTCTGAAGTCAGCCTGGCTGGGTTTAAATCCCAATCCTGTCACTTGCTGGCTGTGTAGTCTTGAGCAAATCACTTTATTTCTTTGTGTCTTTCTTTCTCATCCATAAATCAGAGATGATAATAATAAATAACAATAATAATACCTACCTCATAGATTTGTTGTGAGGATTCAATATACTCAATGTATATGAACCTTTGAGAAGTTTGTAGTAAGTACCATATTCATGTGAGCTATCATTATTTGTTAGTAAGAATAGTGAGTAGGCAAGTGAGAGACAGATGGACAGACAGACACACTAGCATACCTAGAACTCAGTGGTAGAGGTAATGGTCTCTTATGCAATCAAGCATATCAAATTGAAACAATTTGGTAAACTTTGAAGAGGAATATGATGATTAGATGTTTACCTTTTTTCTTTTTTAATGTTTTTTGAGAGAGAGAGAGAGAGTGCGAGAGCGTATGAGTAGGGGGGCACAGAGAGGGAGAGAGAGAGAGAGAGAGAGAGAGAGAGAGAGACAGACAGAATCTGACACAGGCTCCAGGCTCTGAACTGTCAGGACAGAACCCAACACGGGGCTCTAACCCACAAACCGTGAGATTGTGACCTGAGCGGAAGTCAGAAGCTTAATGGACTAAGCCACCCAGGCTCCCCTCTATTTTTTTAACTTTAAAAATAATTAAGGTGTAATTCACATGACACAAAATTAACCATTCTATTCTATTTTTTAAAATTAACCATTTTAGGGACACCTGGGTGGCTCAGTCAGTTAAGCATCTGACCTTGGCTCAGGTCACGATCTTATGGTTTTTGAGTTTGAACCCTGCATTGGGCTCTGTGCGGACAGCTCAGAGCCTGGAGCCTGCTTCAGATTCTGTGTATCCCTCGCTCTCTGCCCCTCCCCCACTTGCGCTCTGTCTCTGTCTCTGTCTCTCAAAGATAAATAAATGTTAAAAAAATTTTAAAAAATTAACCATTTTAAAGTGAACAGTTCAATGGCAATTAGTATATTCACAATATTGTGCAACTATCATCTTTGTCTAGTTCCAAAACATTTCTTTCATTTCACAGTAAAACCGTGTACCCATTAGGCAGTTTGTTCCCATTCCTCACTCCCTGCAGTGCCTGGTAACCACCAGTCTACATTCTGTGTCTATGGACTTACTTATTCTGGGTATTTTGTATAAATGGAATCATATAATATGTGACATTTTGTGTCAGGCTTTGACTTAGCATAATGTTTTGGAGGTTTGTCCACATCATAGCATGTAACAGTACTTGACTTCTTTTTATGGCTGATTAATATTGTATTTTGTATGCGTGTATGTGTATGTATATGTGTGTATATATCTGTGTGTGTGTGTGTGTGTATAATTATGATTTGTTTATCCATTCATCCACTGATGGACCTTGGATTCTTTCTTCATTTTTGCTCTTGTGAATAGTGCTGATATAAATAGATGTTTGCTTTTATTTAATAATTGTGGTGATGGTCTATTATAAAAAATTTAAGAAACTCAGAAAAAATAAAAAATGGAACTACCATATAATCCAGGAATCCCAATACTGGCTATTTACCCCAAAATGTAAAAACACTAATTCAAAGGGATACATGGAACCTTATGTTTATTACAGCATTATTTACAATACCCAAACTATGGAAGCAGCCCAAGTGTCCATCAATAGATAACTGGATAAAGAAGATGTAGTGTGTGTACACACACACACACACACACACACACACACACTGGAATATTACTCAGCCATAAACAAGAATGAAATCTTGCTTTTTATAATGCTAAAGTGAAATAAGTCAGAGAATGACAAATACCATATGATTTCATATGTGGAATTTAAGAAATAAAGCAAATGAGGTAAGGAGAAAAGGAGGAAAAAAAAAAAGAAACCAAGAAACAGATTCTTAATTGTAGAGAACAAATTGATGGTTACCAGAGGGAAGATGGGTGGAGGGAGATGGGGGAAATAGGGAATAGGCATTGAAGAGTACACTCATCATGATGAAAATAAATAAATAAAAAAATTTAAGAAATGTAGAAATGCAAATAATCTCATTTCACATTTTGGTATAGGTCCTTTCAGTATTATTTATGCATAAACACATGTATTAGAAACACACCGTGTAGAAAATTTTTTTTTAATATAAGGTTTTTAAATTATTTATTTATTTTTCTTTTTGCATTTATTTATTTAAATTGAAGTTAGTTACCATACAGTGTAGTATTGGTTTCAGGAATAGAACCCAGTGATTCATCACTTACACAAAACACCCAGTGCTAAAGCTTTTTAAAAGAAAATTGAAGGTCATGTACATTCTGGGTTTTTTCCTCATTAAACTTTGTTGTAATGGATCTCAAATTCTGTGGCAGATTTTTGGTCAACTTGTTTCCCTTAAAAGATGCTGATTTTAAGATTTAAAAAAATTTTTTTTTTTTTTTTGAGACAGAGTGAGAGCGGGGGAGGGGCCGAGAGAGAGGGAGACACAGAATCTGAAGCGGGCTCCAGGCTCTGAGCTGTCAACACAGAGCCTGATGGGGGGCTCGAACTCATGGACCTTGAGATCATGACCTGAGACGAAGTCAGATGCTTAACCGGCAGAGCCACTCAGGCGCTCCTAAGAGCTACTGATTTTAAAACCTAGTAACTAAAAACTGCCACCCACACACAAAACAAATGGTCCACAAAATATTCTCCTTTTCTGAAAGTTTTACAATGCATTATTAAAATTAACCAGTCTCAAAAAAAAAAAAAATTAACCAGTCTCTTACTAATAAACTTAAATGGCCAATTGAGATATACAGTTCTGAGACCTTTCTTCCACCACTGATTCAAACTAGTGTGGCAGCTATTGGGCATTTATTCATTTAGCCTTCTGAGCTTCTAGGCAGGCTTGGTGGCCTTGCCAGCTCCAGCTGCCTAATTGTCCACTGCTTTCGTGACGCCCACAGTGACGATCTGTCTAGTGTCACGAACAGCAAAATGTCCCAGAGGAAGATAGTCAGGGAAGCTCTCAACACACATGAGCTTGTCAGGAACCATAGTAACAGCAGTAGCAGCATCAGATTGCAAGACGTTGGGGCCATCTTCCAGCTTTTTCCCCAGAACGATGATCAATCTTCAGCAAACTCACGAGCAGTGTGAGCTGTGTGACAATCCAGCCCAGGTACATAGCCAGCAGTGACGTGGCCTGGATTATTCAGGATAATCACCTGAGCCATGAAGCTTCCTCTTTCCATTGGGTCATTTTTCGCTTAGATCACCATAACGAACATCTCTGAGAGACGTGTTCTTGACAGTGAAGCCCACATTGTCCCCAGGAAGAGCTTCACTCAAAGCTTCATGGCACATTTCAACAGAGTTTACTTCAGTTGCAACGTTGACTGGAGAAGAGGTGACAACCATGCTGAGTGTGAGAACACCAGTCTCCACTTGGCCCTAGGAACCAATACCACCAGTTCTGTAGATGTCTTGGACAGGCAGACGTAAGGGGTTGTCAGTTGGATGAATTGTTGGCAGGATGCAATCCAGAGCCTCCTGCAGCATTGTTCCACTGGCATTGCCATCTTTCTAGGTGACTTTTGATTCCTTGAACCAAGGCATGTTAGCGGTTGGCTCCAGCCTGCTGTCACTATTCCAACCAGAAACTGGCTCAAATAGTACTGTGTTGTGGTTGTAGCCAGTTTTCTTAATGTAGGTGCAGACTTCCTTAATGATTTTTTTGTGCCTCTTCTGACTCTAGGGTGGCTGAAGAGTTAATACCAGTAGTTAGTTGTTTCTCACCCAGTGTGTAAGGCGAGAGGGCATGCTCATGGATCTGCCCATTCTTGAAGATCCCTGATTAAAATTCATTAACACCAACAGCAACAATCAGGACAGCATAGTCAGCCTGGTAATGTGCCTGTAATCAGGTTTTCGATCAAGTCTCTGTGTTCTCTGTTATCAGTGATGGTCCCATCACACTTGCTGTCTTGAGTTTCCACAGGGCAATATCAATGGTGGTAATAGGCTCACACTCAGTTTTCAGTTTACGCAAGACCCAGGTATACTTGAAGCAGCCCTTTACCACCTCAATAGCAGCCTTCTCAAATTTTTCAATAGTTCTTTTGTTCCCATCATGTTTGTATATGGGACGGCCAGTAGTGGTACACTTCCTGAATCTGCATGTCCAATGAGGACAGTATTGATAGGAGTCTTTTCCTTTCTCATTCTGATAGATTGAGTGATGGTTTTCACGACACCTGTGTTTGGGCGGCAAACCCACTATGAACAAGCTACATTCTGTTTTATGTCAGTACTTACCATCTACTGTCTACCATTTTAAATATTTTCTCTTGTCTTTAAGTGTTCTGGTATGTCATGATTTTTAGTAAACAGAATTTATTTTTCCAATCTCTTTTGATAAAAATTTAACTCTTGGCTTCTATTTAACTAATGCTATGATGAATATCTTTTTATAGAAAATATTGCTTAATTCTTGTTTAAGGATAAAGTCCTAGGAATAGAAGTGTTTTGTCAAAGAGTATATGCTTTTAAGGCTTTTGACACACATTGCCAAATTTCCCTCCAGAAATAATAGGCTGATTTACAGTCCTCCCAGCAATATTTGAGTGTCTGTTTCTTCTTTTATTTGTTCATATTCTTTTATTCATAATCATTTTCACTTTAACAAAAAGCATATCTATTTATATTGTATTTTAAATTTCTACTCATATAAAATGTGTCACCATATGTTTGTTGTTTCCTTTTGTGAATGCCTACTTCATGACCTTAGTGAATTTTGTCTTTTTGTAAATAACTAGAATTTTTAAAATGGGTAATGAAGATGTAAATGTTGACAATCTGTTACAGACATGTTCCTAGTTATTTGTCTTCTCATTTTGTTGATAGTATTTTGGTCACAGGGGATCAAACTGTCTTTATCTAGTGAAATCTATTGTTCTTTGTTTTTCTTGGTTTCTGCCTTTGTGCACACATTTTTCTAAGTCTTTCTTAGGTGATTGTGGTATTTTTGTTTGATAATGAGCAAAAACCTTATATTGTCTTGTATGAATGTGGTTTAAAACTTAAATATTTTTTACAAATGCTGCTTGTCTCAGTATGTATTTGCTGTATAAGAATTTTCTCCAGTGACTTACACAAAATTGCAGTTAAACTGAGAGCTTCCTGAACCATCAGCCTAGGATCTTCTGTGTTAAACTTAAGAGGCAAATACAGATCACAGAAGACAAGAGCCCATCTGGGATTTTTTCAGGGAACCCATTTCCACAGCATATGTCTGAGTCAGAACCCATTGACTTAAAAACAATTTTTTAAAAATGTTTGTTTATTTTTGAGAGACAGAGTGCTACCGGGGGAGGGGCAGCGAGAGAGGGAGACACAGAATTTGAAGCAGGCTCCAGGCTCTGAGCTGTCCGCACAGATCCCGACACGGGGCTCTAACCCACAAACCGTGAGATCGTGACCTGAGCCAAAGTCGGATGCTTAACCGACTGAGCCACCCAGGCACCATGAACACATTGACTTTATCTTCTCTCCATATTTTCTCTGGGTCCAGAGACTTTTAGCTTGCATTGACTTTTGAGGCAGTGAGATCCTCATTCATCAAAGAAAGATTGAATTTTGTTCATCATGCCCAGTTGACGTGTACAGGAAATTGGGCTGGTTCTTTTTCAGGGGAAATTGTTTTTACCCTTTGAAAATCATTTAACCGGAATACCTCCTTTCTTAGGCATTCCAATTCATTGTCTTTTTATATCTTAGGGAAACAAATTATATGAATGAGTGCTAACCTAGGTAGGCATCCAGCATTTTTTCTTGCATTAAAAATGGGAAGTGACTCTTTGGGTGGTATAGAATGGAACATCTGTTTACTTCAGGGTGAGGATGTTAATGACAAGTCATTTAGTGTTTATCTACTTGTGTTTGTATTTTATTTCTAAATGATCTGATTTTTTTGTTTGTACAAAAAGAAACATGTTTCTTATGAAGGAAATCAGGAAATAGAAGCAAGCCAAATATGCCAAGGTGATTACTGTTGGTACCTTTGTACAGATGCATTCTAATCCCTGTCATGATGTGTGTAGTCATTCACGCATTTTACAGAAATGCAGTCATGTTATACGCATCATATCATAAGCATATTGCCATGTCAGGAGTAGATATATACGGTTTGAAATAAGTGCACAGAATTCTACTGTGTGCGTGTATCAAAACAGAATGCAGCAATTGCCTACTGTTAATCATGTAGAATGTTTTCTATTTCTTGCTATTACAGGTATGTAATAAACATTATTTTTTTTTAAAAAATTGTCACATTTTAACTAATTTTTGAGAGAGAGACAGAGCGCTAGTAGGGGAGGGGCAGAGAGAAAGGGAGACACAGAACCTGAAGCTCTGTGCTGAGCTGTCAGCACAAAGCCCCATGCGGGGCTCGAACCCATGAACCGTGAGGTCATGACCTGAGCTGCAGTTGGACACTTAACTGACTGAGCCACCCAGGCATCCCTGTAATAAACATTATTGTAGCTCTGTCTTTGCTATATGTAGATATTTATCTTACATATTTTCTTAGGACAAATTCCCCCAAATGGAATGTTTCCAATTTCCCAATTTCTGAATGTTACAAGTGTTCTTTGTGTGTGTGTGTGTGTGTGTGTGTTTTGTTTGTTTTTTAGAAATTGTCAGGAATGTGAAAAATACAGATTGGGTACCTTTTCAAATTTATTACATGAAATCAAATAAAAATTCCTCTTAAGTGTAAAGGCATTGTTCATCTTTCTATTTCTCTGTGGCAATTCATCTTCCACTCTAATGTATTTTCCTGACTATAGAATACAAATGTGAAAAGGGTCATTGTGATAAGAATTCTATCTTTATTCTTTCTGGAAGGTTGATTGTATATGTGTAGGGGGTTACTTTTTGAGGGTAAATTTTTAGAATGGAAGTTTCTATTCTTTTGACCATGCCTGATCTGTTTTCACAATTGGGAAAGTTTTTGCCGTTGGTATTACTGTTTGCTGAGGATTACTCACCTTATTTTCTTTCTTTTTTTTTTTTTTTTTATAATTTTTTTTAACGTTTATTTATTTTTGAGACAGAGAGAGACAGAGCATGAACAGGGGAGGAGCAGAAAGAGAGGGAGACACAGAATCTGAAACAGGCTCCAGGCTCTGAGCTGTCAGCACAGAGCCCGACGCAGGGCTCAAACTCACGGACCGTGAGATCATGACCTGAGCCGAAGTCGGACGCTTAACTGACCAAGCCACCCAGGCACCCCAACTCACCTTATTTTCAACTTGTACCCTTTATCTTTTCCATGGACACCAAGAGCCCACCTCGTTCAGTTGCTGAGCAAGATTGTGGGGGTGAAGAAAAGATAGGTCCATTTTCTCAAAATAGTCATGTAATCTGATGTGACAAATACTTTACTAGGGCCAATTCTTATATAATTGAGTAGAGCAATTGGAACATTAAGTTATTTGGGCAGTGCTCTGTTTGCTATTTTGGGTTCTCTTCCTTGTAAATCTTAAAAGTTTCATAACCTAGAACTTCATAATTTTATCAATGATAAGTGATCTGATTCAGAAAACAAAGATACAGATTGGAGCTAAAATATTCCAGTATACATAAACAAAAAAATACAGGACAGTTTCATTGTCAACAAAGTCTTTGAGAAAAGGTGACTGTGTCTCTCTACCTTTTGAAGGGTAAGAAAGAATTTTTTACTTGTTTGCTTTTGTGCATTTAGATTTGTTTGTCTCAGGTTTCAGTTTCCACTGTGAATCATTGAGCGCAGAAATGGCACGCCACTAATTTAGGAAAGACCTGAGCTTGTGAAGGTAATCACACCTTCAGAGAGAGATCTGTTGCCTGGAGAGGAAATTGCTGCTGTTATTTCCAGTGCTTTAATTAAGCAACTGGCCAATGCAGACCTATTCACTGACAAATAACCCACTTTAGGAAAATGTGTCGTGTAAAGGGTTCAAGCTGAAATCTGAAATGTAGGGATATTATCAGAATAAGATTTTTCATTTTTGAAGGATTCAAAACAGGCCTTTCAAAACAGCTTTGATAGTTTCTGTTAGTGAAGGATTAAATTATTGAAAAAACTGTAGGCAGAGAGTAGCAAAGACCTGGGATTAAAATTGGTGTCAGGAAACTCTCAGTCAGGTAATTGATTTGTGTTCAGTGACCATTAGATACAGTTTGCAGTTCACAGCCAATTTATCTGTTTTATTTGTGGTCCTAGATTTTGGTAGAGAATATTGATGAAGATTGTTTTGATAAAATATTAAAGCCAAAAGGTATTTTTGCTTATATTGCAAACATATTTAAAAAATATGAAGACAGACTTTCTAATATACTACATGATTATTTCCTGGTAACAGAAATCGCATATGAATCACTTCTCTTTTTATTGAAATATGACTTATAGACAAAAAACTATACATATTTAATGTATACAGTTGATAAGTTTGGAATATGCATTCATGCGGTGAATTGCCACCATAATCAAGGTAGTGAATGAATTCATCATCTGTAAAACTTTCCTTGCATAGAAGTTACTTCCTGAAGTGAATCAAAGAATGTTTAGTTTATATGCAGTTTCATTTTACTGTTTTCTCATGTAAATATAATTATTATAGGAACCAAGAGCCATCTAATTACATTGGATGAGAGAAAAAGTTTGCTAATTTCTTATATTAAGTGGTTGATTTGTATAAATCAGTATTTAAAATTTAAAATATACACCATGTTTGCTTCACTTCAGCAGAATTTTTAAAAGTTGTTTCTTGGGGCGCCTGGGTGGTTCAGACAGTTAAGCATCTGTCCAGCTTTGGCTCAGGTCATGATCTCACTGTTCATGGGTTCTAGCCCTGCATCAGGCTCTGTGCTCACAGCTCAGAGCCTGGAACCTGCTTTGGATTCTGTGTCTTCCTCTCTCTCTGCCCCTCCTCCGCTTGTGGTCTGTTTCTCCGTCTCTCAAAAATAAATAAAAATGTTAAATTTTTTTTAAGTTATTTCTTTTACCTTCATATTATTTGTGAATAGTATTATTGTGACGGTGTTTTTGAAAAGAGTAGATAATGTGTTCCACTGGAGTGCTTGAAATTCTGGAAGTAAACTTGTGTTCAGACATATTACCTTTAGCTTCTTATTACAGCTACGCTTTAACTAAATCTAAAATTCCAGACAATTTTCTGGAAATATCATTTATGTAAGCATTGAAGCTTTTACCATGTACATGTAAGTCTTGTTTTTCATTATAATTTTAGTCTGTAAAGTTGCCATAAAGACTGAATTAGCCGATAGTGAATCTTTGCTTCCAGTGGAAATACAAGAGGCTCTGGTTACAGCATTTTCATCAGCCTATCAAAACATGACCTTGTTTTATGTGTGTTTCCATTTAAAGACATCTTATTTAATATATATTGTTAGCTCATTATAATCGAAGTCACAACCAATGACACTGTCACTCACATCTGAAGGAAACTTATCTAATACATGTGTTTTCTCCATAAGGCATATTACGACCTTCTAGGAAAACTAGACAGCACTTCAGCACTATGCTTCAGGCCACTTTAAAGGGTGAAATCACTCGTATAAAGCACAACAAAACAAAAAACCAAAACAGAAACCCCCCCCCCCCCCCGGCCAAAACTTAGCACAAAATATGTTCCCAAAAGGATACTTGTTTGTAGCGTGAGAGCTGATACAGGAAGGCAGAATGTCATCTCGTTTGACCTCAGCTGGGAACCTGCATTTTTGGTGAGTCAAATTTTTGCTATTCTTTGCACGTCTGTGAAGGATCCCGAGAGCACCACTAGTATTGACCTTGGGGTTACAAATACATTTTTGCAAGTAGGAGAATTTGCATACATGGAATCTGCAAAAAATGAGAATCAACTGTAGCTATTTTAGAAGGGCAGAGTTTTTGCTGTTAGGTCAGTGTGGACCAGCACTCAAGCTTGGGTTAATATCTTGAGTTTATTCTTTTCTTTTGAGATTGTACATAATCTATGATAGTTTATGTACAATTATCTGTTGGTAATTTTTGTGTACATTCCCACATATAGGTACGTTATCTTCATTTTATAAGATTGGATGCTGAGGTCTGGAAACAAGCTAAATATCTTAAAGTAATAGCAGAACTGATGAGGAAGTTGGCCAAATACTTCTTTGTCCTGTGCTCAACAACATTGTAACCACATGTGCATAATTTTGTGTTTCACTTTTTTCCTTTTTAGGCCAGCTTTAAATTTTGTCATGGTCAGTAATCTAGAGGATTTTTTGCTTATTAAATTTCTTGGGTTTTAGTCTACTGCTTTACTCCTTAATCTATTCAACAGGCAGGCTGTGTGAACTTTGTTTCCTTCTATGAACAATTGACGATTTAAAGCTACCTTCTGCCAAAGGGCCCATTTCAGATATGACTTTTGTTATACTTTGTTTATTCCAATTGAAGCTTTCTTTTAATCCCTGCTTATCTAAGACTTAGCTCCCATCATATTTTTGTTGCAGTGAAGTATCTGTCAGAGTGTTATACATGTTGTCAATGCAGAAATGGTCACTAGCTCAGGATAGAAAGACATGATATAATTGAATAAAAACCTAATGATTGCATGTAGATCTGTACTGTTTAACACTGTAGCCACTGGCCACCTGTGGCTGTTGACCACTTGAAGTGTGGCTAGTCCAAGCTGAGATGTCCTGTAAGTACAGAACTCACACTGGATTTAGATGATTCCATAAAAATAAAATAACATTGTTTTTCATTAATATTTTTTATATTTAAGTATTTAAATGATGATATTAGGTTAAAATATATTGTAAGTAATCTTACCGTTCTTTTTACTTTTTTAAAAAAATGTTTATTTTTGAGAGAGAGAGAGAGAGAGAGGGAAGGAGAGGGAAGGAGAGGGAAGGGAGAAAACGAGCAAGCGGGAGAAGGGCAGAGAGAAGGAGACACAGAATCCAAAGCAGGCTCCAGGACTGAGCTGTCAGCACAGAGCCCGACCTGGGGCTCGAACTCATGAGCTGTGAGATCATGACCTGAACCAAAGTTGGACACCAACTGACTGAACCACTCAGGCACCCCTCTTTTTCCTTTTTTAATGTGGCTACTAGAAAACTTAAAATTACATATGTGAGTCACATCTGTAGTTTATATTCTATTTCTTTTGGATAGAATACAACTGGTATCAGTGTTATGCTGGATGTTTAAAATGTATACATCCCACCTCTTATTTCCTTCTCTGATCTTAGCTCCCCTCTTTTGAATAAACCTCTTTGCTCCCCTCTTTGAATAAGTAATGTTGTCCTGTTAGGTAGAAGGTAAGAAATATAATACTCTTGTTCAATGATCAACTCCCTAGTGACCCACCCACTATACTTCTCATTATAGGTAGTAGTTATGCACTTCTGTAAAAACTCCCAAGATATCAAATTAGTGAAAGCTGAGTAATTATATATTTTAAATTTTTATATTTCTTACTTGATAATATTAAGTCAATTGGCAATTTTGAGAACTCACCAAAACTGAAAAAAATTATCGAAAATTTGCTAAAGGGAATTTGAAGTAAATATCAGCAATCTTTGCTCTCAAGAATGAGTTCATTTTCAAGGGGCCTGGGTGGCTCAATGGGTTAAATGTCTGACTTAAGCTCACTCCGGTCATGATCTTGCAGTGTGTGACTTTGAGCCCCTCGTCAGGCTCTGTGCTGACAGCTCAGAGCCTGGAGCCTGCTTCGGATTCTGTGTCTCCCTCTCTGTCATCCCCACCCACTGCCTGTGTCTCTCTCTCTTTCTTGTGCACTCTCTCTCTCAAAAATAAGCATTAAAAAAATAAAAAAGAAGAATGAGTTTTTTTGAAATTTGCTACAGTCACTAAGAACTGAATATTACCAGGGTGTTGATTAGTACTATGAATTTTAAAAAGCTGGGTGCTATTTTCTAGTATATAGAGGTGGATTCACTCCAAGATATGTTTTGCTCTTTATTATTTTGCTTAGTGTAGCATCAAGCACAGTTTTTATTTGCAAATTTGTGTTGTGGCAGTACTTTTAAATTTCTAAAGTCATTATTATAAAAGCAACATTTTATTCACATGAATTTGGACAATGAAAATTTGTATATACTAATTTTAATATGCCTATCACGTTTGAGTCTCTACTATATATACCATAATGCTATATAATATTTTAACAGATAGTAATTGAACATGTATAAGGACCTTTTGGGAGCAATGAAAATTTCTCTTAAAAATTTTTAATGTTTATTATTTTTGACGGAGAGAGAGAGAGAGACAGAGCATGAGCAGGGGGAGGGGCAGAGAGAGAGAGAGACACAGAATCTGAAGCAGGCTCCAGGCTCTGAGCTGTCAGCACAGAGTCCGACGCGGGGCTCGAACTCACAGACTGCGAGATCATGACCTGAGCGGAAGTCGGATGCTCAACTGACTGAGCCACCCAGGCGCCCCAGTGGAAATCAATTTCTAATATTTGCTGGTGAATTTAATGTTTGGTACCACGTGATAAAAAAATTGTAATAAAGGCTAATACACTTTCTGACTGTAGAGGGAAACAGTATATTTTGGCTAGAATTAATGTTGATTTAGTGATTATTACAGTGTTCTTTGTGTGTTTATCCTCAAAGATCTATTTTGACTTTTACCATTTCTTCTGAATATTTTGCTTAAGGGTGTCATTTTTGGATTGCTCTGTTTTACAAGATTGGTTTTAGATTTGGTTAGTTATATTAGGCAAAAAGTGACTTGGCACAAAATTAGTGTTCTGTCTCCACCATCAACTGCCCCCTAAACCTCAACCAGGAATATTTATTCTCTCATGTTTTTAGGAGGCCTGGGTAACTGTATCTTTTAAGTTAGAAAGTTTAGTTTTGTTCCTTCCATTAACAAAATATTGTAGCTACAGACAAGAAGATACTCTTGAAGATGAGTGGCTTCTCAGTTCTTTTGGTCCTACCCATTGCTTTATATTGTTTAAGAATTACAGCTGCTATTGAATGCATATTTGGGACCACTGCTAACCTATACGGTACCTTTGTGTGAATTAAAAAAAGAGGAGGTGGGGGGTGCCTGGGTGGTTCATTCGGTTAAGTGTCTGACTCTTGATTTCTGCTCCGGTTGTCATCTCACGGTTCCTGAGTGTAAGCCCCAGGTCAGGCTCTGCATTAAGCATGTGGAGCCTGCTTGGTATTCTCTCTCTCTCCCTCTCTCTCTGCCCCTCCCCTGCTCTCTCTCTTTCTCAAACATAAATAAGTAAACTTAAGAAAGGAGGAGGAACTGGGGCACCTGGGTAGCTCAGTTGGTTGAGCCTTCGACTTCGGCTCAGGTCAGGATCTCATGGTGTGTGAGTTCGAGCCCCGCGTCGGGTTCTGTGCTGACAGCTCGGAGCCGCGTCGGGTTCTGTGCTGACAGCTCGGAGCCTGCTTCTGCTTCTGTGTCTCCCTGTCTCTCTGACCCTCCCCCATTCACGCTCTGTCTCTCTCTGTCTCAAAAATAAATAAATATTAAAAAAAAATTTAAAAAAAGGAAGGAGGAGGAGGAGGTGCCTTTTGCCTGAGTGCAACTTTCACCATGTGCCCTGGTGCCCTTCATGTGCAGTGAGGGGTGAATTTTAACACCTCATCTACTTTGTCCCCCTCAGGATGGTGTGTTTACCGTGTTCAAATGGCCCAGTAATGCAAGGATTCCCTGAGGAGTATCTTACTTATATTATCTAATCTAAAATATATTTTATATCCACCCAAGTATTAAGTCCAACTGCTATTGCTTATTTTACTAGAAACATTTATTTTTATGAGCACTTAGAATTTTGATTTCCATAAATGAAGAAATTGAAATTCTGAGGGGCCAGGTGACTGGCACAGTGACGTAGAGCTGGCTAATGGCAGAGTTGGGGGGTCACTCCTCTATTTGTGTTGCTCCAGGTCTGTGCTCTTGTCTACCATCACCTAAATTCAGTCCTCGTTTTATGGCCAGAAGTTAAAACAAATGAAGATCGGTAATTCATAATCACAGGTTGGATGGTGTTGGCTACCAAATTATGGCACATGGTAAGATTGGTGAAAATCATGGTCTCTTAAGTTTGACAACTGTAAAGATTTTTTAATGTAGTGGCTCATGTAGAAATCCCACTGGCTTGTTCTTTATAAACTGTAGTAGCCCCTGCCTATAAGTGGTGCTATTCTTAGAGAAATAGTAAAGATAGTAGCAGAATGAGGCTCTTCTCCTTTCTTCTCTGAGGTTCATCTCTCCTGTCATCTCCTAAAAACAGAAATTGTTAGTGAGTTCAAATTCTAAATTTCACTGTGGCCTTCAATAGGAATGTAACAAATGTAAAATACCACATTGTTTAGCTTTTCCCAAACAGAAGTGACGATATGCTGCGCCTCCCCCTATGTAGCCTATGACTTTAATTCTGTGTCAATATGAACACAGATGAAAATTGTAGATGGTGCTTCTGATAGTTTGTTTCTACTCCCTACACTGGAGCTTTATTTTGCAAAATGAGCTTAGCCCTACTTGAATCCCGATTTCAAAGATTTTCAGCTGCAAAGTTGACAAAACTTTTGGCAGGGGTGAGAAGTATTGAGAATCTTGCTTTTAATCTCTCCTTCTCCCTCCCGCCCCCACAAGAATGTATTTATTTGTAAGAATTGAAACTACAGATCTTCCTCAACATAATGTCGTGTTACCTCCTGGCAAACTCGTCATAGATTGAAAATCTCGTAAGTCACAAATGCTTTTAATACACCTAACCTGCTGAACATTGTAGCTTAGCCTAGCTTAGCCTAGCCGACGTGAAACGTGGTCTGAATGCTGGCAGGTGTTTACCCTGCAGTTGGGCAAGATGCCCTAATACAAAGCCTCTTTTACAATAAAGTATTGACCATCTCCTGTAGCTTATTGAATACTGCACTGAAAGTGAAAGACAGAATGGCCATACGGGTACAGAATGGCTGTAAGTGTATCAGTTGCTTACCCTCGTGCTGGTGAGGCTGATGGGGAGCCGGGGCTCACCGCTGCTGCCCGACATCACGCGTGTCACTAGCTCAGGAAAAAATAAAAATTCAGACTGCAAAGATGGTTTCTACTGAAGGCGTTTCGCTTTTGGTGTCATTGTAAAGTTGAGAAATTGTAAGTCCCCATCCTAAGGCGGGGACCCGCCGTAACTGTACAATGATGATATGGAGGAAATGCTGAATGCAAATTCCACTGTGACGTTTGACAGTAGCCATAGGCACAGATTTTATTTCTCAGTCTGGGGGGAAAAAAAAGACTTGGAGAAATGAAAGGCTTTGGATTTGGGCCTTTTCTTTAAAAATTTTTTTTTTCAATCTTTATTTTTGAGAGAGAGAGAGAGAGAGAGAGAGAGACAGATTGCGAGGGGCAGAGAGAGAGAGGGAGACACAGAATCTGAAGCAGGCTTCAGGCTGTTGGCACAGAGCTCGACATGGGCTCGAACCCACAAACTGAGGGATCAGGACCTGATCTGAAGTCAGACACTTAACCGACTGAGCCACCCAGGCACCCCTGGGCCTTTTCTTTTTCAATGAACTTACTTGGAAAGAACCTTCAAAGGTAGTGTTTATAAAAACAGTTTTATACACTGAGATTTTAAAGGGTGTTCTTTAAAGCTTTCCTAGGTTTATTGGAAGAAAAGCATGAGAGCTCATAAATCTGTACAAATACTTTCATTCTAGTGTGGAGAGTGTTAATAGGTTGCTTTCCAGATAAACTTATAAAACCATTTTGTGAGTACCCTACATGCTTATTAGCTTGCTTGGTAACCAGTGGTTATCTTGAGTTTTTTTTGTGGCTAAGGGTGAGAAGACCGGAGAAAAGTTTTAGGAACACAAGTCTTTTTCCACTTCCTCTTGGTGCAGAACTGCTTTATGGGACTGTTGGATGAGCACTTGTCTGACTTTATATGTGAAATAACCATTCCTTCCCCATCCTTAGTTATCCCAAAGCACTGGGACACTCCATTGACTAAAATTAAACTGCTGCACCTCTGACATTAAAAGCTCCTATATAATCTGTACTCAAGCTGTTTTTCTAGTTGTTTTTTTTTTTTTTTCAACTATTCCTTCTCAAACTCTGCTTCCAAGTCATACTGTGTCCTTGCAATTCTGGCAGTAAGTACTACAGTTGGTTTCTCAGTGCATCTCTCCATAATGTTCCCTCTTTGTGGGACACCTTTCTGCTCCATTCCCTACTTCTGTTTTCTCTGTTGAAATACTATCCACAGGCCGAGTCTCTGTTTCCTCCGTGAAGCTACTCTGAATCTCCCAAGTGGAGGTCCGTGCTCTCTCTGCTTCCCCGTTCAAGTTATACCTTCACTGTAGTAATGATCCCAGTTCATCTTTTGTGCTGATTAGTTGAATTCACGTCTTCTCATGCTCATGTCTTATAGGTCTCTTTTATCTGAGCAATGCTTAACATTTGTAACCATTCATTACAAATATTAACATTTGTAAATATTTTTTGATTCATGAAAATCAAAGAATTCAGATATATTCTCTTTCTTTCCAAGTGTCCTAAATTCAGCATTCTATTACTTGTATAGTGCTGGATTTCCATTTACTAAATAACTTTTCTATGCTTCTTCATGTTTCTCTGATTGCTTTTTAAAATTGCTTTAAACTCACAGAAATGTCACAAGACATTGTGACATTGTACAGGGAACTCCTGCATAACTATAACTATTATACAGATTCGCAGTTTATATTTTGCTCTTACTGCTTTATTCATTCTGTGTGTGTGTGTGTGTGTGTGTGTGTGTGTGTGTGTGTCATTTATGAGTAACTTGGAAGGGTGCCTGGGTGGCTCAGTTGGTTAAGCATCCGACTTTGGCTCAGGTCATGATCTCCTGGTTTACGAGTCTGAGCCCTGTGTTGGGCTCTGTGCTGACAGCTCAGAGCCTGGAGCCTGCTTCGGATTCTGTGTCTCCCTCTCTCTCTGCCCTCTCCAGCTTGCACTCTGGCTCTCCCTTAAAAATAAATAAAAACGTTAAAAAATTTAAAAAAAAGTCTAACTTGGAGGTAAAAAATTTAACATTAAAGAATTAAAACAAAAACAGACTAACTTCGGTTCCTTTCCTAAGAACAAGATGATTTTTTTGACACAGCCATAGTGTCATGATCAGAGTCAGGATATATTACATTGATACTTTATTTCTATCAACTCTAGAGTTCGTATTCAAATTTCATCAGTTCCAGTAACGACCTTCATAACTTCTTTCCCTAGTCCAATACATGATCTAAAATCCCACATTGCATTTTGTTGTTATTTCTCTTTAGCTTTCTTTGATTTGTAATAGTTCCTCGGTCTCATTCATCCATCCATCCATCCATTTAGATTGTCACATTTCTGAAGAGTATAGATCTGTTATTTTTGTAGAATGTCCCTTAAATTGGATTTGTAGAATATTTCTTCATGATTAAATCATACTGGGAGTTGCGTGATTATCAATTTGTCCGGGTATTGATGAGAACTTTGATTATTTTGTTAAGTCTGCCAAGACCTTCCACTAAAGAAGTACTTTTCCCCTTTGTAGGCAATTAGTCATTTGTGAGCTGTACATTTAGGCTGTAGGAATATCCTGATTCCTGTCGAACTTTCACCCGCTAGTTTTAGCAGCCATTAATTAGTTAAAGCCATTAATTTAGCATGAATTAATCATTCATTGATGAATAACATCAATATTCCTTCTGTGCTTATTGACCTTGTGTGGAAAAGAATCACTTTTTTTTAAAATTTATATCAATATCGATTGATGGATTCTTAGTAATTCAGAGTATTTATTTTGATGCACAAATTGGCCCAGAGACACTCCGAGCTAGCTGTGGTGCCACTTTTATTTTTTGAACATTTTTTGAACATCAGTTATTTTTTGAACATTTCCTTCCTTTGTGGCATAGCATGTTCTAGTCTTATTGTGTACTTTTCTGCTTCAGCCCTGAGTTAGATTTTTCTTCAAGGAGACCTGATTCCTTTAAAAGAGGATGATATTTAGAAACTGAAATTTGGGAACCAACCCATGTTTTCTAGATCTTATTAGTAGAGCTGGAAAATGGGTGCTTGTGTTCATATATATACATGCACATATATATATGTATGTGTTATTTAGTTCCGTATCTGTCTTTTCAAATTAAAAGTTACAGGTTTATATTGGTAACTTCATTCGCAACATAAAACCACAGGGTATGTTCATGTTTTCCTCCTTTAAATATTGGTAATTGCCTTTCCATCACTGAGAATGTGGTTTCAGTTATCCTCACTGTATGTACTCATTTGCTCAAGTCTAGAATACACAGAAAGTAGTTGGATAATTAGTAGCCTGTACTCCTGCAAAAAGCAAACCTGCTAGCTAGAATTCAATACTTACTTTTTTGAGGTATAATGTACACATAGTCAAGTGCACACTCCTAAGTGTGCACTTTAAGTTTGACAAATGTGTGACATAAACCTCTATCAAGAACAGAGGGTATTTCTTTTCTTTTTTTAAATTTTTAAAAATGTTTTTATTTATTTTTGAGACAGCGAGAGACAGAGCATGAGCTGTGGAGGGGCAGAGAGAGAGGGAGGCACAGAATCAGAAGCAGGCTCCAGGGTCTGAGCTGTCAGCACAGAGCCCGACGCGGGGCTCGAACCCACGGACTGAGAGATCATGACCTGAGCCGAAATCGGACGCTCAACCAACTGAGCCATCCAGGTGCCCCGAACAGAGTATATTTCTGTCACTCAAAAAGCTCTCTTGTATTCCTTACCAGTTAATCATTTCCTAACCCTGCTGCCAAGTGGCAGTAACTTTTCTGACTCTCTTAATCACAGTTTAGTTTTGCCAGTTCTCAAACTTTATCTAAATGGAATAATACAGTCCATTGATGTGTGTGTCTGGCTTCTTTCACTTAACATGATGTTTTCGAGATTCATCCACATTGTTTCATATGTCAGCAGTTCATTTTTTTAAATTGCTGAACAGTACTCCCTTTTGTAATGTTATCACTCCTTGTTTATCCCTTCTTCTGTTGATGGATGTTTGGGTTTGTTCCTAATGATAAAGTAAGTAGCTGTCGACATTTTTTGTATAAATCTTTGTTGTGGACATTTTGTTTTTATATTTTGGAGTAAAATCTTAGGAATAGGGTAGTTGGACCACTGGGTAGGTGTTTATTTACCTGTATTAGAGACTGCCAAACACTTGTTGCACAGTGGTTGTACTATTTTTTCATTTTCATCTTCAAGATAGGAGTGTGCCAGTTGGTTCACATCCTTGTCAACATTCTGAATTTTCACTATACCTAACTGTAGCTGTTTGGGTTTAGTCGTATCTCACTGTGAGATTTTTCATTTCCCTGGTGGCCAGTGATGAAAACACATTTTTATATGTGTATTGGTCATTTGTTTATGTAACTTTGTCAAGTTTCAGTTGAAGTCCTGTGCTGATTTTAAATTTGTTGTTTATTATTGAGTTGTAGGAGCTCTTTATATATGGTGAATGGGAATTCTTAGCCAGAAGTATGTTTTCGGGGTATTCTTTCCCAGTCTGTGACTTGCCTAATCTTTTTTCTTAATATTATCTTTTGTTGAGCTGGACTTTTCAATTTAAATAAAGTCTAATTTACCTTTTTTCTTGTTTTATAATTATTGCATTCTTATCCTGCCACAGAAATCTTTACCCTTGTCATGAGGATATTCTCCTGTTTTCTTCTACAAGTTATAGTTTTTAAAAAATGTTTATTTAGTTTTGAGAGAGAGAGGGAGAGGGTGAGCAGGGTAGGGGAAGAGAAAAGCCCAAGCAGGCTCTATGCTCAGCGTGGAATCTGATGCAGGGCTTGATCTCATGACTGTGAGATGATGACCTGACCCAAAATTAAGAGTTGGCATGCTTAACCGACTGAGCCACCCAGGCGCTCCTCAAAGTTAGAGTTTTAACTTTAAATTTATGGGGCTTCTGGGTGGCTCAGTCAGTTAAGTGTCTGACTTCGGCTCAGGTCATGATCTCACAGTTTGTGAGTTTGAGCCCCGTGTCAGGCTCTGTGCTGATAGCTCGGAGCCTGGAGCCTGCTTCGCATTCTGTGTCTCCCTCTCTCTCTGCTCGTCCCCTGCTCACACGCTGTCTCTCAAAAATAGATAAAGATTAAAAAAAAAAAAAATTAGGTCGATGATTTATCTTGAATTGTTTTGTGTGAGTATGACAATAGGGTTTAAGGTTTATTTGTTTATCCTTATGGATATTCTGATCCAGCACCATTTGTTCAAAGGACTGTTTTTTCACCATTGAATTACTTTGGCACGCTTTTGGACAATCAGTGGCCCATATCAATGTGAGTTCCCTGAATCATCTTAATTACAAACATGACTTTTGTATTCATCGAGCTGTTACTTTCTATTTTGAGCAGCATTCATAAAAACTTTTATTCAGTTTTTACCTGGGAAATATTTGTGTTTGGACCACCTTTTCCATCAAATGTTAGGATAAGTTGGGGTGGGATTCGTTCTGGGGTGAAATCTATCACTGGGTCCTAGCACGTGCACTGTTTGCTTCTCTCCACATGGTCCTTTTGCCAACATAGAAAGCTTCCTGGGCAGTTTCTTTCTCACCCTATTTAAGAAATCAGACTGTAATAATGCAATCAGTCTTTCATTTTTATTAAAATGTATGTGCCATGGTGCTTACAGTAAATAAATAAAGGCAAGTGCCCTGCTTTTCTTTTCTAGTTTTCTTCATCTACTTGGCATGTATGTATTGAGCTTCTGATATAAGCTGCTTCACTGTGGGCCCATAGGACGAATGACAGTTGGCTTTGGTGATTACATTTCATAAAACTTCGGTAACATTTTGAGCACAGACAGGGGTGAAACTTGCCATACTGGGTACCTGTGCTGAGGTCATAAAATATGCAAACACATGTGCATGTGCCTTCCCCTACTCCTTGGAAGAGATAGAAGATCTACCTTGGAGATCTCATTAGTAGCAGCTCTGGACTGTTGGAAAGAGAAATGATAGCTTTCCTTCTTACTGCTTACTGTTTAGGATTCATTTTCCTTAGCTTAGCAATTTTCTGATGGAGCCTAATATTTATCCTTTGGTGGAAAACATGTAAAATTGCCTCCCTTTTTTGTTTTTAGATCTCTCACGCAGAGCGGTTTTAGGGCTTCCTCTGCCATTAATGCGATGTGTCCGACGGCTTCATGGTAAGAATGTGCTGCCGATAATTGGGTGTGTGGCTGATGATGTGCCTCCCGTAGCCATCAGCCTGCGACCTTGATGGTGTGTGTTTGAAAAGAATGTGTTGGGCGACTGTTGTTAGGTCTAATCCTCTGCAGCTGAGCAAGAGTAATGGCAGATGACAGGGCCGGCAGGCTCAAGGCTCCCAGGAAGAGATGCTCTCTGCAGCATCTTGCATACAACAGCCTGTCAGAGATGCTTAGAGTTTGTAGTGGGAGCTCCACATGGCTGACAAGGCAGCGGCATTATGTCTGAAACGTGGACACGTATTGAATTTGCATTAGCTTCTTTTGTAAGGCAAAATGCAAGTACCTAATGAAATAAGTAACATGTGTAGCAACATTGATTTTTGTTTCCCACTGGTGCACAGAGGCCAGGTCTGTTCTCTGCTCTGGTGTTCAAAGGGTCCTTAGCCTGCAGCTCTTCTGCATCCATTTTGGCAAGAAGCACATTCTTCCTTTGTTGTCCCCGCCCATCCAGGACAGAGGGGCATCTGTTGTCATATCCATTATTTATCTGGGAGAAACAGTTTTACTTAATTATCTTCTCTGCTGCTGGAAGCCTGGCAAGGCTCGCTTCCTTTTGAAAAGATAATAGGACTCAGGGCTGTTAATATGTTTTAATTAGTGAGCTCATGGCAAAGCCAGTGTCTCACACTTAGTTCTTTAGATGGCTTTGTAGATAAGAACCTCTGCAGCAAAACCAGGAGCCTGGGAGCTGCCAGCACGCTTCCTGGGAGCCGCTCGACTCCGAGTGAAGTAGCTTGTTTTCTCAACACCAGCATTCCTGTCTGACCCTGCCAGAGTGGCAGAGGATGCGTTCTGGGGTACTGCACATAGCTCCTTTGTATCGTGCCTTTTCCTGGCTGTGGAGGAAAACTAGCTCTTGCCTCCAGCAACGGTACAGCTCGTGTTCTCAGAGAATGGCTTATTTAATGCTTTGTCCTCAGAGCTCCAGCTCCTTCATTTTAAAACAAGACATTTGAACTGAGATGAGCTTTCAGGCACTTTTGAGCTCTAAGTTTGGAGTCTTTAATGAATGTCGAGGTTCTGGAGATTTGTAAGCCATAATTCCAGGAATCCAGGACTCAAGGAGAGGAGCCCTTGGCCGGTACCATTCATTCATGTGCAGCCTTGGGAAAGGGTGGTTTCATTTGAGCTCTGCAACGTTAGTCTTTGTAAAAATGCAGGGTGAGGCCTTCCTGTCTCCCTTATCTTTCTTTGAAAATAAACAAGGTGATATTTCTCAGCATATTCACATGTGTTTTTAAAGCTTGATAGTTTTCAAAAGGCTTTCATGTCAGAATGCAGATGGTATTAATTTCTCTTGAGGAGCATAAGCCCAGCCTCTGAGAGGTTAGGTGATTGTCCCACCCTTCTCACCCTGCTGGTACATGCTAGGGCTGGAGGTAAGAACCTGAGTTCCTGACTCCTGGGTCACATGGTGATGCGTAATAACTCTGAGAGATGCCCCTCACAGTTCTTCTTTGCTCTGGAGATGGTTCCTAATTGAGAGCATAAGGAAATGCGGTCCATAGATTTTGGATCCCAGAAATGCCCTGTGTTAGCAGTGCCAAGAGAGGGCAGACCTATAGCACTTCTGTAGCTCCTTGTTTACTCATACATGTAGCAATAGAAAGCCTCTGGGGAGATCAAGTTTGCAATGTAGTAATTAACTCTTTCCCTCCTCCTCTTGGAAGGGCCATTCATCATGTTCCCCCCCCTTTTTTTTAAAATTTTTTAACATTTATTTTTGAGATAGAGATGGAGCATAAGGAGGGAGGGGCAGAGAGAAAGGGAGACACAGAATCCCAAGCAGGCTCCAGGCTCAGAGCTGTCAGCACAGAACCCATTGCAGGGCTTGAACTTATAAGCTGTGAGATGATTACCTGAGCCGAAGTTGGACGTTCAGCCGACTGAGCCACCCAGGCGCCCCTCATGCTTCCCTTCCAAAACTAAGCCCCAAAGCCAGAGAGAACGTCTGGGCCAGAGTGTAACAGGGGAGGTTTTGAAGGAGTTTGGTTCACTTCTCACCTGTAGTTACTGTTGACTGGCAAATCACACAAGTGCCCTGTGTGTCGCTGGGGAGGGGCACTTAGGAATGAAGAGGGTGGAGGCATCTAGCCCCAGACGCCAGAGCTTCATAACATCCTCTGGACCTGAAGGATAGGGAGTCTTTAGTCTCGGGAGGACCTCAGTGCTAAGGACACAATAGTTGAGTGGGGGGCATTGTTGGATTTCCTGCGAGATGTTCCTCGGCTATGCCTGATGTACACCTCTGATGAAGAGCATTCGGGTTATCACTGGTGCGTCTAGAGGAGATGCGACCCCCTCCATCCCCTTAGCATCTTGAGTGCCTTTGTGGAGGGAACACTGCCTGGTTGCATGCTTTGCCTACACTAAGAAGACTTGGTTGGTAGAAAACTTCAGTATTTAGCACTCATATGGGGGGAAGAAGCCATGCCTAATTATTTGTCGCTGGCATCAGATGGAGACGTAGCAGTGGCCAATCGAATGGGGAGCACTGCTGCCCAAGCAGCCTCCACCCCCTCGGTTTCTCCTTGCTGTCCTCATTAGAATCAGGGTATGGGGCCCCTGAGGAAGCAGGCCACTTCCTCTCCATCTCCACCAGAACTAGTAACTGACAGGTGTAATCTGTGTTAGAAGGGAAGGACACCCTGGCTTTAAACTGGATTGGACTAATTTTTAAAGTAGAAATGGCTGGCAACATTCCTGGATTGGACTGAGATATTTCTAGTTGGTGAATTACTTTGACCCTTACCCAACTTGATGAGATCCCTGACTTTGGGATTGGTAACATTTAATGAAAAAAAAAAAAAAAAAAAGCATGATGTTGAGACTTCACAGCCAAATCTGACAGAATAGATCAGCTGTGACTGGCAGCTCTCGTGGATCCCAGTTTACTCCATTAAGTTTAGACGTGCACAGGAAATAAAGCTGCTGCATTTTCCATCATGAAATCTCCTCAATCTGTTTAACAATGCATCTAACTCCTCTGGGCCTGGGGCTCCAACAAGTAAGCTTTAGACACACCAGCTCACCACTTCTTTGCACACCCTCCTTTTCTCCCCACGGTAATTTGGGAGCCTGACATAGTGGGCTTTCCTCTTCCAGTTGGACCAAGTTTTCCTTTATGTCATTTCTTGGCAGAATGTTTTCCAGGAAGCCTAGTTTATGGAGGAAAACAATAAACAATACACTCTTATTCCTGTTACACATCTCATTTGATGTCCCCCCAGATCTAAGCTACATTATTTGTTTATAAATTAAGACTCTTTTGTAGATGATACTCGTAAAAGTTAAGGAAATCTCCCAGGCCACACATCTAGGAAGAGACAGAATCGATTTTAAACCCCTCACTCCATCATGCTGCCCCCTAGCTTCCTCCCCAGAGTATGCACTTTTTCTAGGTCAGCACTTTGCAGAATACACTGACTTTGCCAGCATTCAGCAGTGCGGTTACTTCCTGATATGGGTCAGTGGATGATGTTTTGTTCCCTTGATTGAAAACATTGAAATGATGGTGCTTTTCCTACATTTGTAATTAGCCAAGCTGATGCTTGTGATGTGAAGCCAATGAGTGGGATTCATTTCCTATTGTATATTCTGCACAATGTGTGGGATGCGGTTGTCTCTTGCTTAGGTTAATAGCAAAGGCAGAGTAATGACAACAGCAGCAGCAAAATGAAAGGCTGGCTCGGAACCTACAGCAAGTCAGGGACGTAGCAGGGCTGAGTCAGACACTGAGTCCCGGCCAGTGAATGGATCCAGGCTGCCCTTCTCTCTACTCCTTCAGGCATCTCTGGAATGGATTATATTTACAGGACACGTTAAATGTTTACTGGGAGAGGGGTCCAGTGGCTTTCTCTCCCAGTTTAGAAAACCACCCTTTGGTCAATGCCTTGGGGGCAAGGAGGGGCTTTTCCTAAGTAGCCATCTGTGAAGTCTGCAATTGCCCATGATGTGCCAGTCTTACCTCACGGCTTCCTTCACAGATGTCTCCCTTCCTGTCCTTTTTTTTTTTTTTTTTTTTTTTTTTTTTTTTTTTTT